>NW_005841961.1:422275-482565 GCF_000455745.1 Alligator sinensis | reverse complement strand
CCTACTTGAGATGCACCTGTGGATGCACGATAGGGTCCGGTTAGCCCTGCCGACCGTGACCTCGCATTGTCGGCCCATGTTCATCTTGGAGTCAATGATTAGCTCTCAAGAAGGGAGTTTCCCATCTTATAAGTGTGTTGCCGGTTACTACTGCCCAAGTGCAGCACTCTGCACTTGTCCGTATTGAAACGCATCCTGTTTTTGTCAGCCCACCCTTGCAACCTATCCAGGTCTTTCTGCAGTCTTTCCCTCCCTGCTAGCGTGCCCACCTCACCCCAGATTTTGGTATCATCAGCGAATTTGAACAGGTTGCTTTTCACCCCATCGTCCAAATCGCTGATAAAGAAATTGAACAGCGCGGGCCCAAGGCCCAAGCCCTTGGAAAAATGTTGTTTAAGAAGACCTTGAATTAATGAGAATGGCTTTTGTTTTCTTGATGGGGTGCTAAATGCTATCAACTCCCTGTGTAACTAAATGCTGTGTAACTCCCTGCTGGCTCCCTTGCTGGTCAGGAGCAGTGAGAGGGGGAATCTCTCCCCAATCAAAGCGTCCTGCCAGGGCCTGGCCACGTGCCCCCTCAGCTCAGCACTGTAGAAGGGAAGGGAGGAGTGCTTCAGTTCCCCCTGACCTCTAGCTTGAGCCACTGTAGGCATGTGCTTGCATTTCTTCAGTCTAGAGGGGATGCCTGGGTGGTTACAAACTGGTTCAGAGCTAGCCAGGTTAGACTAACCTGTAAAGATTGAATCAATTCAGGCTCAGGCTTTTTGAATGTCTGCTCCTAGCCTAACTGAAGCATATTAGCTTATCATCCCTAGATTTAAGTATGCCCCAGCATAGTAAGTAGTTATAAATGTGAGAGCCTTCTTCTGTGTCACCTTTTGAAAAGCATTTCTGTTATCAAACCTGTTCCACTCTCTTACTTGTTCTGAGCTCACTTTAAGTTTTTCAGTATGGGGGTGCACTATGTTTGGCACATTGTAGAGTGCTCTGTAGAGACCTACAGTGCTGTATAATATATCATTTTTAATAATAGCAATAATGATAATAGACCCAGGGATCGCAAGTCAATACCTTTTACCTGTGTTATATCTGTTGAGAAAAAATAAAATGTTACCCTTAATACCAACCCTGTTTCCACTTCACCAGCAATGTATTTCTGGTAATGAAGGTGAAAATTTTTAGGCCACATAAAATCTGAAAAGACTTAGAAATAGGGTGAAACCATCATTAAAAAATGTCTTGTGTGTGGTAGTTACCTGATCAAATGCTTAACAAAATACTGTGCATTAGAATTTTGATGTTACATTTCCTGTTGTAACGCTCATTAATAATAGTGAATGCACAGTCATTTGACTTAGAATAATAATATATCCTTTATGTGGGTCTAGCTTAATGAATTTTATAGTAGTATCAAGTGTGCAATTGGCCTCAGATGAATATAAAGGATAATTACACCAAACCATTAATCACTGAACCTTCTACAGCCAGGGCCAAATATTTTATTTCTATTTATAAATCCAGGCCAAAAGAAATAGTTTAGATAATGCTGAATAACATTCAGTCTATGTAAAGACCATCTAAAAAAATATTCACAAACCCAGCAGCCTTCTGCATCTTCACAGCCGCCCGTACAAACAGAAATGCATCATCTTCTCACCCTCCCAGATATTTATGGGAAAAAGACTTTACAATACACTGAGTGAGACAACAGAGCTGGACTCCTCAAACTCTCCCCATGAGTTCTAAAGCTGAAGCTCCTGCCATCCATTCAAAACTGAAGGGCTCAAACTTGACCCTGCCTTTTTATCACAGCTGCAGAAATAGCAAAAAGGGAGAGAGAGAGTCTTTTAAATTGGCAGGATTATAAACCTGTAATGATAGCCCCATTTAGCAGTGACCTTGGACAAGTCACTTTACCTCCCTGTTCCTTTGTTTTCCATCTAAGCCATTGCTTAATCTTGCATTTCCTCCGGACAGAATAGCATCTCTCATTCAGTGTGTGTACAGCGCCTAGCAAAACAGTGCCCTAATCTCACTTGGAACTGCTGTAAAAGTAACAATCTGGATTTCCAGTAGATTTAGTGACAGCCAGATACCAGGAATTGCAGAACACAGTGTGCATTGTGGTATACTGAGGAAGAAGTAAGAAAACCAAGTTATCTGTTGTAGCTGAAGGAGGGTGACTATGCTCTATTGACAAGCTACTCTGAAATTCTGGACCAAGCTCATTTGTTGGCAATTGTGGCACTTGTTTGGAGTAAATGGCTTCTACTGGCTCAAAGAAAATGCTTTTCTAACTTTTCAACTTTTCTATTGACTCCTCTGTGAAATCCTATGAAATAAGAACTGTCATTTCTACCCAGGAGAACTTTTACAATATTTCCTCCAATGCCTGATATAGGGTGTTTGTGCCTGAAGCTTGCAATTAAAGACATTTTCTTGCAAAAAAATTGTTGGTCTAATAAAAGATAGCATCTTTACTATGAGTCCTGATTGCCTTTTCCTCTAGACCAATATGGCTACCACCTGAATACCTGACACATGGAAGATATCAAATTTTAGCCGATTTTTAAAAATGAAATCTTCATATTTTCCCAAGCAGGAAGCAACTGTGATCACCTGAAACCTGAGATCCTGCTCCTGGCTTTCTATCAAGGTAATTTGCATCATCACAGATCCTCACAGGAGGTGAGAGGCTTCATACCAGCTATGAACTGACCGCCCAGAGGAGTTTTCCATATATTGACTCCTCTGTGAAATGCTATGAAATATGAAATTTCATTTCTACCCAGAAGAACTTTTACAATCCTTTCTCCAATGCCTGATGAAGGGTGTTTGGACCCGAAAGCTTGCAATTAAGAATTTTTTTTGCAAAAATATTGTTGGTCTAATAAAAGATACCATCTCTACTACAAGTCCTGATTGCCTTTTCTAACTTTTATTCTTTTGCTGTTGTCGTGCAGAAACTAAAGGCAATGAACAAAAACTCGTCATGACAGAAGAGATAGGGAATGACTGTCCAGATATACTGCGCAGATATGCTTCAACTTACTTTCTGTTTTGTGGCAGTAGTAGTTGAGAACAGGGAGGAGTGAATGCACACAGCTGGCTTTCCAGATAACACATGTGGCCTTAGAGGACCTTTGGAAAAATATAGCAAGTAATACTACATAGTTGTGGGGGAGAGGGTACTTTTATTTTTTCTGAGTTAGGTTTTTTAGTATTATTACGTTGTTTTATTGTGACTTTAAGGAAACAGACTTGATGGGGAAAAGGAATATGCAAATCAGCAGTATCTGATCTGATCAGTATACTGATTTGAGCTCTGTGAATGGAGTTCTTCCATGTGTGGACCAGCTATAATTGAAGTCCTCGTGCTCTCTAAACTGCAGGAACTGCTCCTTCTTGTGCTCTTTTTTCCATTAGTGTCCCAAAACATGGCAAAAAAGGAGTGGTTCTTGAAAGGAGCAGCCTGTAGTTCATAAGAATAATGCCTGCCCACCTCTTTTGGGATGACTTACATACCTAGAGGATACAGAATGAATTTAGGAAGCATACAGCCTACAGTTGTGATCTGTACAGAATAAAGGATGGAAGGACAAGGGAAAGCTTCATGTACTCCTTCATAGTACCCAGACAGGGAAACCTCCAGTCTGAATCTAGATATAAAATGCTTTCCATCTTCCAAGTAATTTGCAAAAGAAGTCATGAATGTGGATCTGTGGTACGTTGTTCCAGCATTGCAAACTGTTCTGACTCAGCATTAAAGTTTAATCTGTTGAACATTTAGGGCCCATATACTAGCAATGACAGGCCCTATGAAAGTAATAACTGAAACAAAACAAAAGGCAATGGTAGTTTTTCTTGAGTAAGAATGGATGGGCTACTGAGCTATTGAGCAGGTGTTGGGAAAAAAAGTATCTTTTAAACTAACAGTTAACTTGGCCTTTTAAAGTTGTATTGATTTTTAAAAATTTGTTATTATTATATAAACATTTGTGGAGTGGGTTAGGTTGAGAAGAGTGTGACTTAAAGGGGCAAATTTTCACTGTTGGTGGAATAAAATTTTAAGCTGTGTGATTTGCCTGGCTATCAAAAAGCCGAGTGTTGACATATTTACTTACCACAACTGTTACTATTATACCAGTTGCTTAAAAATTAGAAATATAATTGATAATATGTATAATGTTTTATTACTCATAAATTAATAATTCTCTAAGCTATTACATAGTGAAGTAGACATAGCTACATAAAATTTTAATTTCACTCTTGAAACTCCTATCCCTACGTTTACCATAAGCATTCCTCTCAGGCACTATTAAAACCTTAAAAAGGAATTATAATTGTAGGAGGTAGAAAAAGAACATGTTTCTGGAGCCTTGTCTTTTTAGTGGCTCTTATTTCACTTTTTTTTTCAGTCAAGCCAGCATTTACATTTTAAATGCACTTCGTAGAAAATGGCCGGTATCACGTATCTAATTTGCACAGAGCAAAAGTAGTTTACCGCATCTGGTCATTGTAGAAAAAGCATCCAGGACATTTCGTTTATTTGTTGGCTGGTTCCAGTTCTGGGTAAATTCTGATAAGAGACAGCTTGTAATGAACAACTTCTCTGACTTCTTGGAAAGTTAGTATACGGGACACACATTTGGAAAATACTGCTAATGTATGCAGAAGTGAATGACGGTATCTTCTGGTTCTGTTACGTCCTTAGTTAGGTTTTCAGTGTTTCATCAGTTTTAGCTATATATGGGAAACCCTGTTCATATATTATCTGCTTCCTACAGATATTTAGTGGGGTTTTCAGTGTTCCTTGACACTTTTTTTATAGTGAAGAGACATCAGGGAACTCTCTGGAAAGTTTTCCTTTACCATTCTTTCCTCTAGCCCAAGACCTAATGTAAAATGGGCCTGCTTCATCATTCATAGCTCCAGACTCCATTAGATGGCTTTTACATCCCCTATGGTATGCTGCCTCTGCTAGGCAAATTATTGGGATGCTATATTAGGTATAAATCTGGTCAGTCCAAGGAAAAAAGAAAGGAAATCATAATAAACTAAATAGAGGTGACTGTATGAACACTGGCTGTGTATAATATTAGCTACTTCACCCTCAAGTCATATAACACTATTTCTGTAACTTTTCTATGCCTCAGGCAATATTTCAAAGCTTTTGCTTTCAAAAATGGCCTATCTGTCTGTCTCTACATGATGTACATACATACAGAAGCAGAGGGAGGATGGATGAAAGTTGACAGTTCCTCTGAGGATATATTCTAGGGAACATCTAGAGACAGCAGGCTAAATTCTGCCCTCTCTTACACAGTTTAAATCCATTGGGCTAAATCACACCCTGTTCTAAGCAGGAGGCTATTTTCTTCACTTGAACTTACACTCCCTTGAGGGTTCAGTTTGGTTGTGGGTGTCAGAGTGGGCCATAGTGGTATAAATAATAGCAGCCTCTGGCACCTCTCTGGGCACATCTACACATGCGCTTGGCTGCAGAGTAACCACCGTTACTGCACAGTCCCAGTGGCACACAGGTTATTTATGACCTTACTATGCAGTAGTGTTGGCATTGCAATTCATGCCCACTGACCCTACGTCACTGTACTAATGAGCTACATTGCCATAGCTCATCACTATGGCAATGTGGCATCTTATGTAGATGTGCCCTCTGCGTACTATTTAACAATTTGATTTATTCTGAAACATAGTTAGGGTCACCTCTTCTGCAGCAGTGGAAATAATAATAAGAAGGACTCATAAAAGATTATTTAAAAGAAGGTGAATATCTTTTGCCTTGCAAATCTGCTATGCTGCCCATTGATTCTTCTGATCTTGGCTCCAGCAATTCAGTTGTTGAGATATCAAATCCAATGTGCGCTACTCCTTGGTGGACCAGGGCCAGTTCTGCTCTAGCAAAATGCTGTCTACACATTGTTACAAAAATTTGGTGCATAAAGATGAGGTCCTCAATCTAGCACCCAATCCAAATAGTGGGGTGAGGTGCTGGGCATTTGGGTGGGATGACCCTTGCTGCAAAAAGGCTGTGAATCACCTTTTTTTGGAACCTAAGACACAGCTCTTACAAAAATTTCCGAGGCAAAAAGTTTTGTAGGCAACAACCTGCTTCATCAGATGCTGTATCTGGTGGCCAGGAAGTAATCATGTGGCATTATGATACCTTGACTGTGGCTGAAGAATGAGTGCATCTGAGCATAATCAGCGGACACATTTCTATAAGTGGAGACTCAACGCATATATTAATGAAGCATATAAGAGACAAAGTATTTGGGTACAGCCTGTGGGGGAGGTAAACTGCATCCTATGTGATATCAAGCTCTTGGAAAAAACAGCAGCACACAACAGAGGAGGTTGAGGGTTGGCAGTCTACATCCCACAGAGCCATTGGATTCAGACTGTGGACCTGGGGGCTTTAGTAGTGTTCAGCAGCATTTGGTGATGGAAACTTTGCCTGTTCTCTGCTGCAACTGACAGAGAGGGGCTTCTTGCTTCCCACCTCTGAAGCAGGGAGAAATGGTAGTGGTGGCAGTGGCTGGGTCCTAGTGCCATCCTAAGTTGGTCCAGATCTGGGTCATTTTGACAAAAAGGTCGTTGACTCTAGTATACAACTTGCACAAGTGACTATTAGGAGTTTTTTTTTTTAATTCTTGGGTTTTTGTGTGCTTTTATTCTTACTACAAAGGAGGGGAATAGATTTTTTTATGATTTGGTGTAGGCTTTGTGTGTGGTTGAGGGGCAATAAACTTATGTATATAACGTGTGCATACCTATATTTCATTCACTTAACCATGTGGTTGCCTATTTGGTTGAGTACAAATGCTTGGTGGTATATATCAGTATTTGTGTGTGACTTGATCCTTGTCACATTTCTAATGTCGGTGTCAAAGCAACTTTGATTGGGTTAAATATTACTTCTACACCACTGCGTCACCTGAATCACTCTCCCTGAGGTCAAGAATGTTATGCTGAAACCCCAACGTCCCCATATCAAAAGCAGCTATGCAAACAGTATGATCTTGATTCTGTAAGGCAAACACAAGACTGATTCAGGGAAGATGCTTTGGTAACACTTAAAGCTTGCTGATTGGATTCTTTATGGTGCATGTATGTAGTATACCAAATGAGAGACTTAGGTGAAAATGCTACTGTGAGAGGAGTATGGTACAAAAAGCTTTTATTCTATTGCCCACTTAACTCCCTTTTGTCAGCTAGTAAACTGTTACTGAGAGCTTTTTTGCTATTGCACTAAGGGATCTGGGAAACTGAGTTAAAATATTAGTCCTACATTATCAAGCAGACCTAATAATATAGACCTAGAGCAGCATAAACCATCAGTTAGTTTTCCCAGCAACTTTTCTTTGTTGTAAATAGCATGGACCTTCTCAAATAGTTCTAAACTTCTTCCTAATTGGAAAAGAGAAATTGCCAGGACTCTGTAATACCAAATGTTGGACAGTTTACAGGCTGCAAAAGATGCCTATGAAATATTCTTTAAGAGGTGCTAAAGTGTTAATCACTCACTGACAAAATACTTTTTTGCATTTGTCTCAGCAGAACTTAATGAGCTCCTATGCCTTTTTTCTGACTACAGTGTTCTGAATTAGGTGAGCTATATGCATTAATTGTACTCTGATTATTAATATAACCCAACCCATTAACTCATTTGTATTGTACTTATTCATTTAGCAAGTCCTGACTCCTCCTAAGCAGAGCACATCAGCATATTAGTGTTGTGCATGCTTTGAACTTAATACAATAGTTAACTGTCTACGTGACTTGGGAAGATGGGTGGTGTATGTGCTTCTGTTGGTTTCTGGTGACTTTACACACTGAAATAACTTTTACTTACTTTTAATAAGTTAAAAACATTGATGAAACCCCAATTGCAGAAAACAGGGTTTCTTTTTTCTTTGTGGTGACAATGATTGCATTTAAGACGACACATACTGCACTGTGTAGGTAGGGTGCATTTTCTTTCCCTTAGTTTCATGCTTTGGAACAAAAGTAAGCATAAAAGAGAGATTCTCAGCTGTTGTCAACTGCTGTAGTTCCACTGACCTCAGATTGTAGGTTTAATCACCTTAAAATACTCAGCTGGTACGATTTTGTCTTGTGCATCTAATGCTGGTGATAATACAATGGTTTGAACAATGCACTCTAAGGCAGACCCCTAGTTGGTGTAAACTGTCAAAGCTCCACTATTGTATTTGCCCGGAGTACTGTATTTATCACGGGCCAAGTCCTGACAATGCTACCGGATGGGTGTGACCTATTGCCCTGTCTGGGTCTATACTCACAAAGTAATGAGCAGTGCAGGATAGGAACCTCTATGTAGAGACCACTGAGCTGCTCTGCAGCTACTTGTCTGTTCTCCACAGAAATGCGGTCTATACCCCTACACTGCTATATTGGTAACAGAGTATCTCAGGGATACAGGACCTGGTCTAAAGCTTGTGTGGTTAGTTGAAATCTTTCCACTGACGTCAACAGGCTTTGAGTCAGTCTTCAGCATGCTGATATTTACTCCTCAGACCTGAATAAGTTGGTCCAATAAAATATATCATCCTAAGAAATCTTTGCCTCCTGCATAATTCCTGGACCATCATGGTTGCAACTTCACTCTAACATCACGGTATTATTTCTAATAGGAAAGATCCAGATGCTGTAGTCCTGACACAATCTTGATCCTTTTCTTTCTCAGAGATTTCTCTGAGAGAGAATATGTCAGGCCTAGATGATAAGCCCCTATGTAAGTTTGTCCTTTTTTATTTTTAATAATGTCTTGAAGACAAAGACTATCTCTCTCCTTACACTTGCCTCTGTCCATCACCTTTTATTTTGTTTTTAAAGTAATGCTTGAAATTTAGTTAAATATCAGACATGGATCTTCCAAAGCTTTTTCTCCTATGTTCGTTAGGCATCTTAGTCTATCCATGTAGACAGTCGTTCCTTGAATATTAGCAATTATGGGAATTACAAAAGACTTGGAAAGCCTCCTGTTTCACTAACAATGTATAAAATCCATATAATTGATGTTGTTATCCTTGTGATGCATATGGGCAACTCCTGTTAACTTTTTTATGAATCGTAGCATGTACCAACAGATTAAGCTTCTTTACAACTCAGTTCTTGGTATTCAAAATCTTTGTTTTAATCTTCAATGACATTCATAAATTTGACCCCGACTCCTTAAGAAAGCATCTCTCTGTCCCCTTGATTTTATTTTTCTTTTCTTGGCAGTTGTATTCCTCAGGAAGTATGAAATTGTCAGTCTCAAAAATGCGAAAGAAACATAACTTTCTCAGAGGGTAGCCCAAGGTTGTCAAGCACGTAGCTCACCACAAGAGGAAACCAGACATTATCACAAACTTTGAGAGCAACCTTCTTTCAGAGGAAAGTGCTAACCACACATCTATATCTGAGTGTTCCTATAGTCACAAGAAAAAAACAGCAATGAAAATAATACATAAGGAAAAAAAATAAATTAGAGGTTCATAACTGCTTTTGGAGGAATAGGAAGGTGCATGGGTACTTTGTTAATAAATGCCACAGAAAGCTCTGATTTCTTCCATCTGTATTAAATTGAACCTCTCTGGAATGAATTATTTGGAGTACTGTGTTCAGTTTTGGGCCTCCCACTACAGAAAGGATATGGACAAATTGGAGAGAGTCCAGCAGAGGGCAACAAAAATGGTGAAGGGGCTGGGGTACATGACTTAGGAGGACAAGCTGAGGGAACCAAGCTTATTTAGTTTAGAGAGGAGAAGACTGAGAGGGAATTTAACAGCAGCCTTCAACTACCTGAAGGGAGGTTCAAAAGAGGATGGAGCTAGACTGTTCTCAGTGGTGGCAGATGACAGAACAAAGTGCAGTGCTCTCAAGTTGCAGCAAGGAAAGTTGGGTTAGATGTTAGGAAGAATTTTCTCACTAGGAGGGTAGTAAAACACTAGAGCAGGTTACCCAGAGAAGTGGTGGAAGCTCCATCCTTGGAGGTTTTCAAGACCCAGCTTGGCAAACCATTGGCTGGGGATGATCTAGTTGGGGGTGGTCCTGCTTTGAGCAGGGAGTTGGACTAGATGACCTCCTGAGGTCCCTTTCAACCCTCATTTCCTATGATTCTATGATTTGTGGAGGAAGAAGATGCAGCTGGCAGCTCCTTCCCCCCCTCCCTCCCCGCCCCTTCACTGGGGATCAATGCAAGATAAGGGATACACCTAAGCAGTCTCATAACTAGGGCAGGGTGACTGGGGCAGCAGCCCTGGGCACCGACTGAGGAAGGGGGGTGAAAAATAATAGCTGCTGCCACAGACGCAGGCGTGCCAGCAGTACAGTGGCAGTTGGAAGTTAGCACTGTCCTCATGTATCCCACTGTCTCAGGCACCCAGCTGGATTGTTATGCCTCTGCACATGAAACCTTTGGAAAGCCTGACTAATTTCAATACCCTACTCCCCGTCCCCAGTGCCTATGCCCGAAAAGAGGCATACTTATTGCCTTGAGGTTGTAGCCAGATCCTCTGTCACCTACATGCTAGAAAGGAGTATATGCTGCTCATTTTGCAGAGGACAGGATTTCAACCAAGTATTCTACCTAGACCTCTCTGAGTTCCACTACCCTATGCTGCTCTGTCTCCCGGGTCCCTGATGGTGTGGTTTCTTGAATGTGGCTCTTCATTGTAAGGGCAACATTTTGGCATAAGCCAAGTCGGTTGTCTTGTTTTTGGCTAGTTTATTCACCTCTAAGAGCAGACTTCCTGCATTTCTTACATTCTGAAACCTTGTTTTCCTACCCAATCATGATGGGCTATCTCTTATTGCTTTCCACTCTGGGTAGTTTGGGCAGATTTTATTTTGAGTAAGTGTGAACGTGAATGTGTCCGTTTCATGGCATGCACTGCAAACAAAGATGATGGAGGCACCAGATTTTTTTTTTATGTCTGGGAAGCAATACATCTCCACCCAGACTCTGACCAGGCTGACTCCTTGTTTTTAGCCTTTACAGTTTCAAGCAGCAGAAGCAAACAATGAAACTTTGAAAGTAAAATGAATCATTTTATAAATGGCATCATCACAAATTCCATCAAACTCCAGTTGTGTAACAGTATACATTAGAGACTTAATTTCTTTATGTATATTACAGGGGTGTAGGTTGTAGCTGTGTTGGTCTAAGGACATAGGCAGACAAGGTTCCTTGGGTGAATCTGATATCTTTTATTAGACCAACTCAAATAGTTGGAGAATAGTTATTAAGCAAGCTTTCGGGTTCAAAAACCCTTTGTCAGGCTAAGGAAGTTTCAGCAGTTGGTGTGTGCTCTTCCTGGATGGAATGAAAAGTAAAGAAGCCAGCGGCTGGGCTGGTATGCATACAAGACACGTAGTCAGTGAAAATGTAGATTGAGGAGTCAGTGGGTGAGAGCAGGCGGGGAGGGGGGTGGGAAGAGAGAGAAGGGGGATGAAAGTGGAGAGATACCTGGGGAGTCAGATGTCAGGCAGGTTGTGTGTCATAAATCCAATGTCTATATTTAGTCCGTGATTTTTAGTATCCAGGAGGTTGATGAAGTGGAGTTCATAGGCTCATCTCTGGGAAGTGTTTTGTAGGTTTCCTTTGAGGATCAGGACTGAGAGATTGGAGAGAGAGTGGTTTTCTTGTGAGAAATGTGCCTCCACAGGTAATTGGGTATTTCTGTCTTTGATAGATTTCTGGTGTGCGTTCATTCTGGCACGCAGTTGTTGTTTGGTCTCTCTAACGTATTTTCCATCAGGGCATTTGGTGCATTGGATGAGATATATTACATTTCTGGAGGTGCAGCTGTAAGATCCTGGGATGCTGATGGCTTTGTTGTGAGGTGTAGTAATTGTGGTGGAGATGTGTTGGCAGGTTTTGCTTTATGTATATTATACCCTCTATAGCCTGAAGAAGTGTTAAATCCAAGATTCTTTTATTTCAACAGGATCAGCTTCAGCTGCTACACAGACATGATTACAGCAGGCCTCAGAGGGTAGCCAGTGAGGAAATCTAACTTGAATTCAAATCTTTAGGGGTGCACCAATAAAAATCAGCTATCAGTATTGGCCTCAAAAATCTTTAAGGAGGCATATCGGCCAATACCAATTTGATTTCTGATACCCAGCCCAGAAGCTTGAAGAGCAGCATCCAGCTGTTAAGTCTGTTGCGGTGGAAGGAGAGTGGGGAGGGAAGGGGCATGGGTGGTGCAGATCAAGGCTCCTACAGTGAAGGAGGGAGTGGGGCTGGGGTAGGGGCTGGGGCAGGTGCTGCCCATCCAGGGTGGGGCACGGGATGGAGCTGCAGCTTGTCCGGGGGTTGCAGGGAGGCGGGGTGACTCCCACCACTGCATGTACTCCAGAACACCATGGGGGACATGTGCCCCTGGATGTGTACTAAGCAGGGTGGGGTGGGTTGCTGCTGCAGACTGGGGCTGGGGTTGTGCTGGGCTCTTCCTGGAAGGGGCTGGACCAGGCTGCACTTGGGACAGGGTGGGCAGCAGCGCTGGCAGGGGGCTACAGAGGGGGTTGCAGCCACCCCAAAATTTGCTGTAACCCCTCTAGCCTCCCCTCCCAGTGCTGCCACTGCCCCGCCCAGTCCCCCACCAGGAAGAGCCTGGCACAGCACTGGCCCCAGCATGCAGTGGCAGCCCACCCCACCTTGTACTCAGATCTGGGGGATCATTTCCCCCCATACTCTCCCAGAGTGTGTGAATTGGCGGGAGCTGACCCCTACCCCACACTCCCCAGACGAGCCCTGGCTCTGTTCTGTACCCTGCCCTGGCTCAGCAATGTCTGCCTCAGCCCCACTCCTTCCCTCACCATAGGGGCCTTGATCTGCCCCGTCCCTCCACCCTCCCTTTCAACCACAACAAACTTACCAGCTGGATGCAGCTCTCCTCACTACCAGGCTGTGCTCCTCACTGCTTACGTGCTACACTGCAGCTGCGCACATGCATGGGGCATTTATTGGCCACATCAGGCAAAAAAAGCCAATTTCCAATACACCAGAGTAAAATATATGTAACATAGTATGGGAGAAATCTTGGCTTCATTGAACCCAGTGGTAGAAAACCTAAATTATTTTCAATAGGGCAGGATCTCACCTTGTATTCATATGCAATTCATGAAGTCCATTGACATTAAACTTTTGGAGTGGTGCAAAGGAAGACTGATGTGAATATTCAGAATACATTAGTCTTACTTCAAAACGGAGCATTAAATCGCTCCTATGCAGAGCCCAAGTGCAAGACCTTTGCAACAGAAACATGTAAATGTATGAATGAGCCAAACTATAAAGTATCTTACAATGAAAAAGATCTAACTGCCTGCCTATCTTTTTCATCCATGTTTTGGTTTGTGGAGAATTCTTTGTAATCCCCATAATCTCAGTAAGGGGAGAGGTGTAAGGATGATCTCTTTGTTAAGCAAAGCAATCAACTTCAGTATAGGGTTTTTTAAAATAAGCATTACAACAATGGGGAATGGGAGGAGAAGGAGTTTTGAAAAGTCAAGAAAAAATAACGCTTAAGAAAATGTATAGGAGACTACCTTTGAAAGGTAATGCAAAACAAAAGAGGACAAAAGAAAGTGTTGGATTTTCTTAGCCTCCATCTTTTAATACTGGGTATCAAATTTATTTCTTGAATAAAGTTAGGTTGAAATATTGGCAGGAAATATTGTACTTCTATGATATACCATCTGCAGCTGTGGGAAGTAACCCAGATGGGGAGCAAATAGAACCACAGGTACAGAGTTTATGAAAGAGAAGAGGGAAAAAATAGTGAACAATTGATTTCAATAGGGTCAGGAGTAGTACAGGGAAAGATAGCATTTCTCAGAACAGACTATGCCGTACATGGCATGCTTTAAACTAGCTTCACCGGGGGATGGGGCCACAGGGGGACACAAGGTCACTTTCCAGCCAAGACAGGTGATGAGCACAAGAAGTACCCAGGTAAGTGACAGAGGTCTGGGTAGTCCTAGGATCAAGGGGTGGTGCAAGCACCCATAGGAGGCCTTAAATGCCTCTACACTAATGTTCGTAGTATGGGGATCAAGCAGGAGGAACTTGCCCTCTGGCTAACTAGCAGAAACCCGGACATAGTAGGGCTCACTGAAACCTGGTGGGATTCAACCCATGATTGGGCGGTAAACATTAGGGGCTACAGACTGTACAGGTGGGAAAGGCAGGGGTGTGGCACTCCATGTCAAAGGCAATACACATCCTCAACAAAGAGGAGGGGGTCAGAGGAGGGGCACACTGAAGTGCTCTGGGTAAGAATACAAGGGGGTCATGGGGAAAGGGACTTAACGGTGGGGGGTCTACTATAGATCACCCGAACAGCGGGAAGAGCTGGACCAAGAATTCTCATGTCGGCTCGCGGAGGCAGTTAAGTCAAGGGATGTGGTCGTCATGGGTGACCTAAACTACCCGCACATCTCCTGGGAGGAGCAGTCGGCCAGGTCGGATCGCTCACGTAGGTTCCTAGCCAAGATACAGGACCTCCACCTAGCCCAGGAGATGCACAGGTCCACCAGGGGAAATGCCTTGCTGGACCTGGTCCTGGCCACAGGTGATGACCTGGTGAGGGGACTGTGGGTTCTCAACCACCTGGGCGATAGCAATCATTGCCTACTGGAATTCACTATCCAGTGCAGGGTGTCAAAGGCCTGCAGCAGGGCAGTAGCTTTTGACTTCAGGAGGGCTTATTTCAATGAGCTAAGGAGATTAGTAGGAGAAGCACTGAGGTCCTGGAGGGTAGGGAAGTTGGGAGTCCAAGACAAGTGGTCATTCCTTAAGGAGACAGTCCTCCAACCCCAAAGGGTGACAGTCCCAACACGAATCAAAGGGGGAAAGCGTGCTCAAAAGCCCCCATGGCTCGCCAAAGGCATTCAGGAATGTCTGAAAACTAAAAAGGAGGTGTACATCTGGTGGAAGAGAGGGGCTATCGCCAAGGAGGATTATACCTCCATTGCTCAAGACTGTAGGGGGGCTGTTAGGAAGGCTAAGGTGGAGATGGAACTGGGACTAGCAACCAGGATCAAAGGTAACAAGTTCTTTTTTAAATATATAGGGAATAAAAAGAAGGCACTGGGTAACCTGCAGGACACGCTTGGCAATCTGGTGGTTGCACAGACGGTAAAGCTGACCTCTTTAACAAATTCTTTGCCTCCATTTTTCTGAGCAGGGACCAGGACATCTCCCCTACCAGGATTCCGGATGAACTCAGGAGAGGCACTGCCAGGCCTAGGGTCAGGGAGGAGCTAGTTAGGGAACTTCTGGTGGGGCTGGACGTGTTTAAATCAGCAGGTCTAGATGGTCTCCACCCCAGGGTGCTGAAGGAATTTGGCAGGGGTCATTGAGGGGCCCCTGGCATGGCTTTATGAGCACTCGTGGTGCTCTGGCCAGGTGCCAGAGGACTGGAAAAAGGCCAATGTGGTCCCCATTTTCAAAACAGGGTGGAAGGAAGACCCAGGTAACTATAGGCCCATTAGTTTTACCTCGGTCCTTGGGAAGCTCTTTGAGAAAATTATCCAGGAGCACATCTGCGAGGGACCAGCAGGGGAGATTATGCTCAGGGGCAACCAACATGGGTTCATTAGGGGCAGGTCCTGTCAGACCAACCTGGTTGCCTTTTACGATCAGGTCACAAAATCCTTAGGTGCAGGTGTTGCAGTGGACGTAGTCTTTCTGGACTTCAGGAAGGCCTTTGACACTGTCTCTCACCCCATTCTTATTAAAAAATTAGGCAACTGTGGCATTGATGCCTATACAGTCACATGGGTCGCAAATTGGCTAGAGGGCTGCACCCAGAGAGTAGTGGTGGACGGGTCATTTTTGACCTGGAGGAATGTGGGCAGTGGAGTCCCCCAGGGCTCAGTCCTCAGGCCCATACTGTTCAACATCTTTATCAGCGACTTGGGCGAGGAGGTGAAAAGCACCTTGTTCAAATTTGCAGATGACACTAAGATATGGGGAGAGGTGGACATGCTAGAAGGGAGGGATAGGCTATGACTATATCTGGACAGGTTACAGGGGTGGGTGGATGAGAATAGGATGGGATTCAATACTGACAAGTGCAGGGTACTGCACCTAGGGAGAAAGAACCAGCAGCATATCTACAGGCTGGGGAACTCCCTTCTCATCAGCACAGAGGCAGAAAGGGATCTTGGAGTCATTGATTCCAAGATGAACGTGGGCCGCCAATGTGAGAATGCAGTCAGTAAGGCTAACTGCACCTTATCATGCATCCACAGATGCATCACGAGCAGAACCAAGGAGGTGATCCTCCCCCTCTATGAGACATTGGTCAGGCCGCAGTTGGAGTACTGTGTCCAGTTCTGGGCACTGCACTTCAGGAGGGATGTGGCCAGCATTGAGAGGGTCCAGAGGAGGGCCACTTCCATGGTCAGGGGGCAGCAGGGCAGGCCCTGTGAGGAAAGGCTACAGGACCTGACCCTGTTCAGCCTCCACAAGAGAAGGCTGAGAGGGGAGCTGGTGGCCATCTATAAACTTACCGGGGGGGACCAGCAGGCAATGGGAGAGTCCCTGTTCCCCCGAGCACTACTGGGAGTAAGAAGGAATAATGGCCATAAGTTGACAGAGTAGGTTCAGGCTAGACATCAGGAGGCACTACTTCACAGTCAGGGCAGCTAGGATCTGGAACCAACTTCCAAGGGAAGTCGTGCTCGATTCTACCTTGGGGGTCTTCAAAAGGAGGGTAGATAATTACCTAGCTGGGGTCATTTGATCCCAGCATTCATTCCTGCCCATGGCAGGGGGTCAGAATTTATGATCTGCTCAGGTCCCTTCTGACCCGAACAACTATGAAACTATGAGTTCCTGGAAAATGGTGTATAACTCAAATTTGCAGAAAGGGATCCCGCTTTACCATGTAACAAATAGGGATACATTCCAAGACCTCAACTGTACTGACCCCCCAGACCCATTTCTACCACTTTTACAAGCCAATTTGGTACTGACCAACAGCATACAATACACAGAAGCACAGGGCACTGTCATAATGGGGATGGCAACTACAGAAACACGTGTTGCAGACAATGAGCGAGAAGCACAGATCCACACAGGAGACTATGTTTTGGTATTTTGGTGCACGTCACTCCCACAATGCACCGGACAAAGCAGCTTTGTGAGGGCTTCCACCAAACCGATTGCATAAGAGTGAATTTACCTCACATTTAATGAATTTTTTACATAAAAAGGGTCATCACGTAAGAGTGAATTTGTACATACAGAATCTGCATAAAGTGAGGGTATTTGAACCATGATTCCTGAATTTGCCTATCTTGCTCCATCTTGGTAGGTGTCCTAGGAAAAACATAGAAAATTGTCTAGACATATCAGACATCTAATAACTATAGTAATGCAGAAGAGAATGAAGAAGACTCTCTTAACATTTCTAAAAGTCCAATGAAAGCATCCATAGAGCTGCAATAATGCATATGGAGACAAAGACCTTAAGGCCCCAAGGCTAGGGACAGACATTCAAAACATCTAAGCCTGAATTGATTCAACCTTTGCAGGTTAGTTTAACCTGTGTAGGTTGAACTGGTTTCCAACCATACAGACATTCCTTCTGGACTGATGAAATTCAGGCACATGCCTGCAGTGGCTCAGGCTGGAAGCCGGGGGATGCTAGAGCAGCCCTCTCTTCCCTTGCTGAACTGAGCTGAGTGGGGCATGGCCAGGTCCCAGAAGGAGGCTCTGATTAGGGAGGGGTGTAAACCCCCAGCCTGCCTGCAGTCCCAGGCTTTCCCCAGCTCACTGCTCAAGGGGTGGGAGTGTTGCCAGCCCCCAGCTAGCACTGAGGCAAAGTGGGGGGTGTGCAGTGCATGCATCTGTTGATGATACGGAGCTTTTCGGTCTCCCTCCCTGCTTCTGTATACTGTCTGCAGCAAACTGACAGGCAAGCAAGCTGGGGGGTGAGGGGGCTGATAAGTGTCACCCCATCTCAGTGTTTATCACCCTATTAAGGACACAGAGGGACATTACCAGCTACCTGTTGATTTGACCAGGGAGCCAGTATGTTGTCTGCAAGCTAATACACAGATACCTTCTCTGCAAGGCAGAAGGGAGGGGGGAATTCCTGCTTACCAGGGAGTGGTGAGGGGGAGGAGGGGAGCAACCAGCTCTTAAACAGCTTTTCCAAGGAAGGACATTAATCTACCTGTTGAATAGCTCCAAAAAGCATATCTGCCTCTTGGCTTCCACAGCACAGACTGTAGCCAGCATGTGGCCTGCTAGCTAATGCTGAGGTGTCTGTGAGGGATGGGAGAATGCCTGCTTAGCACAGAGTGAGGAGGGGAGCAGAAGCCAGGCAGATGCCTCCAGAGACAGAAGATCTCCAGTGAGGCAGAAGAGGGGTGGGGCCAGCCCTGCTGTGGAGCAGAGAGCTCTGCCCAGCCAGAGAGTATGCTGGGGTGCTGGGGACTATTTATCTTAAACCAGCAAGGGGTCTGGGACAGATGTTGCATAAACCAGTTTGACCTAAATCAGTTAAGTCTGATAAACTTGGTTGAATGTAGTATTTCAAACTGGTTTCAGCCATTTTAAAACTGGTTTATATGCACTATACATCTGTTCTGTTCTGTTACAGGTTTAAACTAGTTTCTGATCACTCAAACCAGTTTATGTGTAATGTCTGTCCCTAGCCCAAATGCCTTTGGGCTGCATTCACATGAATGTTTAGCTCCCCTTAACATCTACCTTGCAGCCTCAGACTGAATGAAAACTTCACTTCTTTTGTGGAGTTTGTCTCTTTACATATGGAATATACAGTTCTCCTATTTGCAGGCCTTGATTAATTGAGCTGGATAATTAATAAATTTACTGGAAAAAATGGAATTAAAAAAAACACCTGTGAAATCAGCTTGAATTTGGTGGAGGGTTTTGACAGAAAGCATGGGAAAAAATTTGAAAATGTCAAAACCATTTCAGTTTAACATTCTCAAAATGAAATGTTCCATTTCTGCAATTCCTAAATGCTTTGGTTTTTATTTTAAAAGAACTGTTTCACTTTTATCTTAAAATTGCACCTTTGTTTAAAATTAAAATAAAATAAGAGTTAAATCACCCCAAAATAAAACATTTCACTATGGGTTAAAACAACTGTTTCAAGTTGACTCAATGACATTTTAGGTTTGTTAGTTTCTCTAAGAAAAATCCTGTTTCTGTTAAACCCAAATTGATTGTGGCCAAAGACCTGCCTCATTCATCCAGCTTTATTAATTAGTGATGTCACTTGGAAGTACAACTGTCATTGGTTGAAATCTTATTTATAAATTACATTCGCATGATAATGAAAAACTGTCAACAAGACCAAAATTTGTGTTGTATTGTGAATGTTTAATAAGAAGTGTTCCCTCAAATTATTAAAACCCTTAAAGAACCAACCTTTGCTTGTTTTGTCAGTAAACAAGACATTTTTGTAATGGTGTTGTGAAAAAAATGTTTTCACCTTTTTATAACGTATTACAAAAAAAAATAATAAAAAATGGGTCCATTTCAAACTCTGTGAAATCAAAACAACTTTCTAGTTTTAAAATTTGGATGAAAATATTACTTCATTTTTCAGGCTGCTCTAGCTATAACCTGAGCTCCAGATGGGGAGGTGGAATATTTTATTAAGGCCTGATCTTCAGATCCACAGAGCACCTCTTTGTTAACTCAGAGAGAAGCACATACATTTTTGCTTTGCTGAAATACAGTCTACAGCTTCCCCTGTAATACAATACACCGGTTTTTGTTTTGGGGGAATTTCTCCCTCCTCCAATTTCACAGCTCCACTCACCATTCTTAACCAGCACTGTGCTTCCTTTTCTCTTCAGACCTAAAGAATAATAATTTGCATTCTAAAGCTTGTCTGACTTATCCCAACTATGCAATTGGTCCAATAGATGATATCAACCAAAAAATCCTTGCTTCTCTCATGTTTTTTTTTTACATTGGTAAAAAAGACCTTGGAGTCAGCACTCAGTGGGAGGGGGAAGGGACAGCTCCAGCTTGGATTACAACCTTATCTAACATCATTTAGATGCTTCAGATCATGACAAGGTCCTTGGACAAAGAGGAAAGAGAGAGGATGATATTTCAAATGTAAGAAAAAAGGCAGGGTGGGGGTTTTTTTTAGGTGGAGAAGGGGCAGAGAGAGGGGACCTGTGAAATATTAGACAGCATTTATCTATGATTAAAAACTCAAGGAAGAACAAAACTAAATATTGTGGTCTTTGCACTTAACCTTCACATCTAATCTTCATATAACTTTAAATGCACATAAAACTACATGTGGTAATTAGAATGGGCTGTTTTACACACATGAGTAATCCCACTGAGTTTGCAGGACTACTCTCTTAGCCTGGGTACAGCCATTACACTTTTACCAATATTGGGGTTACCATATGTCCGGGTTTTCCTGTATGTGTCCTCTTTTTTGGCCCTCTGTCCTTGTGTCCGGGCAGGTTCTTAAAATGTGAGCAAATGTCTGGGTTTTTGTTTTCCTCCACTTTTCCTGGGCATGAGCAGCTTGGATGCTTGGGACTGGGAGCAGTGGGCAAAGTGATTGGTTGTTGGGGGTCACATGCTCTGCATGCAGGCCCGTGTGTGTGTGTGAGTGAGTGTGCTCATGCATGCGTGCACAGGAGTTGCATGAGAAATAGAACTGGGGGGACAGCGGACTCTGGGTCAGGAGTGAGGGGCACCAGCAGCACTTGGGGGCAGGGTGCTGTGGGTAGGGAGTGAGGGGCACTGGCAAGGCTGTGAGGGGCAAGGGCTTAGGAATATGGGGCAGAATCGGGACACAGGCATATCACTGCCCCCACCCCATAATCATATACTCCCCACCCCCACCCCCTCCACGGGTCCTTTTTTGATTCTGGAAATATAGTGACCCTGACCAATATGGCTAGGGACACAAGTTACACACTCCTCCCCCAGGGGACCGCAGGTGGAGTGACGCAGCCCCTGTCAGGACCCCTCCCTTCTCACCGCTCCAGGGGCAGGGGCAGGGGTGTGGTCAGATGCCAGCCTCCATGGCCCCCTAAAGCGACGGTGTCAGGGAGGAGGTTTGTTTCCCCCCTCCTTCCCTTCTCCCACTAGGGGACCACAGCTGGGGTCTGCCAGCCTCAGCCATTCACCCCCAGTCAAGCAGACCCCAGCTGGAGTTCCCCAGGGGGAAAGAGGAAGGACAGGGGGAATAAATTACCATTCTTGCCCCTACACATCAGGGTGCCATGCTGACTGGCATCTGGTCATACCCACCACTGGCCACTCCACCTGCCACTGGAGTGGCAAAGCAAGGGGGAGGGCAGACCCTGACAAGGGCAGCAGCCCCTGCTTTGGTGTCCTGGGGAGCACAAGCCTCTTCCCAATGCGGGGCTGTGCTGTGGGCAGGTGTGGGACAGGCTAAGCTGCCACAACATACTCAGAGCAAGCAGTGGTGGCAGTGCTGGGAGGGGTGGCTATGGGGGCTAAGCCAAATTTTGGGGTGGCCATACCCCCTAAAACCCACTAGTTCAGCTCTGCCCACCTTAATCCTGCCCACAGCACAGCCCCCGCACTGGGTAGAGACTTGTGCTCCCCGGGACACCATGACCGGGGCTGCTAACCCTGTCAGGGTCCTGCTCCCCTCACTACTCCAGGGGCAGGGGTGTGACCAGATGCTGGCCAGCATGGCCCCCCAAGGCAAAGGGGCAGGGAGGGGGTTTATTCCTCCATCCCTTCCCGCGGGGACCCCCAGTCAGGATCTACCTGGCCAGGGGTGAGCAGCAGAGGTGGCAGCTGGACCTGGCAGATAGCCAGGATTTTTTCTTAACTCTTGGATAGGCACAAAACTCATCAGATATCTTATGTCTATTTAAACTTCTAAAGTTTGAGAAGTTAGCAGTGAGGGGGAAAGCCATCTCTTTTTTTTGAGGTAGATTAGACAGGCTGCCTGAGCAGCTGAAAAATAGTAAGCATTTATTTTTGTGGGGGGGAATAGTTGTGGAGAGGGAGGGACAAAGACATTAAAGTTTGCTCGGGGTACTGATTTTATCCTTCACTACTGCAGTGAGGCTGCAGGGTGAGTAAGCATTAGCAGTGTGCTAGTGAACTGTTTTTATTCTTTAAGCTCCTGAGGTAAATTAGACAATGTGTCAAAATGTGCTGATTCAAAAGTGCAAATGCCAACAGAATTTTCCAGAGCTTTTTGTAGGTATCTTAGCCCTGAAGTTACACAATAAATTAGATTAGAGCGTAAAGATGTCATTGCTGGTTTTTTTATTTTTTTTTAGTAACATTCATGGGCAAGACCTAGGAGTCAGCACTCAGTTGCGGGGAAGGGAGAGCTGCATCTCAGGTTACAACCTTGAGTGACATTCAGATTCTGCAGATCTTGGCAAGGTCTTCAGAGAAATAGTAGGGAGGGTTGATATATACTGTGCCTGTTGAAATAGACTCCAACATCCTGCTACCAGTTGGGCATGATGTGGAGGAATAAGGGGGACACATTTACTACAACTATATGACACTGGGAAGGGAAATGATGTAGCTATCAAACTGGATCAGCACCATTCCCCTTAGCTGCCTGGGCCTCCTTCATGTGAAGGGCATGAAGAGCATAATTGCAACCACTGGGCCTTCGTATATGCCACGGGGGTTTACTTCAGTTTAATTCTCCCTAACTTGAAGTGGTGGGTCTTTAAAAACACCATTCCAAGTTAGGGTGAAGTAAACCCCTGTGTCATCTATACAAGGGTTGGGCATGACCCTTACCTGCCTCTCCGGTGGCGGGAAGAGTGGGCAAGCTGCCGGCAAGCTAAGTGGTCCCTGAACTGGGGGTGGGGAGAGGCTGGTGCTCCCCTCTGTGGCAGTGACAGCACCCCCCAGGCAAGTACCTGGCCAGAGCGGTCCGGGAGAGCACCACAGCTGTGGAGGGAAGCACTGGGCCCCTGCACAGCTCAGGCAGGCAGGCTCCGGGGTTAAAAAAAACCCCAAAAACCAGGCTCACCGCTTTTTTACTTCAGTGGAGTCTCCCTGCACAGGTTTCCCCCGGTCTGCCTGCACAGCCCCTGAGATGCACGGGGCCTGGTGTTTCCCTCTGCAGCAAATGAAACCACTTCAGAGATGTTTTATTTTGCTGCATCCCAAAGTCATTTAATATGCATTATGCTGCCGACACGTGCAAACAGCTGCTCTGTTAAAGCGGTACATAAGGGCATTAAGCCACTTTAAAGGCCAATTTTGTGCTGTGTACAAATGGCCACTGAGGCTATACAAAAGAGTATCACTGGAGAGCAGTACACTCAGACTTACACTGCTTCCATGCCTTCTCTGCAAGTCATGAAAAAGTTTTACAGATGTCAGTCAATTATGATTTTACTAACCAGGGAAAACTGAAGTGTGAAGTGACTTGCCCCAAATCGTCAGCAAGTCTGGGGTAGATCAAGAAGCTGAAGGTAAATCTACTGAATCACAGTCCTCTGCTTTGTCCACAAGTCCACCTTCCCCTCAGATATGGCCTCTAATGCATATAGTCACATTAACCAACCTTCTGTACACCATTATAATACACATTGTTCTTGAAAATATGAGCATGTAAGGTGGAGTGGTGCGCTTTCTCTTTAATGTGTGCTGTATCTGATAATGCTTTCTGATGACTAGTTTCAGTTACTGTGGGAGGCATATCTTCAGCTCCCTGTGTTTACATTCTCAACAGTAATGCTGTATTAAGACATTTTACCCACCCATTAAATTATGCATACAGTGAGTAACTGCTCTGACTGACTGTACCCAGTCCTGGGTTGAATTATAATGGGGAGCTGCCACTGTTTAAAAGATAAGAAATGACTTCTTGCTGTCATCATTGTTCCTTACACACGGAAATCTTATGAGCTCAAAAAGCCCTCTAGGAGCATTTTTTTTTCCCCCCCCTGGAAAATGACTAGTTGAAATTGGAATAAATCTAGTGGAAATCTGCAAGAAATCAGCAAGGAGGCTGTTGCACTTTCTGTCTTAAATTTTACAAAGCAAAGACTTCATAATACGTAAGCCTAGATTGGGTCTTACAAACAAAGGGTTCACAGAACATGCAGACAAGCTTGCATTTGCTTCCTGCTTCTCTTAGAGTAGATTTGTATACAAATCCCAAAGGTTTCCTCCATAAAAGAAAATAGTAAGTGGACTATAAAAAGAAATCCTTCCATGTGGAATTTTGGGTTTAGGGCCTTGTTATACCTATTGGGTGCATCTACATGTGTCATGAAGGTGAAATGATAAACTTTGGTGCAGTTTGCGCTGGAGCCACCTGCTCTCAAACACAGCTTGTACATGTGTGCTGTAGACTTCAGCAATTTGAGCCAGGGAGGAGCATTCCCAGGCTGGCAGAGAGTTTGGGGGATCAGCCTTAGGCTCCAGGTGGTGGCAGTGAAGGGGCTGGCTAGGGCACAAAGCCACTGAAGTGCAGGGCTAGGTGGCAGGCAGCCCCTGCACTTCAGCATGCTTGTGCTCCAGCCAGCCCCTGTCACCATCCACACATGCATTTCAGCAGAGTTAAGTATGTACGTACACACACACACACACACACACACACACACCCTCTGCCCCTCATAGACTTACCTGTATCCAGCTGCCAGGCTGCTCCCACCCTTTGCCTGGCTACAAGCCAACCAGGTGTGAGTACCTTGCCCCCAGTTGACCAGCCCCAAGTAGCATCTTGCTAGGGTAAGCTGGGAGGTGCCAGGAAAATCTTTCAACTTTGAAGCTGAGTTGATCAAAATTTTGGACATTTGATTGTATTTAAAAAAAAACACCTGGAATGAGATTGGAGGATCTAAGAGGAGAGCATATCTGGGAAAACCTGGATATATGGTAACTCTAGCCTGGAGATTCATCGGTTTGGTGCATTTTTTTCCTTTCTTTCTTTGTAGAGATGCAGAGCCCCTTTCTGAGTTGCATAGTGCCCTTGTTAGTCATAATGATATCTTCGGTTGGGCCACAGGACACTGAACCAGGCCAAGGATTAAATGAAAGGCAACTGACCTAACACAAATTTCAACTGAGTGGCAGCTCAGATAAAGATCCCTCTAGGCCAGGGTTTGGCAGTGTTTTTGGGCAAAGTATCAAAAACACCCATAATCTCGACTTGTTAGTGTGCCAGGAGCAGACAGCAGGAAAGTCGTGAGGGGCCCAATCCTTGTTATAGCAGTGTTATGAGGCACACAATGCAAGCAAAATGCCTTTGAGTTCCACACTCTGGCACCCGTGCCAGGGGTTACCTTCCCTTGCGCTGGGCAACAGCAATCATTTCAGTGGTGGCTATACAGTGTAGTGCTGGCTGAAATTTTTCAACAACCTGCTTTCCCAATAAAATATAGTGCTTTGTTTAAAAAATGTCTGGGCTGGTGGTGGGGGGAGATGTTATTTTAACCAATGAAACAAGCATCCATTCCAAAGACAAATCCTCAAAGAAAATTTTTATTGAAGGTTTTGCCAATAAAGCAGGTTGATGCATACATTTTCCATGCAAAATTATGCAGTGTACACTTGTTCAGGCTATTCTTTTATTGATCTTTTGGTTTTATTATGATCAGTATCATTAGGGCACAATATATAGGTGGTATAAAATAAACCAAAAAACATAGCAGACCTCTCATTACTGAGAGTCATATCATAAAGCTAGAATTTACTACTCCAGTGTCTGTAGGTGTAATGGAATCAAAAGGTCTCTTTTATTTTATTATTAAAGAAAAATGGAGCGAGATCCACAACTGGTGTGAATCAGGTTAACTCTTTTGAAGTTAATGGCTTGATATTGATTTAACTTGGACAGGGTTCTGGCCCATAGATGCTTGGTGCAAATTACTCTGGGGTGCAATTTATTTTTGCTGTAGTTTTTAACACAGCAGATGTTACTTGACTATTTCTTAAAGTTGTGAGCTGTTGTGTAACTCCGTTTGCTAATACAAGGCACATAGCATGGAGTATGGCCATTTGCAATTAAGTGGTAGGTCTCCACTAACCCCTGCTGTGGATTTAAGGTTTTGTACAATGTTTTGGCTTACACAGCAGGGAACTGTCATTCCTTGGTCTATGTCCAGCCTTCCTTCTTCCTTTAGCCACTTTCATCTTGCATTTTCATACCAAACTCCAGGACCCCTTATTTGTTAGTGCCAGCTTTAGGATAGCCAGTCACTCCCTATCTCATTCTTGCTGCCTTCTAGAACTTCAGAATGTGCCCCCTCTTCAAAATTTGGGAAAGGTGGTAGAATGCTAGACTGGGCAACAGCTCAGACTAACAGGCTACAGAAGAGAATAGAATTTATTCATTTTCATGGCAGGAGGAGGGGAAAATCTTCCCTCTCCTGTTGTGGTAGGCCCCACAGTAACCCTCAAGGCAGATTTTAAGACCTATTATAATAGCTGGGAACCTTCAGGGCTTCTCAAACAATTCCATAAAATGGAATGAAGCCCCATAGTTCTTAAGGTGTACTTTGAGTTTTCTCAAGCCATGTCAAAAGCTACCTGCCCCACAGGCTAAGGGCTGCTTTAATATAATAAGAGAAGAGTTTTACCATCTTTGCCCTACAGGAGGTTTTGGCAATTTCTTGCCCAACCACATGAAGTTGAGATTGTTGGGGCCTGTAGCTCTGCCTGACAAATACCTCTGAAGAAAGATGGAGTGAGATACCAATGAATCTTGTCCCTTCCTCTGGGTCTTCAGGAAGGAGTACTCATTGGGGGGGGAACATTAGGCTCAAACACACAGTTCTAACTTATAATTTAAAATCTAGCTCCATTTTCATGCTGCATTAGTTTATCAGCAAACTATCTTTTCATTTTTAGTCTGAGAGATTAAAGACAGTGAACTGCTCATGCATGTAGTCAGCATCTATATGATATGCTGAGCTACCCAAATACAATCCATTTTCACACTAGCAAGAGAAACACATTTTTCAAGTCTTTCTAGTCCTTATCTTAGAGTTGAGCATTTCTGTGCTTTGACAGGATACTGTTTTAATAAGGTTATAGTGTAGTAGGGAGCTACAGCAAAGTTATGTCAAGGAGATTTTTATTAAATTGTAAGAAAGTACACTACATCCACACAACCAAATGCTGACAAAGATGAAACCCCTTTCTTATCCTACATGGTACAATGTTGGGATAATAGTATTTATGATATACCAGGTTTTCCACAGTTCTTAAATGAGCTACTAGCAATTGAGAATCTTGCAAAGACTCTGACAATGAGGAAACTTTGTAGGATGATTAGAATATTGGGTTTTATTTAAAATATCTGTAAGATATATGAATTGATTAGCCTATGAGATAGGTTTGCCACATAATAAGCTATGCAACCCTTATGCTTTGGATTTCTGTGAACTGTATTGAAAACTCTACAGGTTCTTCTATTTTCAATATATGACAAGTATGCATTATATACTGGGTTCCAGATGAAATAATATAGGAAGCATGCTCATTCTTACACAAAGTGGCTTGACTTTGGTCTCCTCAGAACAATGTAAGAATGATCTAAAAATAGGCTACCTCACTTATTTCATATCTTTTGTTGTCTTCCAAGTTAAAAATGACCTCATTTTAGAATCCTAGCAAAGTAGGGCTGGACAGTGTCTCAAGAAGTCGTCTAATCCAGTCCCTTGTTTAAAGCAGGATCATCCCTAACTAAACCATCTCAGTCAAGTGTTTGTCTACTTTCAAATATAGAGATTCCACAGTCTCTCTAGGTTAGCTGTTCCAGTGCTTAACCACTTTCATAATGAAAAAGTTCTTCCTAATATCCAACCTAAATTTCTGTTGCTGTAATTTAGGGCCATTCCTCCAAGTCCTGTCCCCTGAGGCCACAGAAAATAGTCCATCACCATCCACTTCAGATATCAAATCCCCTCTCAGTCTTTTCTTCTCCAGACTAAATAATCCCAGTTCTTGCAATCTGTCCTTGTAATAAACCATGTTTCCTAGACTTCTAATTATTCTTGTTGCTCTGCTGGACACTTTTTTTAATTTGTCCACCTGTTTCTTGAAGTGTGGTCCCCGCACCTGAACACAGTGTGCCAGTGAGACCTTGCCAATGCTTAATAGAGCAGAAGAATGACTTCCCTTGTTTGGCCAGGCATGACTTTCTCTTGATGAATGAACATTGGATGTTTCTGATCACCTTTTTCTCCCCTAAATGTTTAGAAATAAATCTCTTGATGACATTCTCCATGATCTTTTCAAGTATGGAAATTAGATTTGTCTGTAATTCTCCGGAGCCGCCTCCTTTCCTTTTCGGAAAGATGGGCACTATATTAGCCCTTTTCTAGTCGTTTGGGACCTCATCTGATCTTCACAAGTTCTCAAAAATCACAGCCAATGACTCTGAAATTACCTCAGCTAATTTCTTGAGTGCTCTAAGAGGCATCTTCTCCCCCATCCTTGCTGCTTGTTATCTGTTATTCTTGTTATCTGTTAGCTGACCTTATTTGAATTGCCACTTCTTTTTAATTCTCATAATTATCTTTGTATGCTGCATGTTATTGCAATAGCAATGGAACAGTATGAAGGATTTGTACCATAAACTTCAAATTATTGAAAATAATGTAATGAGGCACTGGGGTTCCACAGACTGACCATTGCTATATTATAGTAGCATGCTTGAACAATCTACCTCTTCTTGTTATTTGCTATTGTTGTTGTTTCTTTCTTTAACCATACACATTCTTCCCTTCTGGCAGTACTCATGTAGACTAGTTCATTTTCAAGTTTTGAGCAGAAACTGGTCTTTTAGAGTAGCTCTTATATTCTTGGCTGCCTGCTGAAGTTTGTCACGATGCTGAGACATCAGCATGATGATATGACTGCCACCGTGGAAGATCTGTAACCGATGCCTTCTACATCTGGACCGGGGTCAAACAAGTTTGAGTGATCTTCCCCCACCCTGTTCACCATCTACCTGACCGTCATCATCCACCTCATCCAAAATGATCTACCATCTGGTGTCATTATCCAGTATCAACTGGATGGGAAGCTTTTCAATTTTGGGAGCTTCTGAGCAAAAATGAAACTCGCCACAAAGGACATCCAAACCTTCAGGTTGCAGATGATTGCTGCATGATGGGTCACACTGCACAGGATGTGCAGACAACCCCAGATCTCCTCAATGTTTCATATAAGAGACTTGTTCTGTCCTTGAAGGTCACCAAGATGAAGGTTCTCCACCAACCCTCCCCAGACCAGCTGAACATCCCCCGCACTATCTATGTAGGCAGAGAGGCTCTGGAGTATGTGGAGCACTTGCTGTATCTTGGCACCCACCTCTCTCAATGAGCTACCGTCAATGAAGAAGTCCAGCACTGGGTCAACTGAGCCAGTGCTGCCTTCTTCAAGCTGCAACAATGTGTCTTTGAAAATAGAGATTTTCAGAAGTCAATGAAGGTTCTGGTTTATAAGGCTGTTGTGCTGAACACCATCCTCTACTGCAGTGAAGCCTGGACCATCCATTGATGCCACATTTTAGATGTTTGAGAGCTTTCATCAGCGATGCTTGCGTCAAATCCTGGGAATCAAATGGGAGGACTGCCAGACTAGCGTGAACGTCCTCCATGAAGCTGCATCCACCAGCATCAGAGCCTTGTTCTCGAGAAATCAACTCCAATGGAAGGGCCACTGCGTCTGGATGTCTGAGAACTGCCTCCCTCACCAGATTCTCTTCTCCCAGCTCTTCATTGGCCAACACTCAAAGGGCAGCCAAGGGAAATGGTACAAAGACATGCTCAAGGTCACTTTCAAGAATGGAGGCATTGACACCAATGGGTGGGAGGAGCAAGCTGCTGACCATTCAGCATGGCACCACCTAGTCCACCAAGACGCGTGCCACTTCAAGGCCCAATAACTCGGTACCAAGGCAGAATGGCAGTGGCGGAGGAAGGAGAAGGAGACCAAACCGGGGCTGCGAACCCCACTCCCCCTTGCACCAACATGCCCCCATTGCCAAAGAATGTATGCATCCAGAATTGGGCTCCTCAGTCACTTGAGGACCCATCAAGCTTGATGGACTGTCATCCTGAACTTCAAGGGACCGCTGTTGATGATATTCTACCATTATCTGTTTTGCTTCATGAGTCTTCCCTAGCTTGAGTGCAATGGAAAACTTCACACTGAGTTGAGTAAGAGTTGAATCAGGCCCTACAATACTTTCCTTCAGAATAGAAATGCAAGGGAACATTTTTACATACTTCAGTATTATAGTTAAATGGGTTAAAATAATAATATGTTTCTGATTATTCTTTGATTTCAGACAGCATGCATAAGTAATCATTTACAGTCTTTTACCCTATCAAAGAAAGACAGCAGAATTTAAATCTTTTTGTGTATTCAAGAGACTGTTTATATCCTATTATTTACGCCTTAGTTACTGGGTATTCTTTTTGTGATTACTTCATCATTACAGACTATCACCTTTTATGATGATTTAATGTTGATCCCACATTGCTGAATTTAATAGGAGCTCTTGGAGCAGGATTGGGACTTTAATGAAATCTTTAAGGTGGGCCTAATTTAAATGTAACCTTCTTTCTTTACAAAGTTTGCATATGAGAAGTTCACTTTTATTATCTCCTATGGGGACTGTGTATTGCAGCAATTTTCCTAAACTTATCCAAAGTAAAAAGGAGTAGTTGATGCCAGAGGTCCCTGGACATTAAAATTCTATTATAATAGATCAAGATGTATATTAATTGCAAGTGTCCAAGTATTTGTTTGGCTTTACTAAAAGTTTCATAGTTATATAACTTCATTCTCTAATCTTGAGAACACTTTATCTTGGTTAATTTCCAGCTCACTCAGGGGAGCTGCAATGCTAAAGGGAAACAAAAAGGCCTTTTAGAAAGAAAGATTAAAGACATACTTAAACTGCATACCTAAATCAGCTTCTATTTTCCACCCTAAGCAGTCCCTATTGTGAGATTTTATTATAGTGATGGCACCCAATTATATGCTATCACAGACTAGCGACCCCAACAGTAAGACTTGCCACTCAGTCATATTTATCCAGAATGCTACTTCAAAGATCATTTTCCTGGTCTATCACTTTGACCAGCTAAACTCTTTTTCCATTATTTACTTCCACTACTGCCTCTGCCTTCTCTACTACATCCAGTATAAATTATTTGTTTTCACTCTTCAGGCCCTCATAAACTATCTTCACCCAGGGGTGGATCCACAATTTGGCAAAGTGGGGTACACCAGCAACCCCCCCCTACTGCAGGGGTGGCTGTACCCCTGTTCCCAACCTTTCCCCCCATCCCATTGTAATGGACACATCCCACTGGGGTAGCCTCTGGGGACTTTAAACAAACATGTAAGAACCCCCACCTTCCCTTCCATGTGCAGAGAGAGGCACAGCCCTCTCCTTTCTCTTCCCACCCCTCCCTCCCCATGACTTCTGCTGCTACTGCTTTCTGCACTGTTTGGAGGGCATGGGAACTTCAAGGCTGCTCCTGCTTGCTCCAGTTGGGGTACATGTGGGCTGGAAACTAACAGCTGTAGCAGTGGGATGGGCAGGGAGTGATTTCCCCCACCCTGCCTGGTCCCCTAGAGCAGGCATGGGAAAAATGAACCCCCTGCCCATTGCCTCTTCTGCTTTCACTGGTCCCATCAGAGCCCACCCTAGGAGCAGCTTTGAAGCTTTATCTTGTCCCGGATGGGGGTGAGGGAGGGAAAGGGGAGTGAGTGGCAGCAGCAGAAGAGGGGGTGGAAGGGTAGGACAGAGAAGGGAAGGGTCCTGAGCATGAAGTGGAAGGAGGGGAAGTCTTACATGCTTTTGAGACTTTAAAAAGTCTCGAGGATCCTGGGCAGGATCCAGTCCAAAAGCTGTGCCAGTGTACCTCCTCTGGAACTGCCCCTAGCTTCACCCTATAGATCATCTCCCATGCAGCATCAAAAGATTTACTTCAGCCTCTGTTCAGCTCATGATCCCATCCTCCTTTGCTTATTTGTTAAATTTATACAGAATCACAAATTTAGAAATGACCTCAAAGGCCATTTAGTCAGTCCCCTGAAGAGATGCACCCTCTGAACAGATTTGCTGTTCCTAATCTATCCCAAGCAGGTTCTTATCCCGTTTCTTATTGAAAACCTCTAAGGACGGAAACGTCACAATTTCCTTTAGGTCGCCTATTTATTTGTGCTATTGTTCTCACAGGAAGTTTTTGGTTGTTTTTTTTTTCCCTGAAAGTTAATCTAAATCTGTGTTGCTCCATTGTAAACCCATTGCCATGTGTTCTGCCCTACATGGCAATGGAGAACAATGGTTTCTTGATCTTCTTTATGGCAGCCTTTCAAATATTTGAAAATTGCTATCTTGTTCTTCCTTAATTTTCTTTTCTCCAAAATAAATAGAGCTAGCACTATTGCACTTTTCTCCTGTGGCTGACTTTCCAATGCCTTTATCATTTCTGTTGCTTTCCTCTGGACTTTCTCTAGTTTCTCTACATCCTTATAATGTGATACCCAAAACTAGATGAAATTATTTCATATGAGGCCTAACAAATCCTGAATAGAGTGGTACTATCACTTCCTATATCTTGGATTATAATTCAGTTAATGCAACACGAGACTGCATTTGCTTTTCTTGTGAGAGCATCTCATTGCTGGTTTATGTTGTTTGTGACCCATCTTAAACTCGAGATCCTTCTCAGCCGTGTTATTGCCACCCCCATTATCCCCCATTCTATGTTTATTTTCTCCTAAAGTATAGCACTTTACATTTGGCTTTGGGGAACTTCATTTTGCCATCTGTAACCCAGTTCTCCAGTTCATCACTGTCATTTTCCACTTGATCTTACCCTCCAAAATGTCTAAAATACTTCCCATTTTTATCTTCTGAGAAGCTTAAATATAACAGGATCCAGAACTGATCCAGAATGTGGAGCCTCACTTGTGACCTCCTGTCTATCTGACATCAATCTACTAATAGTTATTCTTTGCTTATGGTTAATGAGCTAGATAGGTTTCTACCAAGTAGAAATTATATCTAGCTTACAATTTCTCCAGTTTTGTTTTCAAAAAGGTCCTGTGGGAATGTATCAAAAGGTATGGACAACTGTATACTTGGAGCAGCTTCAAGAGCAGAGGAAGAAATAGACGTTTCTTGTGAGCATGCAGCAACTGTTACACTGAAACTATTACATGTGCATGAGCCTGTAGTAATGCAAGTGTAGCAAAACTGCTCCAACTTTAACCCTCTGTCATCCAGGATTAAAATTGGAGCAGTTCAGCTCACTTGTGTCACTACAAGGTCATGTACACATAGCACTTACAGTGTAAAAGCTGCTGGACACTCAGGTAGCAGCTCTCCCTCCTACTTCAGTCCTTTCATCCACCAAAAGAGTTTCCCTTTCACAACAAGCTGGTTTGTCATGATTTCTTATTAACAAATCCATACTCACTGCTAGTGATTATTCCTTCCTTCTCCAGATATTACACACTGTTCTAATTTGACTGTTCTTCTAATTTGTTCTGGTAATTTCCCAGGTGTCAAAGTCAGGCTGACTAGTCTAGCCTATAATAACTTGTGTCCTCTTCTCTTTTCAAAATGACATCTTCTTACTCTCTCTGAGACCGCCCTGTGTACTTGGGAGAGCTTCTTGCAAAGCTAGCTCATTATCTCCCATGAATTATCTACATTAGCTTCTATGCCTACAAAAAATCTTGACAGTGGGGGCATCTACAATTGAAATTAAGGCAACATAATAAACTCTGGAGGAGTTCATGCTGAAGTCAACTGCTCCTGGGCTCAGTGTCTACACATGCACCCATAACAGCACCAATTGAACTGGGGCAGAGCAGGCTTCTGGCTAGCTGGGCCCCAGTCTCTGTCTACACGTGTTTTGGTGCAGTAAAGTACTCCACCATAAGAAGGTTCTGGCCCCAACAGTGCTATCCTACAGCAGAGTTAATTAGTTTATATAGCACAGATAGACTGAGACACTTTGCTGCAAAACTAATTAGTCAACTGCTGTAAAGCGCACTTGTCGATGCACCCAATGGGTAGGCTGCCGATGTGGTGAGTTCACTCCCTATCATGTTGACCAGCACAGTCTCCTTGTACTCCCCCACCTGTCTGTGTCCATCTGTTTTCTCTTATTTGATATAGATATTAACATCTTTGGGGTTGGATCCCTCTTTTTGTCTGTGTGTGTACAGGGCCTATTACCCTGGGTTCTAGGTGCTCTGCTAATACAAATACATTTTAAAAAAGGCAATTGTGGAGTTCTGCCCTGCCCATGACCCGCATTCAAGAAAATGGAAGCTCTGTTTGTATTAAGGATTTCAGCTGTGTGTGTGTGTATCTATGTGTGTAGCCACATATAAAATGTTGACCTTACAATTCTCCAGACTTTGGGCACCTGGGAATGATTACATGGTAGAGCATATGATGATCTCAGTAAAGTGTCCTTGAGGAAAGTAGTGGGAAAGACTGTGGTGAGTGTATGCTAGGGGCTGTATTTGGGACCTGCACAAAAATTAACCTTTAATCTCTAGCCCAGAAAGAATAAAATAGGCAGATCCGTGTGTGTGCACGTGCGCATGCATGTGGAAAAGTAGGAGACATACTAGCTCAGAGCAAAAGGAAAAGGAGAAATATGCAATAAGAGAAGAGATCTGAAAGTTTTGCTTGCAGTTTGTCTTGTTAAAAAAATATAATGTATATTTGCTTTCTTGTATATATGTTCCAGACCAGAACATCAACTACATTTATTGGTGTTTGTTTATATCCACAGTTTTGTTTTGGGTCAAACTTAATCTATCTTATATTATCACCAAACACCATAATAGTTAGGCACCAGTGTTGGTGTGGTGCAGTATAAAGATTTTTATCAGACTGAATGCTATTTCAAATGCATGCCAAAAATCTTGTTTATATGACATGCACCATCCTGCACTTCCTCCATGCCACATACTTCACAGAAAATCTATTTTAGGAATATATTAGTATTTTAAGTTTCCATTTATTCTAATTTTTGTACCTCTGCCTGTTTTGCCAAACTGTTTTGGGGTATTATGTACCAATTCAACATGCCTCACATAGAGAAAAATGATAATGCATACATATTTACATTTCTAACCTACAATGGCTTTGCACATATAATGTTGCAGTTTCAAAGTTTGATTACTTCTGAATAGGGATAGAAAATCTGCAGTTTCTAGCTCTTATGGGCCATATGATATGGCACCTTGAGATACATGATTTTTCTTGTTACCCATACATGGCAGTAATATTTTGTTAAAAATTAAAACTGCCAATGTTTTTTTATGTATTATTTAAGACCATTTTTGTAGTTTGCATTTTGAGATCCGTTAAATGATAGTAATATCTATTGACTGAATTGTTAACTACATTGACAATAAAGAAAAACCAGCAGAAGGAGGTAGCCAATGACTATACAGTTTACTGAGCTTCCAACCCCCTTATATTCACCAGCCACATAACTTCCCCAACTGGAAGTGGGCAGTTTCTGGTGAAAAATGTAAACATCCATTTGAATACAGCAGTATTTACATCAATGGTATTTGAAATTATTTTGTTCTCTGCAGATACTCAGATGAGACAGTTTTTGTTTCCAGATATGTTTCAGGAAAGAGGATCTCATGAATGTTTGTGCCAATCTGAATTTGTTTTAATCCTGGATATGTTTGTACAGCTGTCTTGAAAGCTGTGTGGGAATTACTACAGTCATATGACTGAAGTGAACTGAATAGCAGATTATGAATAAATACTCAAAGAAACAATGCAAGCAGTATCTTTTAGCTTCAGATATCCTAGGTGCCATGTTGTCTCTCGTGAAAGCAGAGACCAGCCCACCTGGATCCTCAGAGCAACAAGAGTCTAAGAGTAAGATTCCTTTCCTAAGTAACTATCCTGGACATAAGAATCTGTGCCCATCATGCCCCCTATTTTAAAGATGCCAGTTTGGAATGGGTAATGAAGCTGACTAGAATTTCCCTCATGTTGGTAGTTATTATTGAATCATTTATATTGCAGTAATGCCCCAGTTGGAACTGTGTTATGTACTATGTGACACACAAGAAGACAGTCACTGCTTTAAAAGGCTTGCAATCTAAGATAAAATGTGACCTTTGAAGGGCATGGAGAATGAGAGAGAGAAATGAATAAATATAGTTATATTTATGTGCACACTTGCATTTTTTTAAGTTATTAGAAATAAATTAAGTGAACCCACAGAATTGTTCCCACACATGTGCTGAGCAACCCTCTTATACACTGATCTGAAATTTTTATCCTGGTTTTTCAAGAGATGCATTAGTGTGTGTGGTAGTTCACTATAATGGTACAATAGCTCTAACTTGTTGGGTTCATACTGCTCAATAGGCAAATGATGATTTATGTTCTTTGAAAGGTTTCTTATTTGTTGGTTCCAATTGATCCTGACTTCAGAAAGTTCCCTTGTAAGGAAAGGTACATATGAGCAATTTATCCTGGATTAAGAAGGGGTGAACATTTATTTTAAGGGATAGAAAGTACATAAGCATGTGCATCAGTTCTTCTTAAATATGGTAAAGTCTCATGGCATTTCTCTCTTACCTTACTGTAAATTGTCCATATTCTAAGTGTCTATGATATACAGTGTTTTAACCTCTTATGTTATCACTTTACAACAGTTAGCAGCTAAGGCTGGGTCAAGAAACCTTTCGGCCTTGTGTCTTATCAAAATAGCAAGAAGTCCAATGAGATAAGTTTTTAGTTTCTGGATACATAATGAGCCAATTAATCAAGCCTGTTAGAGATTTCAGAGAAAAATGGACTCTAGATGCTGTACTTCTGCTGTATTAAATCAGGGCAAAAAAGAATCAGGAAGTTATTCTGGATCACATTATAAATCAAGAGTGACATGCTGTTAAAAATATTCAATCTCATTTATGTATGTATTTATGGCTGTGTCATATATAAGCCAAAGGTGGTAATTATATTGCTTTTAATTGATGCTGGTGAGGCCTCACTTGAGTACTGTGTCTAGTTTGGGATAGTACTCCTAAGAAAAGATGAGCACTTGTAAGAAAGAATTGTGTTTGTTCAGTTTAGAAAAGAGAAGATTGAATGGAGACATTATAATAATCTTCCATGTACTGGAGGTATGTTATCAAGAAGGCCCCTGGTTTTCTCTGTTTAAGAATTGCACATTCTCTGATAAACTAAATTATCTCATAAAAAATCCAAAATCTGCAATTAAAATGAAGCGCCACTATATATACATACATACATGCATGCATATGGCACCCCCTGCCTGATCACCCTCCTTCCGCTCCTTCCAGCTCCTTGCAGGTTGGAACTCCGCCAGCCTGCAGAGAGCACTTTGCAAAAGTGGAAAATCCACGTGTTTCTCCATTTAAACTGAGAAAAATGCAGATTTCTCATTTTAAGGGAAAATCCATTTTCTTTTTCATTTTTCAGTGGGGAAACAGAAAACCCGGATCCCTGGTTATCAAGAAACTAGTGACCAACTGTTCTTTCAGGCCACTGGGGGAAGAAAGGATTCAGTTTGCTTAATTTGAAGAAAAAAAGAAAGAAGAAAAGATTTAGGTTGGATATTAGGAAAACTTTCTAACTGTTAGATGGATAAAGCATGGAAATGGGTTATATCAGGAAAGTCCAAAACATCATTCTTTGGAGGTTTCTAGAACTGGTTAGATATGTATTCAATGAGGACAGTCTAGGCATACTTGACCCTGCCTCTGGTTGGACAAGAAGATTTCTTGAGAGCCTTTCCAATCCTATATCTCTGAAATTCTATGATGCTAAAGAATAGCATCTAAGTGGATTTGGAAACAGCTGGATTTCTTTTTTCTCACACTTCTTGTTGTGTAAACTTCCTTTCTGTTGTAAAGATTCATATTTATAATACTATGGGTATAGAGAGACTCTTTGAACTTTCTTCCTGCTCAAGGAATTTTTTCCACTGCTTTATCTTTTGGGACAAATTTGCACTGCCCCCTCCTTCATCTGCACCTCGTTGTCAGGAACACAGTTTTATCCAGCCTCGAACCACACAATTCATTCACAGTTGCAGGAGTAGAACAATAAACTTCTGAGTAGTAAACTCCAGAAGCCTGGAAAATAGAGGTAAAGTAAATCTGGTGGCTGCAAAAAAGAGAGATAGTTGGAAAAATGTACCAATGCTGTACTTCAGCTTTTTTAAAGTAGGGCAAAAAAGAGTCTGGAAGTTATTATGGATCACAGATTATGAGACAAGAGAAAGATGCTGGGTTAGGCTAAGGCCTATGCGAAACAAGTAGCCATTTGAAGCCAGGCTGTAAAATCCATGTGCATTCCTGGGCATCTTCCAGAGGTGAATGCTGGTTTAATGGGTTGGTTGTCAAGAAAGCTGTCTCCTGCACAAGAGTTTCACTCTTATGGCTAATAGAGTGCTTATTTCAGTGGAACATACCTGTCATAAAAGATTATGATCAAACAGGCTTAGGGAGTCCTTCAGGTGACTCGGTTCCACAGAGTACTGGAAAGATAAAAACTGAGTCCTGAACACAAGGTGGTATTCAGTGGGGAGCCAGTTAAGCCTTAAGCACTGGGATGATACCCTTTCAATAGCCTGCTATATTCTGAGCCTAAAAAACTTGAGCTTTTTTAGGATCAATGGTTTCATATTTTCGTACAACAAATTTCAGTAAACATTCCTGGAACTCATCAACACGAGGATCGCCATTACTAATTCCACGTGGAAGAGGAGTGGCTAAACCAGAAATGTAAAGGAAATGTTCATAGTCCTGTCTATTTGAGTGTTCTGAAATGTAAGTAATAATTTGTAATGTTCACTTAGGATTTTTTGGTGGAGGAGGGACGGATATTTGTCAAGAAGTAGGAACAGTTGAAAGGAAAGAAAACAGTCATTTTAAAGTAGACTATGTTTCATTCAAAAAAATTGAACAAAGAAATTCTATTAGCTCTAATTAGAGCCTAATCTAGGTACAAAAAAGTGGTATCGAAATAATTGATATAGAACAGCTGCCTTTAAAAGACTAATGCCATTACTAATTCTTCCCTAGAGTTTGTAAATTATTCAACTTCAGTAGAGTGAATCACTTGCATTACTTACAGCTCTGTTTGGCAGCCAAACAGCATATGACTATCTCCTGGGACTGTGTCCCATGGCAGCCGGTGTTCCTATCCCAATTGGAAGCCTTAGCTAAAATAAGGAATGCTACATCTGTAACAAAACTGCATTCTCCAGAATGTCCTCCAAAATAAAACTCTATAAATATAGAAAACCTTAGGGCTTATATGTGGGAGGTGTGGGAAACTGGAATAGTTGGAGAAGAATCTTTAAAAATATTAGTAGGTCAGTGATGGAACCAAAACAAAATTTAGTCAACAGAAGAGTTTTATGCAGTTTGTTTCCCTTTTTTTTTTTCTTATTCCTGCCAGGATACACAAACTACATCTGTGTAGTAATAAGTACATCAATACAGAAAAAGAGGCACAGTACAATTGTACAAGGCGCTTTTAAGGCCCTGTTAGAATACTGTGTAGTTTTGGGCCCCAGCATTCAAAAAAATAAATTAGACTGGAACACGTTCCAAAAAAAAAAAAAAAAAGGTCACAAAGATGGTTAAGGGAATAGACATCTTTTCGTATGAAAGATTAAAGGGGTTTGTCTTGTTTAGTCTAGCAAAATGGAGACTGAGCAGGGATGTAGTTGCTTTTTACAAGTACATTTGTGGGGTGGATGTTAGGGAAGAAGAGGAGCATTTAGGCTAAAAATATTGGTATAAGGACAAATGACTACGAATTAGCTATGGATAAATTTAGAAGAAAATTTGTATGTAGTGGAGAAATGAAGTTTTGGAATGGTATTCCAAGCATTGCTTTAAAACTGAATTAAGTAAGTTTGTGGAAGGAGCGATATAATGGGGCAGGGAGTTCTGGCTCATCAATAAATGTCTGAGAGTTGGAGTTATTTGCAGCCCTCCGGCTGTAGTGCAAAGGAGATCTTGTAATGTGAAAAGTGACTGGTACTCCTATAAATGTTACTGGTTTCTTCTTGTTTTGGAGGGGGGGGAGTTTGAGGGTGAGGGGAGAAACATTGGTGGGAAGGCCGGTTTCCTTCTGAGGCAGTGGGGCATTGGCTGTTGCTAAGTCCGGGTGGGGAGTGGGTATTCAGTGTGCCAGTGCTCCTGTTGGTACTTAGAGGAGAGACAGGGAGAATCCAAAGGTTTTTGACCTTCTCCTTAGGGTGATGCCAATCATCAAATTTTGTATCCAAAATAAATGTTTCTCCTATGTCAGACTGTCATGGATGGTGGGTGGTTTTGTCTTCTTCTGTACCTTGGGGAATACGTTTTCTCCTAGGCTCTTCTGACCAAATATAAATAAACTATTTCCCTTCATTTCTAGGTTTTGATAGTGCAGTTTTCCCCCTGACTTTTTATCTATGGCATGTTACATCTATGGCATTTGGAGTACTGGGTCTTGTCGCTGTGGATGATGGTTTTACAGTAGAGACTTTGGAGATCCCTTGGCTTAACAATTGCCTAGGAATGCAAGGAAATAGATTCAATGGCCCAGGAGGCCTCTTTTACTCCTATGTTCCTATTGGCTTGACATAACTGTAATAACTGAATACTATCATTGTTTTCTTTTAAGTCTAATGAAACTTCTTCCATCCTAGAAATGAACGTAGTAGGGGCTTTTAGCTATGAACTATATTCTCTGTTAATGAGAAAAAATGAAGTAATTCTGAGAGATTAGGTTAGCAGGATTCCTGTGAGAGCTGGATCTTGAGAGGTGCTGCATGCCTGTGTCTCCCACCAGTACTCTTTCAGAATTTGGCGTACAGGTAGAAGTAGGTTTGAAGCATTGCAGAAGTTTGTTCTAAATGAGCTGGTAGATCTAGAAAAAAAATGTTTACCAAATAATGACAGACCTGACTAAGGCAGCACTATTTCCTAATGAGAATGACCCATATGTATTGGGGTCAGCTGTCTCTTTATCATTTTATAACTAAGAGGTTCTGCCTTATAGTATTTCTTCATACATGGTGAAAACCACAGTCATATGTTATTTCTCCTGTGAAGTAATCCTTTCACAGTTTTCTTGAAATGTCTGACTAGATGGGTAATCAGTGAGACCATATCTCTGGCTACTCTTGCACAGGATTGTGTGAAACTACCTAACCCAGTGAACTGGAATGAGATTAATTCTTGGTCTTCTGACTCTGTTCTTTATTGACTTGATCCGTGTTCTGTGCTTGATGGGTTGCTCTCTCTCTATTCTTCTCCTGTGATGGCACATACTGGACTCGGAGTTCTATTTGAAATTAAATGAATTGCTGTTGCTTTCGTTCAGTTCATTTGCTAAATGGAAGTCACTTTGGAATGTGTTCAAACTGTCCTTGTTGCCCTTGGATCTCCTTTTATTTCCATGGTGGCCCTAACTGAATGATGTGATTCATGGATAGAATGCAGATGGGATAGAGAACAGAGAAAAGTATTAATTCTTGCTCAGAGACTGTTCTTCAGCTCTCAACCTTTGTTCCAAAAATTTAAGCCAGTTGCTTGTTCAAAACCAAAATAAGACTACTGCAAATAGTAATATTTTGACATTGTTCCTCTGCTGCTTCAGCTTGAACCTCGTTATAGCAGACCCTGCTTTCTCTAACCCACCTTTCTATATTACCAACTGCTGAGATTTATCTAATGTGTGTCAGTTTGTAATGACCCCTGGAGGCTGCTTCACCAATTAGGATGACTGGAGCACAATTAACTCTGAATCTCCAAACCCTTGTCCGTTGTAAGCCGAGGAGGAGGCTGGCTAAGAGACAACTTTGAGGACTCTGTTATAACAAGGGAACTGTCAGGGATGATGATGAGGGTCTATTTTCTTTAGAAAATGTTGGGGGGTGATTTGTAGGAAAAAATGGCCAAAGAACAGACATGTTTGTGGTTTTAGTGAAATATTTTGCAAATAAAAGCTTAATTCATTTTTAAGAAAAATATGCTGCAAATGTATTTTTCATAGGAAAAAACCTCTTTTCCAAACAGTTGGAGTGCATATTAAAGAGATATGTTGATTTGTTTACTGCTTTTTTCTTCTGATAGACATTTTATTTCTGTTTTGAAGCTGATGGATTTCCCTCTTATGAAGGAAGCTTTCTGGCTGTTTAGCATCTGAATGGATGTTTGATACAATATGTGTCCTTACATGTTTTTTTTACAAGCTTTTGAAAGAGTCAGTGTATTTGGGGCAGAGCCAGCCTAGCTTTCTTTCCTCTGGTATAGGGGAAGATTTACCAGGTTCACTGGAAAATGTGGAAAGGGTGGGGACAATTTAGGTCAAATTTAGAGGTAATTAATAAGTTTTGTGTGTTACACCTCAGTGAGTGGGTGTAAATTACACTGCACAGGCTAGGCTTTGGCACTCCTGGCTCCTACCGCCTGATTATTCCAGGGAAGATGCAGGATCTATTATATGTGTATATTGAAAGAGCACACGCTGTGGTTCTGTGTCTAAAATTTGAGACTTCTAGCTGGTAATGCAGTAGTAATACAGTAGGTAGCTCATTAGTTTTTCATCACTGAGCTCTTTGACAGGCAGATCATTGTGTCTTGCCAAGTGCTGACACTAGTGCTGCAGAGAAATTTCCCAGGAGGATGATAACCATTGTCTTCATGGGGTACTTCGTAATCAGGTAGAATATCTCAGAATTATCTAGTCTGTAAAATAAATAAATAAATAAATAAATAAAGACACCTTAATATAGTGAAGTTCACTTCAATACGCATGTATAATTAGCTAGGTCCCTGACACTTGTATTATAATGCCATTAGAATCATAGAAAGCTAGGGTTGGAAGGGACCTTAGGAGGTCATTTAGTCCAACCCCCTGCTCAAAGCAGGACCATCCACAACTAGATTATCCCAGCCAAAATTTTGTCTAGGCAGGTTTTGAAAACCTCCAAGGATGGAGATTCAGCCACCTTTCTGGGCAACCTGTTCCAGTGTTTTACCACCCTCCTAGTGAGAAAATTCTTCCTAATAGCTACCCTAAACTTCCCTTGCTGCAACTTGAGACCATTGCTCCTTGTTCTGTCACTGGCCACCACTAAGAACAGTTTAGCTCCATCCTCTTTCTAACCCTACTTCAGGTAGTTGAAGGCTGCTATTAAGTCCCCTCTCAGTCTCCTCTTCTCCAGACTAAATAAGCCCAATTTCCTCAGTCTTCCTTCATAAGTCATATCCTCCAATCCCAACATTATTTTTGTTGCCCTCCGCTGGACTTCCTTAGTGCTGAATAGAGGGGAATAATCACTTCCCTTGACCTACTGGCAACACACCTACCAATGCAGCCCAGTATGCCATTAGCCTTCTTGGCAACACGAGCACACTCCTGGCTCATATTCAGCTTATTGTCCACTGTAACCCCCAGGTCCTTTTCTGCAGAGTTGCTGTCCAGCCAGTCAGCCCCCAGCCTGCACCAATGCGTGGGATTGTTCTGTCCTAAGTGCAGGACTTGGCACTTGTCCTTGTTGAACCCCATAAGATTCCTTTTGGCCCAATCCTCCAATCTGTCTAGGTCCCTCTGAATCCTAGCCCTACACTCCAGCATATCCAACCAGTCCCCCAGTTCCTGTCATCTGCAGACTTGCTGAGGGTGCACTCTATGCCACCTTCCAGATCATTGATGAAGACATTGAACAAAACCAGCCCCAGAACTGACCCCTGGGGCACTCCACTTGATACTGGCTGCCAACTAGACATCAAGTCATTGATTACTACTCTCTGAGCTTTATGCTCCAACCAGTTTTCTATCCACCTTACAGTCCATTCATCCAGCTCATACTCTTACCTTGCCTGTGAAAATGTTGTGGGAGACCGCATCAAAAGCCTTGCTAAAATCAAGGTACACCACATCCACTGGTCTCCCCACATCCACAGAGCCAGTCATCTCATCATAGAAGGCAATCAGGTTGGTCAGGCATGACTGGATCCATGCTGACTGTTCCTAATCACCTTTTTCTCCTCAAGGTGCTGACAAATGGATTCCTTGAGGACCTGTTGTATGATTTTCCCAGGGACTGAGGTGAGGCTGACTGGTCTGTAGTTCCCTGGATCCTCCTTTTTCCCTTTCTTAAATATGGGCACTGTGTTTGCCCTTTTCCAATCATCTGGGACCTTTCCTGATCGCCATGAGTTTTCAAAGATGATGGCCAATAGGTTTGAAATCACATCAGCCAACTCCCTCAGCACCCTCAGGCTCATCCCATCTGGCTCCATGGACTTAGAAAAGCTGGACATGTACAAGTAGTCCCTAACCCATTCTTTCACAACTGAGGGTTGCTCACCTCTTCCCCAAACTGCTTCCTGATCAGTCGTCTGGGAGCTGATCTTGCCTGTGAAGGCAAAGACAAAGGCAGCATTGAGCACTTCAGCCTTTTCTGCATCCTCTGTCACAAGGTTGCCTCCACCATTCAGTAAGGGACTCACATTTTCCCCGATTCTCCTCTTACTACTGACATACTTGTAGAAACCTTCTCATTACCCTTCACATCCCTTGCTAGCTGCAACTCCAATTGTACTTTGGCCTTCCTGACTTCATCCCTGCATGACCGAGCAATGCTCTTGTATTCTTCCCTAGTTATTTGTCCAAGTTTCCACGTCTTATAAACTTCCTCTTTGTGATTTAATTACCAACTTCTTCATGGAAGAGGTCAAAGCCAATTTGATTTTACTGTTTTGTTCCTGGGTTCTTCAGATTTCATCCTGGGACCATCACAGAACTAATAAATATATTGCAATTTTTTCAAACTAACAGAAGATCAACTCTATGCCTTTAAACTTCTAAGTACATCTGAAGAAGTGCCACATGTTGTTTTAAAAATGCCTCTGGAGACATAAAGGATGACCAAAATAGATAATCTTTCTTGGATTATAATATTGGAAAAAATATAGGAAGATGTGATCAAATGCTATGCTGTTCTAATGAGAAATTTGTGCCCATTGCTAATGGGATTCCAATGAGTAATTTTATTTCTGGCCTGAAGAGAAAAAAGTCACTTCCCTGTGACTCAGGGCTGGCTTGCATGGCTGTGTGAGGGCATAAGGAGGGTTATTTCTTATGTTGCCTATTCAGATCACAGGTACTAGCCCATGTAGGTAACCAGACTCTGTAGGGCTTCTATATCCTTCATCCCATCAAAGCAGGTGTGATGGGACAGGCCTTTCTGATGCACAAGGAAATGTGTATGTGAGCCCACACAGAAACTGTTAGTCCACTCTTTTATTAGAGGGGGTTACTAAGTGTGCAGCAAAAGAGTTCTTGGGTCAACTAATACAAAAAAAGGGACAGGAGCAAGGATTAAAGGTTAATAACAAGTGCCCTAAGAGGGGTTGGGATGGGATAGGAAGGTGACAGAGACTTAGCTTCAATAGTACCCTGTGGTCACAGTCTGACAAACCTTCTATGCTTGTCAGGGATAGCCTAGTTATCGGGAATATCCAGAAACCAGATTGTGACTCAGTTTACTCCAGGAGCAGCATAACAATGCTCAGGTCTTATGATAAAGCCTTAATCATGTCTTTTGTTGGTAGCTGAAATGTGTAACTATTATGATTGTTAAGAACCTTGGAACTATAGAGTATTTTTATAGTTTGTTTGATTACAAATCGCTATACAGAAGCCTAAGAGTTACTTCACTTGTACAGGGTCCTCTAGGAGTATGGTAATGGACAACAGGTGCAGATAACCCCAACCTGCTATATTTGACACAAGTCCTTTTAAAATTCAGCTGTCTCCCACAAACCAACTCTTTGTGTAGGTAGGCTGGTGACTCCTATATGATAAGAGGCAAACTTGTTGCCTTGAAAGCAGCCCTTACAGAGAGGGTAAGCAAGAGAGACTATGGAAACAGTTTGTAACATGCTCCCCTATACTGGGCTTTAAGATGATCAGAGTCTGCTTCTTGGGGTAGAATAGTTTGGTTGGATAGCTGCACTACCAGAGATATGCTGTTTCTAGTTATGTCCATCCGGTAATGCACTGTGCAGTGTAGACATAGGCCAGGTACAGACATTACACTTTGACTGGTATAAGTGATTGGAAACCAGTCTACCTGTGACAGAACAGAAGTTCAGCATACATAGACCAGTTTTAAAATGGTGGAACCCGGTCTAAAGGTATTTTTACATGTGCTCCTGATGCGGGGCTGGGCACTTTTAATTAGTGATCTGTGCTAATTAAAAGTGCCAGGCGCTGTGTCGGGAGCATGTGTATCTGCAGTGCAGCGTGCCTCCGTGCTGAGAAAATGGCGGCAGCGTGCTTTGAACTAAAGCACATCGAATGTGTTTTAGTTCAAAGGGCACCACCGCCATTTTCTCAGTGCGGACACACACCACCACTGATATACGTGACTTGCAAGGGTGCCAGAGCATGTCAATTTATGTGCTCCAGCAGACTCAGTTAATCTACTTGATTAATCAAGTCTGCTCCAACACGCTGGATTTCCAGTGTGTTGGAGCAGGCTTGCCACATGTGTGCAAGTGCTCTAAGATTTGCCACCTGCCCCCACCAAATAGTGAATGTGTGTTCTGTTTGCTACTGGTTTAAACTATACTGCTTGCAGAAAACCATGTAACTTAGATCAATTTTGCCTTGGGCTTTTTGGATGTCTGTACGTAGCCATAGTCTTCAAGCACCCACATGAGTAGGTTGTGCAGAGAAACTAGTGCACTCTAACCCCCCCTGCCCCCCAGCTTGCTGCACAGAATAATTTACCTGTGCAGACACACCCTGAGAGAGGAGCCAGAGTACACTTCTGGTTTGTAACAATAAATAAATGCCTCTAAAAAGTCTTCCACAGCCAACCTAAATAAAACAAATCAAGTGAAAAAAATTGAATGCTGGTTTTTCTTAGAAATCTGTATTGAGTGATTCTTACCTCTGTCCCCCAACACACACACACACACACACGCACACACACACGCACACACACACACACAGCTTTCATGGTAATGTTTACTATGGTCTCTAACACGTACAACTCACTGATGGGCAGTCCCATCCTTGGCACTGCACCAGAGTCTTGAAATAACTAGTACGGTGCTGGGGTTGGGAATGACAATAAGCTGATTGTCAGTCCTAGACCTGGACCCTCCAGGACTGCAGGTGCCTGGCTTTTAACTTGATCCTGACAAGTGAAATCAGACAAGTGAAAGATCCAGGATCTTTCCTTCTGACATGGGTCCTTCCTCATCTGACCTGGAGACTTGGTACAGCACAGAAGTCCCTGGCTGAGGTCATGGCTGGGTAAAGACTGAAGATTGCTCATATTATCTCTGTGGAGCAGGTTGATGGTAGCTGAACATGTATTCCTTAATACAGTCTGGAGATATTCCTCACACAAAAAGGCCTAACTTTGCAATGATACAGACACACGTAGCTTGTGTTTTATGGCTTAAATGAGCAGACACTTGTGTTTTAAGTGCAGTTAAAGTATAACATGCTTTTAAGTATAACATGCTTCATAGCCCATACAGGGAGTTGGGAAGTTACAACTATATAGAGGCTAGCCAGGGTGAATTTTTGGATGCTGAAGGGCATATACAAGGACTATGCCAGATACTTTTCATTAGGAAGAGAATGGTATAGGCAAGGCAGCTCTAAGTGCATTGTTATTTCCTGTATACGTACACCTTCCATTCTGCCTTCCATTCTGGGAATCCCAAAGGGAACTGCAATACTGTCTCAGAAATAGTTTTCCCATGATCCACTGGAACAGTGTACCTGTCCTTTGTCTCTTATTCAGGTTTGTGCATGAAGATAGAATCTAGCATTAACATGATAAGGTTTTTGAGGGTGTGTGTGTGTGTGTGTACAGTGCTTGGCACAATGGAGCACTGATTCTGTTTGAAGCCTTTAGGCACTATTGTATAATCATAACATAGAAAGTCTCTGTCTTCATTGCTCCTCTTCTTCTGTAGTCACTGAGTAAAATACCACCAAATTGGAATGGTTATCCTGGACGTGCAAAATGATCTCATTTTTCACAGGTTTAAAGAACCATGAGGGGCCAAGACAGAAGAGGAGTGCTGTGCATTTATTTTGGCTGAATTATGTGCAAATAGTTGCAATAGCATGTGCTGTTTTAAAGTGTGCAGGTCCTCTAGGTTACATTCCAGGCAGACCTACGCTATCAAAATAATTCTGATGGAATGTAGGTCAACAACTGGTGTTAGTCCTTCTCTCAGTGTTTGGTGCCACCCGGTTTTTTTATCAGCATGTTTCCCCCATCTACCTCTTTGCTTTTTTCCCCCAGTGCTGTCTTTGCAGAAAGCAAGAGATCTTATCTTTGTGCATAGCCTGCTTGCATTTGTTCTGCCAGCCCTGCTTCTGCCTGCAATGCCATCATTACACGTCTCATTAAGTAGTCAAGGTCAACCCAGCATTAAGATCTACTGTATGTGTCACTCTGTGGGTGGCATAATAAAAAGATCTAAATAAATGAAGATTTCTGTAAATGTTTTATGTCCTCAAAGTGATGGGAAGTAGCTTTCTTTGTCTCTTACATAAAGCAGTAGACAATTAGAGAGTTTTAAGGGAAGTAGGCACATAAGTTAAATGAGTTGACTGCCACTTCGGTGAATTCTAATACTGCTTTGGCATAATGTTGGTACTGTGTAGCATAAAGGCAGGCTTTTCATTCATGCAGCTCATAGCTTTTAATCCATAATGAATTTTTAGTTTGCTCTTTGTCTTTCACCAAGATTTTTCTCTCTCACCATTTTCCTCCTGTTTGGCTATTCACCAGCTCATATTAATATACATGTTCTAATGGATAATAAATTAGTTTGTAAAGGCCTCTGGTCCTTTCTTAGACAAAACTCCCAGTAAAACTAATATAATAAATCCTTGATCCATGCATCCATTTTTTTTGCTTTAGCGGTCCAAAAAAAGGTGAACAGTATAAAGGAATCCTGAGATTAAAGAAATCTCTAGTGTATATAGAGAGCATATAGAGAGAGCATAGATCTCCCTCTGCTACATAATCCCAGCCAATCCATAGGGTAACAGCCACACTGGAACTTCCCTGGGGAGAGAGTTAACTGAAGTACAGTATTGCCATGCTGTTGTGATTTTGGTGTAATGGTTCTAGAGGGAACCATTATCAGTTGGTAGATGTTAAAGCAGCTCTGATTTTTTTTCTTATATACCAAAGCATCACAGAATATTACCGTGGTGTACAAGCACTTCACATCCTCAGGCCTCTTAGGTCTACACAGTTTGGCCAGACCATTGCCCAAGAGCTGACAGCAAGGCTTTTTGTGTAATAACTGAGTAGTGGATGCAAAACTTGGTCCAGTGTTGGGACATGGAATTGTATTGGTTCATATTGTGCTTTCAGTTTTGAAGCCGAAATCCCTGTTTGGGAGACTTCTGCTTTAAAACCAATGGCCCGTCAGGTGAATGTGGAAAGCTCGGGAGGAAACAGGCAAGAAAAACTGCAGAACGCAAAGTAGGATTTCCTCCCTTCTCCAGCTTGCTACCTTCTAACAATAATGGATTTAAAGAGCCTTCTCTCTGCCAGATGATATCATACTAGCGTTACAGAACTCTTGTCTCTTGGGTGTGATTGTTCTAGATTTCAACACATGGAAAAAGATTCATTTGCTTGAACCTGAAGCTGTCTCTTGTAAAAAGATTGCCTAATCCAGGTAGTGACAGGCTTTCTAAACAGGTAGTATCAAGAGGTGGATTGATTTTAAACCTCAATGCTCTGAGAATGTGAGTCACACTGCAAAGAGGATAGAAGATGGCTTTAAAACTGCTAGAACCTATTGATGGCAAGTCTGCTAAGAATTCCAGGAAAGAATATAATGAGCTACATTATATTATAAAGACATGCATTTTTTTCATCCACCCTTTACTTTTTGAAAACTGCAGTGTTTCTCCTTTCATTCCTTTCTTATTCCATTTGTAAGAGTACATATTCTGGGTTGATTGACTTAGTGCTTGTAATTATATGTTAAAATGCTGCAGGCAGCATGGGCATGAGTAGCTTTCTATTTTGTGCCAGCCAACTCAAAGAAAGAGTTGCATTGACAGCATATGTAAAATAGACTTAAATAGTGGGAAATGTAGAAGTCTAATAATTGTCAGTTTATCAGAACTGATACAATACTGTAAGTATGATTCTTCTGTAAATAACAGAAGTGTCCCCATTTCACTTTTAACTTGGATAAGAACATTATTATTAAAACACAAGGTTTTCTCTTACTCTGTGGTTAGCACAAGTGTTTTAGACCTGAGGCAGATTCTCAACAAATGATTTAATGCCTAATCTGCACATCTCACTGAGGCTGAACTACCAGTGATTTCAGTGCCTTGGAAAATACTGCAGTTTGTGGCCTTTAATGGGCAAATGTTAGAGTAATATGACCAGTAATCACTTCAAGAAATTACAAAAGGAAATTGAGTCCAGGTATAAGCAAGTGACATGTTCACTGAAGGCAATGGGACTTCCTTGTACCAGGGCAGAATTGGCTACAGATGTCAAGAATTTACCTGTTTCTTTATCTTAAGCATCTGTATTGCACCCCCAACTGCAGAGTCTATTCCTAGCATCTGACAAAGCAGGTTGCTGCCTATGAAGGCTCATGCTTTTCTGAACCAATTAGTCTTTAGGGTGTCACCCTGTCCTACTTCTTGCCTGACTTCAGGCAAACAGAGCTAACCACCCCCTACATTGTCAGAAAACCACTACATTGTCTGCTTGTCCCAATCCACCCAATAAACAGCTCATATTTTGGTGTTCTGGAGTATCACAGGAAAATGGCAATGATGCAAGCAGATCTGAGCCTTAAGGCCTGTCAAAATAGTGATATCATTATGGTTCCCTAAATTACAAATGCAGACACTTTTCCTAGATCAGAGAGGTTTATTTCAGTAAAACTGTGGTAGAAGAGCCAAGTTAGGAAGGTATTTTAAATAATCAGAATAGTTCCTGCACCAATAGTGCAACCAACATTAGCAACCACCATGGTTTTGTAGAGAGGAAGTTATGCCTAACAAACCTGGTGTCCTTTTATGACCAGGTAACTAACCACCTGGACATGGGACAGGAGGTGGATGTCATCTACCTAGATTTCAACAAGGCCTTTGATACTGCTTCCCATGAAATCCTCTCAGTTAAGTTGGAGAGTACTGGCCTAGACCATACTACAGTGAGATGGGTTGAGAACTGGCTCAGCGGCCGATGCTAATGAGTCTTAATTGATGGGGTGGCCTCATCCTGGAAGGCCATCTCCAGTGGTGTACCCCAGGGATCAGTGCTTGGGCCCGTGCTCTTTAGTATCTTTATTAATGACTTGGTCAAGGGAGTTAAAAGTGCAATGATTAATTTTGCTGATGATACCAAACTGTGGGGACAAGCGGACACATCAGAGGACAGGTCAAGGATTCAGGAAGACCTTGACAGGCTGGTCCTATGGGCTGAACAAAACCAGATGAGGTTCAACAGGGACAAATGCTGGGTCCTTCATCTGGGTAGGAAAGAACCCTCACCATATCTATACGATGGGTGGTGGTCCACTGGCTGGCATAGCATCCAAAAGGGGTCCAAGGGTGACAATTGACCAGAATATGAATATGACCCATCAGTGTTATAACGTTGCCAACAGAGAAAATAGAACTCTGGTGTGCATCAGCAGATGTGTCGCCAATAAATCCAGACAGGTGCTCCTCCCCCTCTACTCGGCGGTGGTAAGGCCACAGCTGGAGTACTGTGTCCAGTTCTGGTTACCACACTTCAAGAAGGATGTGGACAAGCTTGAAAGGGTGCAGAGAAAGGCCACCCTCATGATCTAGGGCCTGGGGGGCAGGCCCTATGAGGAGAGACTTCAGGATCTGGGACTGTTCAGCCTGAGAAAAGGAAAGCTGAGAGGCAACTTGATAGCTACCTACAAATAGGTCAAGGGAGAACACCAGGACCTAGGTGAACAACTTTTCTGAAAAGCTACACATTCCCCCTGCCCTGTCCCCCCACCCGGGAAGATGCGAACCAATGGATACAAGCTAGTAGAGGAAAAGTTTCAGCTGGACGTAAATAAATACTTATTTTATGTATGGATAATTAGAATCTGGAACACACTTCCAGCAGAGGTAGTGCAATTGCCATCTCTGGTGGTCTTTAAAAGGAGGCTGGACAAGTACCTCGTTGAGCTCATTTGAACCCAATTACCTCCTGCCCATGGCAGGGGACCGGACTTGATGATCTTATAGGTCTCTCCCAGGCCTTCTTTCTATGATAGTGGTATGATCTTAGTTTAATGGTAGAGATTTTTTTGGAAGCTAGAGGAACTGGTTCCTGTGTTTTAATTCTGCCCACATTTACCTTACTAATGGCAAGTGCAGAACTATCTGATTGACCTCTAGGTGCCTATTTTCATCTTTCAGCAACAATCAGAGTGTCAGGCAAACCAGTTCATACCTGTACACTAACCTCTGCCGCAACATAGATAAAAAATTAAAATTCAAACTCAGGCCTTGATTGAATTAAAGTAATTTCACAGCCTCCATGGTGTGTAGGCAGTAAAAACTGGCTTTGCAAACAGGCAGCTGAATCACCAACAGCAACAGACAATGAGTAAAAGACCTTTAAAAAGAGAGACATCTTGTACCTTTTACTAAATGGTGAGGAGGGTGTGAAGATGACTGAGATGATTCAAGGCCCTGATCAAAACCCTCTTCTTGCCTGCCCCCTCCATGTTCAATTTCCATAGACCTCAATTTATACCTCACCTCAATTTCTTGCTACATCTAAAACAAAACTTGAAAATGAATGTTAAGTCAAAACAGCATTAGTGAGAGAGACCGGCTAAACTGTTCAGCCTACCCATAAGTTGATTTAATGTGCTTATGCAAGGTCATCATCTGTAGGCTCCATTCTGTCAGTTCTAAGAGTTCTACTTTCAATCAGTTCTGTGGCCCCTACTAAAAATGAGGATTTGGTTCAGTCTCTCTGTTTATCCACAAAGGCCTGATTGAAAGAATTTCCATTGATTTAACTGGATTCTGGATCAGAACCTCGGTCTTTGTCCTATCTAGGAAATTGCCAACAAAGGGGTCAATTACTGCTAACTAGGATGGTAAAGACTTATCCAGTAAGATTAGGACTATTCTTTCATCTGACATAGGCTGTGAAGATCCATGAGATGATTAAAAATGGTTTTTAGGTCATATCTGAATTGGTCATTTGCAACAGGATTGGATGATTCCTTAGTCCATTACCAACCCCCAGTGCAAGAGTTAATTCAGGCCAAAGCCTTTTTTCAAAGTTAAGTGTTGGTATGTTATTGGCAGTCCTCCAGTTCTCTGAAATACTAGCTGCTTTTCAATGAAGCTGTTTTGTTACTTTGATACACTGGACCATATAGTGCCATCTGTTTTTAAGATTGATTCCCCACTGCAGTCAATGGGGAGCTCTTAGAAACTGATGACGTGATAAGTCCCTTTGTTCTTTTATTCCCTCAGAATCCTGGGCTGAACGCTGCCCTGTCCTGTTGATCAACTGAACACTGATCTCTCTTGAGCTTTTCATCGCTCTGCTTCTGACAGTACCTCATTTCCACACCCAATAAAGAATAATCTCAGGGTAGATACTTTCCTGTCATGCACTTTGAGAAACACCGCTGCAATGCAGTAATTGCCATCTCCTTAACTTTGGTTGGCTCCTTTTTGCCTATTCTAAATCCAGACTGACTAATGTATTTATCATTGTTTAAGTGTCTTTGTATGCTTGTTGTTCTCACTCCCTTCAGTTTTTGCTACATTCACTATGCTATCCTGGCATAGGCCATAGGGAGTAGTGTTGTGGAGTCACACTGTATCAAAAGGCATTTCTACCTTGAGGAGGTTACTCTTTCTGAAGTGCAGATGTAGTTGGTGGCAGTAACCAGACTGGAAGTAGGGCTCTTGCCTTCTGCTTACTCTTCTCCATGCCTCCATTGCTTCATTAATCAAATCAATCTAACAATCTGATTTTACAAATAGGTTTTGGTCCCAACTAATTCAGATAGTTTTTGGTGCTGTAATTCATAAAAGTTAATATGTTATCTTAACTAAATCCAATACCTGAATACATGCTAAAATATATTTTTGTACCTATGAATACTAGGTCTTACATAGTTCTACTACTAGGTCTGTATACTAGGTCTTATGTAGTTCTCAACAAATTATGCAATGGCAGTAATCCATCTGATGACTATACCCTTTTTTTAAAAGCAGATATAACAGTAATTTACAAAGTTATATCTGCACATGATTTAAGATTTTTTCCCAATATTTTTAATATTTGACATTAATTATAGTACACTTTTACAAGTAATTCTATGCCAATATGTTGTTCATAAGAAGATGCAGTATTTTAAGTTTAAAATTCGTGGATTAATTTTGATTGCACACGAAGAATGTTGTTCTGTGCAATGACTGTATAAGGTTCCCAGAATCTGTTTTCTGGTACACTGTACTGATTCCAGATGATTTCTTCCTGAAAACATTCCCTAAATTCTGATTCTTGATAAATCAGCCCACAGCCATAGCCAGCTAGCACAGTTTTACTTAACAGGGCAAATCCTTTATTTCATGGTATTAGCACAATAACAAAAAGGAAAAAAACACTTTAAACTATGAGGAAAAACTGCTTGTCAATCTGCTCCTGAGGCACAGGCAACTGGTAGGGGGGCACCCCCCTGAGATTAGCTCCTGACTTGGCACCGCTCAGGGCAGGACAGGTTTTCTTGCCACATGGGCCAGCAGTATGTGGGGAATGGGGGGGGACTACACTGCGGTGCAGAAGTATAGGAGTGGATATGAAGAAGTATAGGAGGGGTTTTTGGCCCGCCCCTGGACCCGCCCCCAAATTGTACCCCCACAGACTCGAGAGGTACCAGTCACCCCTGTCCTGAGGTTTATAGTATGTTCCACCCTGTCGTCCGAACCTGTGTTATGGACATTGTATGTATGATATTTTAGCATAAAAAGCGTGTCTAAGATCAAAATTTAAAACAATTCAACTTGACAAACATACCCCTATTAAGTTGAGAGATCTATGTAAATTGATAAAAGGAGAGAGTTGTTATATAAATGATGGAAGATAAGAGATGCTCACTTTATTTTACTTGAGCAACGTGTACTTAATTTCTTACTACAAAGGCAGCCAGACATCTTTCACTTAACATGCTCTTGTTGGGTAATCTATGGAAAGCATGTGTATTCATTGAAAAAATACTTGCTTGTTTGTTGCATGAAGATATTTGTCAAGTCATCGGAGCACCTGGTGTCTTTGAGAAAGTGTTAAATGTAATTGGAGAGAAAGAGAGCAATGATTTTATTTCAGCGTCACAGTATCTTGTTATAAACAGTGACCGACCTACTTTACTCCTATCCCCAGACTAGAAGGTTTAAGCACTACACAATGGGCCATTTCTTTGCAGTTATATCACTCAGAGGAAATCTATAATAATCATACTAAATTATCTGGAGTTATTTGAGACTTATTTTAGCCAGAGTAACAGAACAGGAGCCAGATTAATTCTTCCTTCACCTTCACCAACTCTGCCCATAGAGAAGTCTGTCTTGGACTGTATTTCCTTGTTTCTTTCTTGGGAAAGCTGACTCGCATATTCCTGCAGTCCCCCTCCTCTGGACGCGATAGTGAGGTCAGTATGGATCTGGGATTCTCTCTGGGGAGAGGTTTTCGATTGAGGGGGAGGTATAGGAGGGTAGCAGAGGAATGGGCAGGTAGGGCCCTATGGGGTGGGTGGCAGAAGCACACCCACATGCCAGCCTCTTTCTGGGTCTTTGTAACCTGGGGAGAGTAAAACCTTAACTTTTCACAGGGAAGCAGTGGAAATCAGAGCTGCATGAATGCACACACCTGTTGTTGATCTCCATTGTATATAAGATTTGGAGATGTCCCTCGCAGCCTTTTCAACTGTATTGCAATGATGAGACAACACTGGAGGGGATCTCTGTGAGGGGTTTTGTGAATATTTCCTCCCTAGAGCCTTCTTTCTTGGGCTTATGTTATATATGAGAGGGGAAGAAAGAGGTCCAGAATTGGGCCCTGTGGCTTAAGTGGGAGGGCCAAAATGCAGGGGCTCTCCTCATGGGAATGCATGTTGTTGTACAGGTAAGACTATCTCTGTGGATATTCCCTGCACCCCAGCATGGAGGGTGGGCTTTGGTAAGGCAGGGCATTTGGATGAGGAGTGGTTGAGGGCCAATAATTTATCTGTAGGACTAGATGTAGCTGTAGACCCCTCTCTAGCATGTGTATGGCAGAAACATCACAAATCACCTTTAAAATACCAATGGGTAAAATTTTACAGTGTTGAATAATTTTATGCATGAGTTATCACATAGTACTCCTTGGAGCTACTCACATGTGTAAAGTTACTTATGTATGTAATAGTCACCTTTTAAGGGCCTTAGGCTTCTTTGCTCTAAGTGCACTATTATAAATCTCCATTTTAGTCTACTTCTATTAAATTTCAAAATGAAAAAAAAATCTCAAGGTACCAAAGTTCTCTGATTTTTTTCACATGCTTATACTCTGAGTCATAGTTTCAGATTTGTTGAAAAAGAAACTGTGCTCTTGGGCTGAGACTTGATCTGCTTAGCTTCACCCAGGAGTAATTATTTACAGAGGAGTTGCAAACCCCTGGAATTAAGGATTTATAATGGAAACAGTGGCAGACACTTGACTCTAGCTAACTGTGTCACTATGATACCTCTGCCTGCCCTTTCCTGGCTGGGTTTGCTGCATTAGATTTCATTTCCAGCTTAAAATAAATGCCTTACAGTAGCTGAAGTTGTTGAGGCTGCTGGTATTTTCAGCCTTGGAAATCTGTAGAGACTGACTCATATTCTTCACAGATTGGTGATGTACACAGCAACATGCAGGGTGAAAGCCTCTGTGCTGCAAAGCTGACTGCTTAAGAGGAGGCTGTACCAGCTGTGCTACTGCCTGGTTATAATCCTGACTCCCTTGTCACTATTTAAAGGGCTAAGAGGAAGCACTCTCTCAGAAGTAGCTCTATTCATCTGGCAGGCAGTGGGTCATCCCTTATAACCTACAAAGTGAGAATGGTCTTGTGGATAGCACCTAGACCTTGCCCTCTAGATACCTGAGTTTTATTTCTGGCACTGACACAGATTTTACTCACTGACAGTGCTTCCATTTTCCCATGAACAAAATGGGTGTGTGACACATGCTACCCTATAGCAAGGTTGGTTAAGTCTTTGTGAGGGACTTGCATAGAATAGTGATGGAAGCCATTGTCTTCATCCCATAAATGTTGTCCTCTGTCCATATCTTTGTCCAGTGGTAGCTTCCAGTGTGAATTTTGCAGTGTGATCAGAATGAGGACAGGTCAAATATGAAGAGAGGCTGGGATGAGACGAGTGGTATTTCTTCAGCTTATCAAATCTTATCTCTTCCACAGGGGACTTCTACTTAGAATTCAACATTAAGTATGCCAACTCCCTCACCAAATGAGAGAGGCAGGAAACTCCTCAAAGTTCAGGCATAACTGACACTGATAGAATTATTGAGAGTTATGGGTTATGGTTGGCTGTGTAATCCCTTTCAACTGTTATTTCACAGTATTGCAACCATAATAAATTTCCATGAGAGAGTCATATTTTAAAGAAAAATCATATAGTAAAAAGAAATCTTTACATTCTGTTATGTTACTTTGGTTTATCAAAAACTGTAAAAGTTTAACATTTAGGACTAGATCTGTTAAAAGACTTGGGTTCCTATTAGGTATGTCCCACAGTATCTAACCTTGTAGGGGCCTTGTCCCCAGAGTGGAGTACAAAACTAATATTTAGGTGCCAGAACTACCTCTACAATGTATGGAAGAATTTGACACCTCAGTTTGGATTGGATGATCCAAAAAACCTTCACACTGAGTAGGGAACTGCCTAGAGCTACCTAGTGGTAACCCATGAGCACTGGCAGGTGCCTGAAATCTTGCCCATTCCTGGAATTTTAAGCACTTCCATCCACTTGTAAGCCAGAACTCAGAATCTAGTCATTGGATAAAAAATAGAAATGATGCTAGGGACAGAACCTGGACTCTTCTGTACCAGAAACGTGTCCTGTTTCTAGTGTACAAACACACTCATCCTGGTGCTTTCTTTTTTCTGGTCTCGAGAATATTGTACTCTACACTAACCAAAGCCCCAGCTTCAACAAGAGGGATGAAGAGCCTTTTCCACCCATTCTACCCTGTAGCCTGGGGTCAAGAACACTTTCTTGGGAATGTGAGAACTGTGGGTCCCTTCTTTCCATGCCGCCCCCCCCCCCCGGCAAGCTGAAGAGGAGCTGGTTCTTTTTGTGCATTTATAATTTTCTTTTCCATTTTACTCCATTTGGATGCTGACACCAATCTACGCCCTAATCCAGCCATGTCACATGTAGGTAGACTCTAATTTCTGTGTGAAGACCCATGGCAGAAAGGGTGGCTTTATTCAGGTGTTTACAGGCGCCACCTTGCAGACCTGGGACCCAGATGTGTAGTGAGCAGAGGGGGACAATTATGCCAGCTACTGGAAGTCTTACCTGCCCTAGCTCTCTGCACTCTGGTGGCAGCTGCTACTGCTGCTGCTGTGATGCTTGTCACTGTTGCTGTTCCTAGTCACTTTTGACTTTTGGGTCTCACATTACCACAAGCCCTGTCTTTACACAATGCTAAATTTTCTCAATGTGGGAGAATGAGTAGGCATCAAATTTTAAAACCACTGTGGAAAAGATCTGACAGCTTTTCAGATGCCCATTATTAGCCAAATCACAGGATATATGCAACGCTTGTGCCCATTTTCACCCATGCACTGCCCTCTTAACTTTAGGCTCTGGCAGCCCTCCCTGCATCCTTCACTGAATGCAGATTAGGCTTGCTGCCGTACCTAATCAAATTTTCAGTCTGTGAATTTCCTGAGAGTCTAGTTTTATTTTACATCTGCAGTCACCGGTAATGCAGTGAATAGGACTGACAGCTGTCTACCACAGGGCTGCTCTTGGCTTCATCCTTCATCTTTCTGGGCAATCAGTTTTATTTGAACCTTTTAAAACACCTTTTCAATTTAGGCTTTTTTACCATAATAATCTGTTTTTGTAAGCAACCATAGCGGAGTGTATGGATTCTGAATGCACAGTATTTTGGAGGAAAAACTCAGACCTAGATTAATATTTTTTCATCTTTGTTATTAGAAATGAAAAGACCGGGGGTTATTTCTATGGTCCAAGTGAAAAGGGTCTAAAACAGCAATTTAATAAATAAAGGCAACACCAATAAAAAAAATTACATTTTGCTCACCTTTTGTATGGCTTATTAGTTTTGTATAACGATTGACATAGTGGTTTTCTTCGCTACCTGTAGTCTAAGTAAAACCGTTACAAGATGACAGAGATAAACACATTCAGTGCAGCATGATTGCATTTGAAAGCAGAACATGTGGTAGGACCAGGGACAAGTTTTTAAAAAATAGACAAGCTAATAATACATCCCATTTTGAGTGAATCAAAGAAAATGGAAAGTGACAGACTAGGCCGTTGGAAATGAGGCTGACATTTATCATCCAATTAGATATATTATTCTAAACAGGCAAGTTTTGTGATCTACAAAATCATGAATGTACTATCTTATCTTGCAGGGGTGTAGGTTGTAGCTGTGTTGGTCTAAGGACATAGGCAGACAAGGTTCCTTGGGTATCTCTTATTAGACCAACCCAAATAGTTGGAGAAAAGTTATTAAGCAAGCTTTCGGGTTCAAAAACCCTTCGTCAGGCTAAGGAAGAGCACACACCAACTGCTGAAACTTCCTTAGCCTGACGAAGGGTTTTTGAAACCAAAAGCTTGCTTAATAACTTTTCTCCAACTATTTGGGTTGGTCTAATAAAAGATATCAAATTCACCCAAGGAACCTTGTCTGCCTATCTTATCTTGTGGTTTTTTGCAATGTGGAAGGTGCTTTACAAGAAAGGTAGTTATTTCATTATTTCTTAGTGTATAGGATCTAGATGCCTTTCAGTTCTGACCCACCTTAACATCCTACTGTCTTGCTCTATGTTCCTTTTATAACTACCCATAAAGATTTTCATAGTTTACTTTTTCCCCAAAGAAACTTGGATAGTTACTTAGCCCTTGGAAAATCCCCAGAGAAATAGAAATGAATA
>NW_005841961.1:421296-422244 GCF_000455745.1 Alligator sinensis | reverse complement strand
GCAGGAATGAGTTATCATACCTGTCTCTCTGGGAATTTTAGAGAACTGGGTAACTGTGTGGAAAGAAGGGCTAAAAAATAGAAAATAAGAGTGGGATCTTGCAGACATTTAAAAAGAAAGAGTAGCTGATCATGTTAAGAGTCCCTGATCATTCCCAGTCCTGCAGGACAAACTCCGGAGAGAGAATTTTCTATGGAGGCCTTCGTGAAGTTCCTCCCTGATGGTTCTCTTGGGCCCAGCTGGCCTTAGCCCCCTGGGCAGCTGTGGAGGGTCAGGAACTTTGGGTTAGGAATATCCTCATGGAGGTTTTGCCCCAGTTCCATGCTAATGATATGACACTCCTTTCTCATATAAAGTCTTTCAAGGAATCTCTGAAACGGGAACAGCAAGAGATGTACCTCATGTGGTCTTTACTTCAGCCTGCCCTTCCTCCTTGCAAACCCATCCAGCCCCTGCTGCCTTTGCCAAAGTCAATACCTAATCATATGGAACTACTTCATGTGGTCTGCAGAAGGGGGAGCAGTGAGTCAAAGGTGATCCATCTTTCACCACACCCTACACTGAAGTGAAGAGATTTATGTGCCAGGAGTAGCTTCTATATGTGGACTGGGGGATCCTTGTCTGGGAAATCAGGGCTATTAATTTTTGTGAACAGTTACTTGCATGCATATATGTTTGCATGATCAGGCACTAATGTTGTATATTCCTTCCCCCACAGTGGTGAATTATTCTCCAGAGACAGAGAATCCTGAGCTATGTTATGATATGCAGAAAGCAGAACATGATATTTAAGAAGGTACAGCGGGGGCATTTGTATTTATTCTGGGATTACAGCATCAGTTAGTTACATCTGTCGGCTTCATAATTTGTGGAACGATGATCTTACTTTACTGAGTTTCTAAAGCCTTTTCAAATGTTTTTTTTTAAATATGCAGTTTGGCTATGATT
>NW_005841961.1:405222-421265 GCF_000455745.1 Alligator sinensis | reverse complement strand
AGCAGGACTTAATTGAGCATAATGGTTCCAAAGAGAGTAGGAGGAAATGACGTATTTCATGCTCCTTCAAGTTGATCTGCAAAATGTTGTCCTTTTAAATCTGTTTCAGGACCACGCACTAGGCAAAATTAGTGTTTACATTTTGTTCCTTCAAACTTCATTTTCCTTTTGTCTGCAAGGTGTTCTTTTCGTTACTGTTATTGTCATATCCTTCCTCTAAGCATAATTGTGACTGGCCCTGAAAATATAAGAGATCTTCAGAAAGAAGGATCTAGATGCCTTTCAGTTCTGACCCTTTGATTCTAGGCATATGTATTTTACCCACGGACGGTCAAGTGATTAGATAGGATTTTACAAGTTGTGGAGCGACACGTAAGCCACATGATGGTGTTCATGAGCGTTATCAAATGCAAGGAACATTTGATGATCAGCCCCTTTACATAGGCCAAATCCTTCCCAAAGTGATAAAATTGGGGTCAGTAGAAGCGCTAAGGAATCCAACCCCCAGCCTCAGCAGCAACAGAGAGGATGCCATGGACCTGCCGAGACAGCAATATCCAGGGTTGCTGCTGCTTCTGCACTCCATGCAGATTGCAACAGCTTCTGAACCAACTGTCCCTGTCCACATATGGAGCACTGCGTGAGGATCATAGTGAGGTGTGGTAGGAGAGGAGCTCTTGCAGAGTGGTGGTCTGGTCCGCACTCTGAAATGTTATGGCTGAACGTGGTTGGGAGCCATGGTGTTAACTGGTGCTGGACATGGTTTAAGGGTTAGTACAGGCTGAGACAAACAGCGGACTATATCATGTCATCAAAGTGATTAAACCCTCCTCAGGCCAAGGTCAGTTATCTTAGCTTACATTATGCAGAACATGGTTCTTCATGCATACAACACAATCACACTCCCCTGAGGTAACATTTCATAATACAGGCCAGGCCAGGCCTAGGGCATGCAGGGGTTATGAGCTCCACTTTTACAGAAGAATCCTGCCATCCCATAGCATCTGAAGCCCTCCCCAGTCACTGAGAAGCAGAATATCACCCTGTGCATTTAGTCTACACCGTGGGCTGGGAGAAGGGGATATCCAGCACTGTGCCAGCAGCAGCACTGGGCAGAAGATACGAGGCACAGTCAGGTTCCCTTTGCTCCCCTCCAGCCTCAATTTGATCAAGGTACCTGTACCTTTTGAAAGCATCCTCCAGGGAAACAAAGCCTTGTGAAGCTGAGTTTTGCTGCCTTGGAGCTTGGAAATAAAAGCGTACATTCCTCCAGCAGAGCCAGCTTCTAGAGCCAAGAAGACACCCCTTGTAGTGGTATCTGTTAGTGTTTCTGTAAAAAGTTAGGCCTCGATCCCCTAAAGGACTTAGATGCCTGAAGTTAGGTGCTATAAGGCATAACCTATAAGCATATAACTCCTATGATGGTATCCAGAACCCAGAGTTGTGTGCCCAGGCTCCCAATAAAATGTGCACGGTGGAGAGAGGTGCTCCAGAAGGGCTATCCATGTGCATTGAACAGGAAGCCACTAAGATCTGGCCAATAGGAGATGCCGAGTACTGGTCTATCTGAGTTCCATCTCCGGATCTTAGGCACCTGGTCAGTCAGCATCCAGAGTCTGGAATCCTTTTCTAGAGCAAGTGTTTACGCCTACCTTTGAAAGAACAGAGCAGGATCTGCTAGTGTTGGTGGAAGAAATGTGAATCTATAGCTTAGTGGTTGAGGCACTTATCCACAGGGAAAGCCCCTAGGCTTACTGGCTCAATCACTAGTGACTAAGTTATAAAAACGAAGAAGCGGCATTTTGTAGCATTCCCAGTTCTGTCAGTGTGTTTATGGTGTACTCTTAGCAGGCCTATTGGATCAGCCCTCCAGAGGACTTAAACTCTACTGAGTTTCTGGATTCCAATGGGGAGTACGTAAGAGCTCAACACAACCTTGGCAGTGCTGGGTGTGCACAAAAGTAAAACTACTGGTGTCTAGGGCCCTTTTAGGCTGAACAGGAGGCACTGAGTCTTTTCAGGTAGTGCTGTTGAATGGGACTATATGGATAACAATTTTGGACATCTACCTGCTTTTTTAGCTCAGGCCCTCAGTTAATAAAGTCCATGTAGCACATAGCAAAACTCTTGGACCTTTTAGGGTCAATCAGACTCATGTTGTATTGCACTCAGTCTTTTACTCTGTGTAAGTCCCTTACCTGGAAGCAGAGAAAGAGCTGCTGTCCTCCTCGATTTCTCCCAGTTCTGGACCTGGTGACTAGGGGGCATCCCAGGGCCAGGTGTTCTGGACTCTCATCTTCTCACCATGTCTTTTACAAGGATAGTAGTAGCATGAATTCCTAGAGGCAGTCTGTGTCCCATGACTAGTCTCCAGGCACCAGAACGCCATGTGAATCAGACCATACAAGCTAGTGGATACTAGTGACATTATCCCATTCATTGAAACTCGTACTGAAGACAAAACAACAAAATCATAGAATTAGCATCATTTTGCTAACCACCTGCTCTGATCACTTCAGATATTAATTGAAGCCCTTCCCCATATTTCTTGTCTATTTAGATTAGAATTTTTCCAGGTCAGTAACTGTTCCTTGCTGAGTGCATCCACATGTGTAATTACCCCAATGCAATAAACTCCAACGCAGTTCATGCCAAAGTCAGCTGCTCCCAGGTGCAGCGTTACATGTGCGCCCAGGATTGCAGCAATTTGAGCTGCGGGGCGGAGCAGCCCCAGGCTGGCAGGGTGTCTGGAGGCATCAGCTCCAGGCCTTGGCTGGCAGCATCAGACGATACAGGGGCTGGCTGTGGCATGAGTGATGAAGTTCAGGGTTAGGTGGCAAGCAGTCAGCAGCCCCTGCACTGTAGCACTCTCATGCATTGTGTGGCAAAAATTACTCTGCCATAGGATAGTACTTGTCCTGGACAGTACTATTCTATGGTGGACTTAGTTTACTGCACCCTAATACTGGTGCATATGTAGAAGGTGACACTTTATTGCACAGCTAATTAGCCAACTACAGCAAAGCACATGTGTAGATGTACTTGATGCGTAACAGCAGGGGGTTGGACTCTGGCCTCTGGAGGTCCCTTCCAGCCCTACTTATCTATGATTCTATGAGTTTGTACAGTACCTAGCACAACAGGGCCCTAGTCTAGTTAAAAATGGGGTTTTCAAAAGCACCTAGCTGATTGCAAAACACAGGTCTGACTTAAAAGAGGCTTGTGCTCTAAGCTTAGGTAAGTACTTTGGGAAATTTTCCACCCCATGTGCTACAGTAAAACAATTAAACGTGAATATCAGCTGCAAAAGCAGGGAAGCGTTAATAGATACGAGAACAATTTTAACTTTCCACTGCATGCCCTCTTTGCACGTCTTAAATTGGCAGACAGGGAGAGATTCTTCCAGTGTGAGGGAATCCTTTTTTGTCGGGGAGAAGGAGGGGAAGGATTCGGCAACCTTTGGGAATTTGGGGGTTGACAACTGTTCAGTAATGGTAGGCCAAAATATTGCATCTCAATCCTAAATTGGGTCACAGCTGATTTCCCTTGCTGCCATTTGCTGCTGCTGCATGGGCTTGGCAATCCAGGTGCAACCTCTCCATAGGTTGGAAGTTGCCAACCTCTGGTGTAGACCAATCATGACTGCCATTCCAGCTCCCCTCTCAGCTTGAGGGACAAAAGGGATGTGATGGCCTCATGATACCCTCTGACTGTTCTTATTGATGATTAGGTTGCTAAAAATTTCCTGTTACTAAGGGACTAAAAATGACTCAAACGTTTCATTGATGTTAGTCTATCACGTAAACAACCTCTGGGGATCTTCTGTGATTGTGCAGATTGTTCTACTTTGGAAGAGGAAGTTGTCCATGTGATGATGGGTGGATGGGGTCATGGTCTATGAGAAACTCTAGGAAGATGTTGGCTACATTTTTTTAGTCCCTACTTGTTCCAGTGACCTTAGATTTAAAAAAGCTTCTGCTTGCTGGTGGCTTTTATTTGAAGTGACAGAAAATCCTGGCACTGACTTCTAGTGAGTGACAACCGCCTGTGATAAATTGTGCTAGCTTTGACTCCATGTGGGGCACTAATATTCCAGTCTTACTGGGACTGTCTATGATTACATCGTACACACCCAGGTCATTCTTGGACAAAGCCAACCCTTGGAAATATCAGAGAGAAATCACAAAATGTTCCAGAACATGGAGCTGGCAGCTGGGTGTCAACAAGAGTGAACACCACAATGTGTTTTCTTTTCTTTTTTTTTTTAATTAAAAAAAAAGAAGAAACCACAGTTGACAAGTGAGTGCCCATCTGTCTATCTGTTTCTGACTACTTTACAATGACAAGGTATCCAGCTGACCATGTCTTGCTCTGTCCCTTTTGTTGTGAATGAGCATGTTATTTCTCTGTTATCAAAGTTGCAGTCTGGGTGGTAACAATACATAATTTCTGTACTGCATAACATGTCAACTTTTTTGCTCATCCAACAAAGATGCTTTGGGTTTGTTTTAGCTAATGGCTACTGGTCATGTTGTGATGTTGTATATATTGATGTTTCTTTATCCTCTGCTTTGAAAGAATAATGAAGTATAATTATGACCTAATAATAACAAGGAAGGAGAACCAAAGTCATGAGCCCCCTGCTGTTCCACTCATAGTCATCTTGAACAATCTTCCAGTTGAGGAAACAGCCTGTGAATGTCAGCAAAGTCACTTCCTTTTGTCTCGTTCAGTTAGTTTCAGCACATACAGCTTTCTTGAAACAGATGGATGTTGTGCAATATTTTAACTGAGTGAGCACTTGTGGGGGACCTGCACTTCGCTTTATGCTGGGTAAGCTGTTTATGGTGGGGCATTTTTTGCTTGATTTTGTTGTTATTTTTTGGTTCTCCCCACTTTCTCATGACTGAGACCACGGAGCAAAGAAGTACAGCTACCAACCAATGTTCTTGGGTAGATGGTAACCGTTCCGCACATTCGCCAGGCCATTAGTGCTATTCCCTCATTGCCAGGCTGCACATACAGCCCTCTTTGCATATTTGGTATAGGCAAATAGGCAGCCACGATGATGTACAAACACAGAGTTATAAATAAACAGTGAATGTTGGGTGACTTTGCTAACTGCTTATTAGCAGAAGGCAGGGCAGTGTGGCACCCTACAGAATAACTCATGTATTAGTATTTACAGAGCACATAACAGTGTACTGTGTTATCCTGAACAAATAGAGAGACAAAGGGCTGCATTTTCAAAGCTATTTAGCTATTTCAGTTGTGCACCTAAATAGCTCCAACTATTACCCCTAGTCCCTGTCCCAAATGACTCTATCTAATTTTAGATGCAGTGCAATGAGTAGGAGTATCAAACAATAGTGAGGGTTACAGTATTGGCATTGTGCACTTACTCAATATGAACTTGTGCACATCCTGATGCCTCAATTACAGTTTTTAAATAAATCATTACGTGGGACTCGCATCTCAATCTCAGCATAGGATTATCCACCTTGAACAGCAGAGGCTTCAGTCCTGGTAGAAATATCAGCCATTGCATCAGCCATGCCTAACTCATTTAGACTTGTAACCTGATTGACCTACCCCAGGGGCATGTTCCACAGACAGCATCTTGTTTTTTGAGCTTGAATTATAGCATCTTAGATTCCCTGTGTCCTCTTCATCTGTGTCACTCTGATTTCATATGTCCTGAATGCAGTGTGAGCTAATCTTCAAAAAGGAGCTATTATTATTTTGAATATGATTACTATTCTGTGTGTGTGTGTGTGCGCGTGTGTACACACACACACTGCCTGACATTTTTAGCTGTCTGTGGAGACTGAGTTAATGCATAGATATCTTAAAACAGTTAAATAGTCATTGGAGCAGGAAATTTAATTTAGATTTCTTTTCTCCCAGCCAGTAGTCTATAGTGTCCTACTTGATTTTGCTCTGTTTTACCTTGGCTTAATTATTCATTACTTCAAGAGGTGGGATCGAGAGTTTGCTCTTATACTCTAGCATGCCCTACTGTCTGGCAGAGGATTCGCATGGTAGATGGACATTCACATCCCCACAAGGTGGGACTAGACTTGGACCCAGTGGGCGGTACCTTAGGAGTCAATTTGGATCTGGCTCAAAGAACCTAATTTGGATGTTGCGAATTCCATTGGGTACCTAAAAGTTAGATCCTCCAATACGTGTCAGCGTAACACCAAAGTCCTTTTGAGACTTTAGCCAGAGGTGCCTAAGTTCCAGGTAAGGGCTCCTAGAGGTGCCCACGTCCAAACTGCCCTCTGGCAAAAAGGCTGGCATAAGTGTCTCAGTCTGGGAGAGGTAAGGATTATGACTCATGATCAAAAACAGGCACCTTCCTGCAGGCTAGTGTAAGGCTCCTACATCCCTAAGATGGAAAGGGCTTGAGCCCCACCCCTCCTAAGTATTTCCTAGTAGCCTTAGTAGCTCGCTATTCAGCTTTCTAGTTTTCATGGATCCCATTCTTAAGAGCCGAAGGGCTATGGATAACATTTGGATATCTAAGTGCAATTTTGTTCTACCCTGTTCAAATAAGCGAAAAATTGTTAATACAAAAGGTGAGTAGGTCCCATCTCCTTGCTGTTTTTTTCTGACTCAGTCTTAAGGCTGAGATGATGGGGTGTTACAAGAGTAGATTCATTCAGTGATTTTAGGTGGTTGAATAGGATGGAATAGATGCATAGGGTGCCTATACATGCGCCCTGGGATGGAAGATGGGCATTTTAATTAGACACCCGTAGCGTCTCATGTATCCACTGCCCCGTGTTCCAAAATGGTGGTGGAGGCACTTTGAATGAGCATTAGTTAAAGTGCTCCTGCTGCCATTTTGAAAGATGGGATGCTGAATACATGAGACGCTGCAGCACGCTGGAGTGTTCTGACTAGAGTGCTCCAGCAGACAATCAAATCCGCTCTGAAGTGTTCTAATCGGAACATGTCAAAGCACATGTATAGGTACCCATAAGGCACACTTAGGCACTGAAGTCCATTTAATTGCTGAAAACGTAAATTAGAATCTGGCCCTAAAAGTTACCATTGCAGCAGCTCAGTTCTATTTTGGATCTAGCCTCTATAAGGAATTTCAAAAGCTCCTAAGCATGTTAGATCAAGGATGACCAAGATACAGCCCATAATTGAAACTTCAGATTTACTTTTCTTTGAACCTATTATACAGGTACCCATTAACACATGCTAGTAGTTTTCAAACTTCCTGAAGTTACAGAACCCTTTCTATCCTATAGGCTGATGGGGAGCCAGATAACCGAGTCTGGCAATAGCAGCACACTGTCTCCGGGTCCACACTGCCATTACCTCCAATCTCTTTGCAGATCCCCTGATGACCTATTGTGGCACCCCAGGGTCTGTGGAACACACTTGGAAAACCAGGTGCTAGAACATGAGGGGCTAGCTGCTGGAGGTTCACAGAAATCAGAGTAAGAGGCAGTTGCATGCTCAACACATGAAGACCGAGCCATGTACATATATCAGCGATTCTCAACCAGTGTGCTGGGGCACGGTGGAATGCCACAGGGATGCCACAAGATGTGAAAAGTGTAGGTTCAGACTCATCCATGCCCGGCCTTTGCCCTGCCTCCACTGCCCAGCTGCTCTGCAAGGAGGTAAGCACTGTAATAAATTAGTTTTTGAAACGGGGTGCCGCTTGATTCACACAAGTTATGGAGGGGTGCCTGGAGTCAAATGAGGGGTGCTTCCACTCTGCAAAGGTTGAGAACCACTGCCATACATACATACCTGTGGACTTGGGAACTGAACTTTGGGCACCTAATTTTGAAAGTATTTTCATGCTAGATAGAGAGAACAAAGGCAAAAAAGGTCTTGCGTAAATACACTGCAACTTGTATCACAGGTTCTCATCTGTGGCCAAGCTTGAAGTAACCAATTTAAAGTTTCCCCAGTGTCTTAAATATAGTTTTGCTCAACCTTTTGTTAAGGAGCAACACCATTACAAAACTATTTTGGCTGATTATCTGGGGGTGGTTGCTTAGGGCAATGTTATAACGAATTGCTTCCTTCTTTTCTTGATGAGCAGCACTGTTGGGAAATTACCCTCGTACCAAAACTGATCCACATTCAATTTGTTTTCTTGAACTCTGTCACAAAACCCATGGGACTGATCCTTCTGTGTTACAATAAATGAATAAGAATTAATTAATAAGCAGGTATTTAGATTGTAAGTTTTACATATATTTGATGCACAAAATTCCTTGACATTTCTTTGTTTGAAATAAAGGTTCAGAAACAGAAATATAATTATATATTTTATTATAGAATTATCTAAAATACAATCTTCATCTCTTTTTTAAATTAGAGCATATATTATCTTAATGACAAGATATTTTGTATTACATCTATGGTAAGAATTTTTACAGATGATACTTAATTTAAGATAGTTTGCAATTAAAACAAATACCAACACACTAAAGACATAATTGTGGTTGATGATATTATGGCTAAAAAATTAAAACATTTAAAAAAATATGTATACTTTATCTGCTTAAAACCTAAGCCATCTAACCTGTAATATTACCTTTGTTTTTCACTATGTCAATGCAATTTAAGCTATTCAATCATATTTAAAATGTTCAAGTTATTCTGTATTCCTGTGCTTTGGGAAAAACTTCAAGTTACTGAGTACAATTAATTTTATGTACTACCACCTGTGAATGAGGTTATTTAAAATGGCTTATTTTGCTGTCAAAAGTACTATTGTAATCAAAATGTCAGTCACAGTAAATATCAAACTTCACACAAGGATGTTCCTCCCACCCCATTTATTATAAACCCTTTCCCTTGGTCTAGGGTCTTTCACATTTCATTAGCTAATATTTTAGATGCAGAGTGGAAGAAACAAAGGATCTGAGAGATGAGACGTTGCCATTGCACAGATGGCAAAGGTTTGATTTTTGTGCTTAGCAGAAGGGCTCCTCACAAACACAGCAATTTCTGTCAAGCTCAGCACTTTGCTTATCGGAATGAGGCTCTCACTCCTCTCCTCTTCAGAGGCTGGCATGGGCGCCAGTTGTCGACCATGTGGCATACGGGCTCATTCTCAGAACTGAAGCAAAGGCCACGGAGTTTGCACATCTGCAGTGGGGGGAGAGAAGACAGCACCAGCATTAGTCTTCAGTTGCAGCCTTAGACCTCAAGAGACCTGTTTGCAGTATACACTATGGATCAGAGCCAATCAGAACTTTTGAGAGTAGGGAGAAGGTGACTTAAAGCCAACTCTAATTTTTGCCTGCTTTAATAGCTCCCTAGGGAGCATTTTCTGAGTCAATAATCTCACTACAAGGAAATATACCCTTTCCTGCCCTCAGCATTCCCCTTTAATATCAGAACTGGGAAAAGGTGACATAGGACCATCCAGAGGCAATTTTCTAGGCACTTTGTAGCACAGAACAGCACAAAGAGCCAAGGCTGGCTTTGTATTTGTTTCAGCTGAACTCTGTTCAAAAATCTCTCTCTCAGCAGTCTATTGGTTATTTAAAATTGGAACATTTTTGGCACTTCAGTGTTTAAATAAAACTGACCCAATCAGCAAGAATGAAAAAAAAAAAAAAAAAAAAAAAATCAATGAAACTCTCCTGGCGTGAGGGGCAAATCAGTCCCAACATCAGTAAGAAGGTGCTGTAGGTACTGAAATACTAGCATTTGATCAAAAAAAAAAAAATCAGGATCTGCAAGTGCCCTACTCTCCAAGGCACAATTTATTTAGACAGCTAGCAGGGAGCTCTAGGAAAAAGATAATTCTGCCATAAAACTCCTGTGTTCCAAAGGTACATTAGGATAGTTTTATCTACTGAAATACTGGAGGTAAAGCATGTGGGAAATCAGTAAGATATTTTATTCTATTAAACATTTATTTGCCCATTACAAACAAGTCTACAGTTCATGCATCTGCTTAAACAAACACCACATAGGAGAGTCTTCAGATGTAGACTCTCTCTCAGTTAATTCAGATCTAATGGTGAAACCCAGTATTCCAGTACAGCACATGGATTTCTCATATGGACAATCATCCATAAGTGGGATATGATTTTGTCACACAAGAAAAGAGCATTATTCAATGCAAGTGAAAGTATGTCATGTCATGCAGATTTCTTTAGGGAGGTGCTCCACAGACAAGAAATTTCAGCTGACTAAAGAAATCCAGAATTGTGTGTCCTACAGTTGGTGCAGCAGCTATTGATAAAATGGATTTAAATTGTTGAAGGGTAAGGCAGATGCCCTTTAGATATGGCTTATATTTGTGGCGCTCAGATCCTATTTATATCCTTCAACCTAAATACGTGCAGACCTAAAGGAGGAATTCTGCATGTATACAGTTTCATTAAATAAGGTTGAACAGAACCTAAGCCTAGAGAGTGGCAGTGCCTTATCTTCCCCACTCTCCTCAAGCTCCACAATACAAAGAGGGTTTTTTCCTTCCTTTTTCTTTAAATAAAATAAAGATTTCTGGAAGCCGGGAGCTTTCAACATGCCAACCTATGGGAGATCTATTTGGCTCCCATTCCTAGCAAAGCCCACTTCTGCATATGCAGATACACAATAAGGAAAGCAATAATATGCGGATATAAAATATTGCTCTTTAACCATTGAAGATATACCTGTTCTGGGCTGACATAGACAGGCTCTCTCAAAACATGCCAAATAACACATTCAAGTAGAGGGGGAGTGGTCAGTGAGCCTGGGTATGTCCAGAAATCCAGGGATGCAGGAAGCAGTCCTGTGGGATCATAGGATGTGAAGGCAGCTCGTTTGCCCTATAACAGAAAAAGCAACTTGTTAAACCAACATGATGTGAAGTCAGCTTGTACACACTTTGCTTGCAGGAGGAGAGTCTAAGGAGGTTCCGTATTTGGAGGGGGAGGGAGAGAGACAGACAGACATGCGCATATGGCAAACATGTGCGCGCGCGCACACACACACCAATTCTGCACAGTGCCCAGCCTATTTAAATTTAAATTTTTCAACTTAAATAGGCTTGTAAAGTGCTCAGAACATTGCAGGTCCAAACCCTGCTCTGTGCTTCAAATGTCACCGTCAGTGCCTCTTCCTATTAATATGCTCCTTGATTGTATTGTTCTTGTGGAAAGGATCAAACAGAACTACATGTTCTGATGGCTAAGGAGATCTAGCACTTATGAAAATGGTGGGTCTAGTTCAGCACCAATGTCAGTAGCAAAGCTCTCATTACCCTCAGTGGAATCTGGATTGTTGACCTGGATGTGACAAAAAAGTAGGAGCAAAATGTCCCCTTCTCTGTTTTTCTTTCCTCAAATGTCCATCACCTTAGAATCTGGACAGCTAACTTTGCAATAAATAGCAAAAAATCATAGTAGGCTATATTTTAACTACCTACTTCATAAAAATACAGTCATAAGATTTACACCGTATATAAATGTGACACGGTATTCTGACTACAGACTCAACCACAACTGAAAATCAGAATAAGACAATCATATTTAAATAAATCAATATTCATAGTTCCCCTCTCCAAGTGCTATGTGATACCACAATGCCACACTACCCATTATTATAGCCTAATCTAAAAAAAAAAAACCCGCAAAACTATTTGAGCCCTCCTTAAAGTAGGGAATACAAATGCATCAGTGCAACTGACATGGAGCAACCCCACTGTAGTACACAAGCAGAATGAACAGAAATCAAAATAGCTATTTTGCATGTCAGGTGAAGGACATAGGAAATGGTTGTGATTGCTGTCATTTAGCACATGGTTCATTAACTACCTTGGTTTGAATGGCATCCAGTGCATCAACCACCTTCTGTATTTCAGGTTTGGCATTTCCCACCTGCAATGCAAGACAAATGAAACACAAGTGAGTATGTGTGTATGTGACAATTCAGGCTGAGCTGACTAACAACTAAAGAAACATTTTATATTACACCACCACCACACCACTGGAATGGCTCACAGTGTTTCACGATAAACATGATTGTAAACTGGCCTTATAAAGAATTTAAGAGTTTGCCAGTTGGCACAAATGGGCTGTGTTGACTATCTGTGGAAGTCATCAATAATGGGAATAGAATTGCGTTAATATATGATGGCTTTATCTTTGGACCTGTGCCTTTTGGTTTCTCATAAAAATTCAAATTCAAACTCTTACTTAAGTCAAGCTAATGCCAGTAGGGCAAAAGATTCTGCATACCGAACAATGGTCTGCATGCAAATGTTGTGCTAATGTGACCATGTTAGTGTGAAATGTGATTCTACTGAGATGGTTATACTAATACTACACCTAGCATGGATGCAAGTGTATCAGTATTGAAGTTGGTTTATACCAGTATAGCTTGTTGTCCATCCTGTATGGAAGGAAAGATGGGAGAATAAGCACTTTTATACCAATATAACTTTGTCCACACTGCAGAAATTGTACTTTTTTTTTTTTTTTTAATCTATATTGGTATTAAGAGAATGCTATGAATTTTGTGTGTTGCTAAGCCATTGAGTTGGGCAGGGACCATCTTTTTGTTGCATGTTTGTGCAGCCTAGCACAGAAAGCTCCTAATCCATTTTCAGGGACCCTACTAACTACTGCAATACAAATAACACATTACCATAATAAAAAAGGTTTAACTAACCTTAAGTAAAATGCCCAGCACAGCCAAGCCATCAGGATGTTTCACAGCCTCACTAAATGTACCATATCTTGTGTTCCAGTGAACCAGGTGAAGCTAAAAACAGGGGGATAAGAAAGCATTTGTGAAGGGTGCATTCCAACAGACAGAGCATCTCAACTAATAATTTACAAAATGAGGAACCAGGAAGGTCATTAATTAAACATTAACAACAGATGGTATTTTACAGCTCAGACTTTAAAAGTTCTCCATGCAACTAAGAATTTGCTGAATCATTCATCTGCTTTATGTATTATGTAGTAACCTTTATTCATATAGATATTGATAAGCTGTTAAAAATTCACCTGGCAGAGAGAATGAGTAAGTGCAAACTGTGGACTACATCTTGCCTATTCTGATCAAAATCATATGGTTTTAATAGGAGTTTTACCTAAACAAAGACTGCAGGATTTCACTTGTTTTAAATTTAGTATTCCATTTTTTCCAGAGGACACAGGTAAAAAACTCAGCCCCCAAATCTGAGGAAGTCATACCTGTTACACAAAGGGTTAGTTTGGCCTATAATCTAGGGAATGTTTTTAATAAAAAACACCTCCTGGAAAACACTGGAGACTTTCTGTTTGAAAATAAATGCAATGTTAATTGGGTTTCTCCCCTTCTTTGCCCAAATAGCTGAGGAAACCAGGACAAAGAGAAGCTTTTGGTTCTTCAGACTCTTCTTCATCTAGAACCCAGCGGCTCCTGTGGATTTTTCCCTCATTTGACATCAGAACAATTTGTGCCATCATAGCAAGTTAAATAGCTAGTTAATGTACAATGAGCAAAATTTCATAACAGGAAGAATCCGAGGCAACCAGGTGCTCCAAGAGGTCCTAAAACTGAAAGCTGTTCCATACCTTATAAAGAAGAAGCAGGGAAGATGAACCCAGGCCAGACTGTTTCTGGCCCTACATAAGTAAATGAGAGAGGAGAGAATGTGCTAAGGGTAACTTTCCCCTTACTCAATTACAAGGACCAGGCAGAACTCCAGCCGGGTGCTATCTGGGTGAAAAATATCAGGAAAATTTAGTTCTGCTTCTGTTGCTATACTTCCAAAGTGGATAGAAAGTGACAGATTAGGGTTAGTACATAGCTTCATCCTCCTGGAGCAGGGGTGGGCCAGGGGCTAATGGAGTATGAATCCCCTGTGCACAGGACAATGTAGCTAATGCTTGGCATAGAGTCTGAAAGCATCCTGGAGGCATTATATTGAGCCAGTAAGATTCTCTCCTTAAATTTGTTTTGCTGCATGTCTCTGCTACAGCTGCCCTTGCTCACTTATCACCACAGGCTCTGCCTTTAAAGCCACAAAAAGCCTTTTAGGAACCATTTGTTTTCATGCAAACATCTCTAAGTCACAAACTGAAGCAAGTAAAAAGGAACATATAGGGCTAAATCCTAAGTGGTATTTATGTAGTGCTGTAATGGCAATGCATAGCACTAATGCACAATTTGCATTCTGTTTCTACTCATGGCACAATAAGCTCATCCTATGCATGTACCTGCCAGAAGAAAGGTGACAGCCCTTCAGGCTTTTAGTGCAATGGCTAGGGCATTTGCCCATGCAGTAAGAGATCCAGATTCTAAGCCTCCTCATCCTACACCTAGAGGGGGACTTGCTTCCCAGGAAAGTGCTCTACCTACAGGTTCCAGGCCAGGCATTGCCCAGGGCCCTCTGCAGCTATTTACATCTTGCATTTCCAATTGTCTTTGTATAAAATGGATAAACACTAGTGAGATAGTGATTTTTACTCTACTGGGGGATAGGGGTGCAGACAAGACTGCAGGGCCCCTTCCCTTCTAGGGCAGTGGCCATCTCATTGAGTCACTCTCTCTCTCTACTCTGCCCTACTCCTTCTAGCCATACATATCTTCCCCCCCATGCTGGCTGCCCAGTGGTCCAGCTTCATAAAGGAAGGCTGGAGACTACTCCAGGTAAAGGCTAGTCTGTGGCCTGATGTTTTAGGCACTTGCATGAAAAGTAAGGGAGTAAAGTAAATTCAAAACCCACTCTGGAAGCCAGGCCTGTCAGACTCTAGGCATGGTCCCTGAGCACTAGATTACTGGGATAAACAGTGGAGGCTGCTCCTTTTGCAACATGCATCCATTAGCAGGGACTTTTCCATGACTAAAGTTTGGGGTTTTACAGTGTTACATGCACAGCAAGGCAATCTTATTTCATCCAGACAACTACAATTGTCAGAGGGCATCCTACTGAACACATTCAGTATGGAAACACAGGCTGAGCCTAACTACACAGAATCAAAACTGTGTGCAAGTGCCCCCCAAAAATCAGTTGCACAGCCATAGAAGTGCCACTTAATTATGTGAAGGTGACCTAGTATTTAGCCCATGTTGTAGACCTGCACAGCAAATTTTCTAGCACTTTCCATGACCTATTGAGAGTGCTGAAAAAAACAGCTGATGTAGCTAATTTACTTCATGAATTGAAGTAGCTGCAACAATTTTAGAAGGAAGATGATACCTCCCACTCAAGCGTGGGGCAGCCCCAGTGGAAGTACTAACATTGACCAGATGTTAACAATAAATCACTTTTACCCTGCTCAAATTCTTATGCTGCTACCACTGTGGATTTGCATTGATGGGAAATTTCAAGAAGAGTTTCAAACACAGCCAAGGCTTTAGCAGATAAAAAGGAAGTCCTACCTCTGCATCGTATTTCACACCATCCACAGTGTGCTCAGACCCTTGGCCTTCACAGGATCCCCAGTGGATGTGAAACTGAATCAGTCTGTAAGTTCCGTCCAGCGCTCCACCTCTCATCACTGCAAACCAAAGTTTTTTATCAGTACATGCCTCGCACCCTTCATTGCAGACCCTTCCTTTATAACAGAGCACCCAACTCAAGTCTAAAGGAAACTGTACTTTGATGCTCTGCCTGATGTTCTGCTATTCTGGAACTGTTTACAGTCCAAAGCTAAAATTAGCCAGAGTCACTGCGAGAGATATAAAAACATAAATGCCATCACTGTATATCCTGTCAACATTTAGCCAGCTATACTACTTATACAAGGTGATCAGAGTTTTGGAGAACATTATAGGATTAACTCTTCTGCTGTGAATAAGAAAAGCCACAAAGCTGAATGGCCAGAATACTGGAGCCATACACTAGGGCCAGCAAAGTGCATCTTGTGTGATGCACTCGTGCCCTTCCCTGTTATGCTATTTGGGTCTTGATCCTGAAAAATCATGCACTGGAGTCCAAAGTTGCCATGCTACAATGCAAATCTGAGTGAAGTTTATGCATGGAATTTAGGGGATTCAAGTCTCCATTCCTTACCATTCCTATGGTCCTCAGTTTGGAAGAAAGACATATACTTTTGTTCTCCCTATTG
>NW_005841961.1:403151-405191 GCF_000455745.1 Alligator sinensis | reverse complement strand
ATGCCGAGAAGACAGGCATGCATGCAGGAGCAGGCTTCCCAGAGCTGTTTCATACTGTTGCTAATTTTTACCCTGTGTTTATACTCAACAGTCCACACTTGTGATTGGTAGGATCAGGAACTAACTTGGACTGTAGAACACTCAAGGCAGGGACAATGTCTTCTAAATTGCCACACCAAGCAGAGAACAAGCATGAAAAAGAGCCTTATTGAAATCAATGGAGCTATTCATGTGAGTAAAGAGAACAAAGACTGGTTCAGATTGTTCAACTGTGGAGCATTTGGTTATCACAAATTAATTCTTTGCTTAGGTTGATAATGTTTAAAACAAAGATATCTAAAAATAAAAATGTGGGTGATAATGTACCTTAGAAACCAATACTTGTATTTGCAAACTGTAACAAAAACAAATTACACTTCAGTTTCCATCACTGTGCCTACAGATTTGTAGGTGTGACATAAAAAGAAGAAATAATATGCCCCTTTGGCTAATACTCCTCCTTTGGGACCTAAAATCAGAAATTGTAAAATATGAATGCATGCTCTATTTTAGTCTTTGCAATTTCAAGCATGCTAGACCAAGTTGAACAGACCAGGATTCATCCTGCCTCAGGCCAAATTCTATGAAGCATGTATACAATGCTCAAAGAGGTGCTCTGCCTACAGTAGCTAGTTAGAGGTTTATATTTTAAACTAAATATCCATTTTTAAAAGCTGCCATATGTTTTGAAGGATGGCCATTTCAAATTAGCACTAAAATTAGTACATTTTAATAAAAAGTAGATACTGTGAATGAACAGTAGTTTCTTTTCCAAGTTGAATAACTGCTTTAAACCCCCCCCCACAAAAAATGTGCCTGTATTATATCATTTCATTGCCAGTAGACCAGTGATACAGATATAAAAGGAGATAAGTTTACAAAAATCTTTGAATGCCAGAATAACAACAACATTGTGGCAGTATGACCTGCCCATTTTGAATAAATGGAAAGCATGCTGAGAAGCACATTCTTCAATTAATCTGCAGCACTGTTCCTTTAGGATTCTAGGTAGAAACCATAAAAATTAGATATGCACAAAAGTCTCCTTGCATTTTTGTGTCTTGCTTTTTGTGTTCTGTGGTTTTCAAATTCAGTACCTGCTTATTTTGAGTCACAGCAAAGCATTTAAAGAAAGTAATTAATTATATTAGTGTGAATAAATATAAATCCAGCAGGCTTAATTACACAACAGCCTTCTTGTGTTAGTCTATATTAGGCAGGTTTTTTACCACTTCTCAGTGATGCCACTGAAGTAAATTGGACAGGCAAAAAATAAATACTGGGAAGTCATTTTATCCAGAGCAATCTTTTTTTATCCATTAATAAACATTACCAGCTCCCCAAATTTATAAGCTTCTTCCTTCATTGCTTTAGCTATTTCACTTGACATTAGACACAGACCCAAACTCAAATTAGGCATCAAATCTTCCTATCCCATTGTTTTGAAGATTGCAGTTGGCATCCAGATCTGAATATCTTGGCTTTACCCCCTTTTCACTGGAAACTGGTTATATACAAAAACTGTCCACTCTTTCACCGCCCCCCAAACCTTTGCGGAGAGTCTCACAACTACAGAGGGAAAGAGAAGTAGCACTACCTCCCTTTGCATACCAATATGTAGCTCCTCCATGGGTGCACAGTGCTAGCTCAATACACATGAGCAAGAGAAAACAGCTAGCCGGCTGTAGGATGAAGAGGGGAAACAGCCAAGCTGTGACACATAGTTCTTTTTCAGAGAAGCACAATTTACAGTGTGTTATGTATCAGTAACTTCAACTCTGGCTTTGTGACAGCTGCAGCAGAAGCCTGAATGTATGAGAGGCATTGGGCTAAAACTATGATGAGTTCTATTTGACAATAGCATGAGAAATGTTAAAGGTAAAAATCATAGGACTGTAGGAAAATAGGGCTGGAAGGGACCTCACAAGATCACCTAGTCCAGACCCCTGTATAGTAATAGAAGTTATAGTTTGGAGATACTAACAGGAATATATACAAAAA
>NW_005841961.1:394093-403120 GCF_000455745.1 Alligator sinensis | reverse complement strand
CTCTTTCCCCCCGCCCCCAATATATATATTTTTTATATATACAAAAACTTCCCTAACAGGAAGCTGATGGAGTTGGGAATTAGAAGATAGCCCCTCAGTTAGGGAGCACCTACTCAGGAAAAGAGAGAGACTACAGGTCTGTAAAAGCTTATCTACTGCTCACAATAAAACTTCTCATTTGTTCTAATTCTTTATATGCCTACATTTACTGAACTCAGTGATCACTACACTCTGTTCAAGGCAGGAGCACCCATGACTAAACCATCCCACCCAAGTGTATGTCCAGTTTTCTTTGAAATTAGTTTGGGGGCACTGGAGAAATGGTAACTTGGTATTTACTGTATCAAGATGATGCTAGGCACATTTGAGAGAATAATAATAATGGGATCTTTATTTTATTTCTTGGAATATCTAAAAATATTTTCCAAAATATTTTCTCTCTCATTATTTGCAATGTCCTAAGGCTTGGAAAATTGAGTAAATTGTACTTGATTTTCCTATATAAACAATCCCATTGAGGTCAATGGGATTTCTAGGATAGGCTATAAAACTGTTTTGTGAAATAACTCAAACAATGGAGTTAAATCATCTGCTTCACACATATCAGTTTGATAAGAATTATTCTATTCTAGAACATGTTAATCTCAATGATTACAAACTAAGGAAATACTTTCCAAAGGGAAATTCTTCAGATACAGTTTACAGGATTTTCCTGCAGCTGAAACAGTCCTCAAAATATGCTGAAAGTACATGGTTCAAACCCCAGAAAATCTAATGCTAGTTCTGCCCTCCCCTTCACCCCAACCAAACTCCAACAGCTTGTGTAGTATATATACACAATACATACACAGTGTGTGTGTGTGTGTGCCCATGTGTGTGTGTGCAATGGAAGTATATGTATAATACACTCAAGTCATTGTGTATGTATATTTGTACATATACATATAGAGAGATGTACATATGATAGAAGCAAACTTGGAAACATCATATTTAAGCACGCTGTTCTGTTAATGGCATAAGTAAGATTCTAATTAATATTATCAGGACTCAGTCTTGTCTTTATGTGCAGGGCTGGGCTTTTCTAGCTGATCTACTGAAGATTTCAGCCAAACTGGCTGTGTCCAGACGAGTGTGGCCGCACAGTATACTGCATATTTAGCTGTTCTCTGTGCAGCGCAGAGGGATTTTTTGATCCCTGGATATCCAGGGGTCAAAAAAGCCTGTGGGGAAAAAAAGCAGAGTGACACACGTGGCTGCAGCATGCACTGACCAAAGCTGGAGCGTGGCCAGCCAGAGCCATGCTCCATTGCTGGCCAGGATCCACACAGCAGGAGCACTGCTGCTGCAGCCCCAGGAGACCCCCAGGTAAGGCTGCTGGGGCCAGTCTAGTGCTAGCCCCAGCCTCCCCTACCCCAGCCCCGGTAACTTGCCACATGCCGGAGTGTACATGGCATAGGCATTCCCCCCAGGACTACTAGTGGCAGCACAAGGTGCACCATCGCTAGTTGCCCCCGGGGAACCAAACATTCATGCATGTCTGGACGTGGCTGCTGAGTCAGTTTCTGGAAAGCTCCCAGCATGCAGTTCAGACTTTTTGTGAAAGATGCTTCCTTGCCAAAGAAACAGTCCTCCTGGATTAATTTATTGCCACAAGTGAGGAAAGCAGAACCCAGGGTTCTGATGGTATGGATCATGGTTGTGATGGAAGGCCATCATGGAAAACATCCATAATAATCTTCACCAAAATGTGTACTGGTGACCTCAGAGAAACAGCCTCCTCTAACCCTAGTGGAAACAGGTGGGAAAGCCCGATAGCATGAAAGGGGTGTTTGGGAAAGATAACATGAAAGTAACGTGAAACGTCTCCCAGAGTGCGCCAGACTTGTATGCACTGCATATTCAGTGTGTACAGTTTGGAAGTGACCCTGACTCACCTTGACTGACCTATTTGATGTGACCTGCATGCCAGCTAAGGAGAGCACACCCTTGCTTAAGGACACAAGGCTGCTCTGTGGGCCAGAATGGTTCTCATATCATTAGTATTTAATGCACTGGAATTGTATTCAGCTGTGTGTACATACTTGCATAGGCATGCAAATAAAATGTGCTGTGCATAAATATGCACACACAAACACACATGCAATAAACACATACATCACATGTACATGTTCACACATACAAATATGCACACACAAGAGATTATTATTAATGCCCTGAAAAGTTAAAAATCAAGAGCCTGTTCAGGAAGCAGCATTATGTCCTTAAACAGGTAGGGCTCGCCCTAGCTGACATACAGCCACTATCAAATAGGTCAATCAGGTTGTGTCACAGTCACTATCAAGATGCCAGCATGTAGCGTATGCATTTTAGGAGGCGTTTCATTACTTTCTTGTTATCTCTAGCAAGCACCTTTTCTACCCCTACAGGTGGCCACTTTGACCAGAAAAAGATGTTTTTGGATGATGAATTGCCATCCCTGATCCCAGAAGCTCACAAGCGTTTTTATACTTTAAAAAGTGAAACAGGATAAGCAAATGAAACAGGACATGAAGCAGAGGAGTCCTATGAGGACTGGCACAGAAATAAACTTTCAAGTGGCCCTTGACCTAGCTGCTAGCACATGACTCATTTCTTCTGGTGTCACTGTCCGAGTGATACTCCAGGAGGATTTGAACAAAGGGGAGAAAGCTATATGACCACTCCAAAGCCAATTTTTGGCCAAAAGACTTAAAAGTTTTTAAATGATTGTAAGAAATAGATCATGGCCACCTTGAGCTATGCATAATAGTGAAAAAGGTCTGAATCACAGGCATTTATTTAAGCCCAGTGTTCACATTCTCTATTTCTTCAAGGTACTGGGGCTCTATACAGACAGTTCTCTTTATGATTCAGAACAATTAATATATAGACTTGGCAGGAGAGTCATGTGAAGATTCAGAGTTGAGAACATATATGGTAAGGTATAACACTATTCTGCACTAGCTAACGTTATGCTGTCAGAGCTGTTGGCTCTAAAAATAGACCTCCTGTCAGTAGCTCTATTCAGAAGGTCTTGTCTTAAGAGAGAGCAAATGTGTTATGATTTCCTCTCAAGTGACCCTTCTTGAAGTGGGAAATGAAAATAAAAAGAACCCAGTGACAACTTTCTGTATAACTCACTATACACAAAGCAGTGCAAACCCAGAAGTGTCTACGGTAATAAATATCCACTGGTCTCTCTATACTGGGCACTTTTACATGTGGCCATACAACACCATCATTTAATATTTCCTTTTGGAAGTACTAAAAACACCGTGCGATAACAGCCCCTACTGTGCTGTGCTGGCCGTACAGTTATTTTTGGCTGCTACATCGCCGTAGCAACCCGCTATAATGAAGGAGCACATTGCTACAGTGACACAGCGGCGGCACCATGGTTTTTGCCAATAGTAAAGATTATTTAGCGTCTTGTGTAAACGTGCCCACTGACTCATAATTAAACTGGATGCGTCTCTGTGAGTAGCAGTCTCCCTAATCATCCTTTTCCATTCTAAATAGAATCAGCTGGAAAAATATACTTGCTTAAAATGACTAAGGAGACGTTTTTATCCAGGGCCAAAGTGATCCAATATTTTGACCTCCCAGCTGTGATACTGTAACAAAGGTTTTACTAGGATTACATTTTCATAAAAATGTCCAATCTACATAAATTTCTACATGACTTTAAATATTTTCTCTACCTTTGAGGGAAATAAACTAAAAGCAATGACACAAAATGTTAACCAAAACAAAAATGTATCAGTCTATTTAGTAACAGCATTGGCAGTTTAAATCAAACTTTCCAATTAAATCCTACTGCTGCTATAGATAAAATATTGATCTTTTCAATTATGGTAATAAAACCAAATCTTTATTGACTTCTTAAAACTTCAGTTGTACTGTGTAAAGTTTTTTCAGGAACATTTGTACAAAGCACATTATAAACAGGTTGCAGACTTTGGTTGCTTGCTGCCATTAGCAATTATAAAAATGTTCATAGTTCCCCACACAAGGTTTAAAGTGTCTGTCATGTCATATAAGTACCAGTATCTTCTTTGTTATAAATGGCAAACTGAATAATCCCCAAAATAAAAGTATATTTATTGTGATATATCAACGCCCAGTCTACCAAACTTTTACTTCTTAGCATAATGCTTACCACACTGTGCTTTGTGCAGAATCAAGCCCTAAGATATCCGAATGGGTACACTTTTGTCTTGAGATAAGTTCTTAGGATGTTTGTAACCTAGAAAAACGTGTCTTTATTTAAATTTCCAAACATTTAAATACTATTGCTTGGAAGGACTTATACTTTAATACCACTAAAAAATAACAGGCTGGCCAACTGAAAAATGTAGCCATAAGGACTGAATTAGATAGATAAGCTAATTATTATTTGGAGAAATTTATAACCCACTTTATACACATTTCCTCAGAAAACATTTAATAAAACTGCCATTTAAGCAAAATAACATAAATTGTCTATACTATGAGAAAATCATGACATTTGAACATATAAAAGACACATGAGTAATGTGTATCCAATGATGATCCTGATGTGTCAACATTCTGCCATCTATACCATTTCTAAGGATGAATTAAACAAAGTCTGAAGGACATATTTAAGCAGCAAAGGGTCCAATCCTACCCACCAGTTTCATGGGCTTTGGAAAAACTACTTTAGTGAGTAAGGGCTAAAAGCTTTTATAAAATTAAAATTTAAAAGATTTCACTTAATACTCATTTTGTAAACATCTCTCAAATTATCATATACAATAGTAAGAGACAGGAATATCACATTTCCAAAACTATTACAAACTTTTCTCTATTGGGATCAATTTAGAAACCTTAAAACAACACTATAAGAGGGTGTTTTATGGCAGATGTGTGTGTTTGGTAAATTGGAATACTGAAAATGGAACTGGAATCAAGAATTATGTTTGTAAATCTCCTCTTATTAATGTAGAGCAACTTCCCTAACAAAGCAGAGCAAAGTGTTTTCCCTATGACCACACAATATTCCTAAGCTGAATATGACCTTCTTTTTCTTTTAAACAATTCAGAACATGCACAACAGGATATGCACACTTATTTCAATGGGTTTACTTACATGAATAAAGTTAACAACATAAGCTATACATGTGCTTCAGGGCTTTTAGAATCTAGACCAGGGATGTCTGTCTAACTTAAGGCCCGCAGCTGGATCTGGCTTGCAAAACCACATCATCTGGCCTGTGGGTCTCCTGGAGGCCAGGTATTCAGAGACAGGGTGAGCAATGAATTAATTAACCCCTGCAGCTCCTTGGCATCATGTGCCCCACCACTGCTGCTGCTGCGTTAAGATCCAGCTGGCAAGGAACTCTGGAGTCCAGATCCAACCAGGGAGATCCAACCAGAGGAGCCAGATGAGTTTGAGAGCCCAGATCTAAGCCAATGGGATCTAGGCCAATTTTACTTAACTCATTTGTAAGTAATAAGCAAGTAAAATTGGGCCCTTCATTTTTAATGGCAGAATTTTTAATTTGTTCAGGATTGGGTCCTTAATTTTTAATGCAAGGGACAGAGGATAAAATCAACTCTTATAGTTTCTATTTTTGCTGGTGGCATTTTGTTTAATCAGGAACTCGGTACAGAAATAATTCTTCTCTGCACAAGAATGTTATAAACAAGAAGTGAATGAAATGCCATCAATCCATAAACAGGTTTATTGTGTGTTATAAAAGTAGGATAAATAGTTAACTGCATACAAACAGGCTAGTTCAGTGTGCCAGCAGGTAGATTTTGCATACTATGATTTTCCATACACTGTCAGATTCTGAAGGATGTACACTCAGGTAAATTTGGAGATATCTATATAGTGTTCACTTTTTTTTTTTTTTTTAAATCAGTCCAGTCTGATGAACTGTTTAGCTATTGCATATATTTTCCCTTCAATCCCCTTACCTCTCACTCCCTAAAAGCAGTTAGTTGCATGTGGATCACTATCACAGAAAGATGTTCCATTCCTGGGATGTTTTGGATTTTAAGTTACTGAATATAGTTTCACAACTACCTTCCCATACACACACACATGCACACACACTGCTCCTGGTTTTCAGAGGTACTGAATTCTGGCAGTTCACACTACCTTCAGCAGCACTTGTGGCATACTGCTTCTGAAAATCAGGACCAAAATAAATACCCTTTAGTAGTTCAGTTCAGGGGTGTCAAACATAGGACCTAAGAATGCTCAATACCTCATGAACTGGATGCCAAGAAAACTGTACGGGTCAGAATACCCTGCTGAAGCTAAAAAGACATTCCTGGTGTCATGGATGCTCTGAGTGAATTCTATACATGAATTAATACAATGGCAAAACACACTCTTAGCTATCCATTTAGTTCAGTAAAATGGATGCTGAGTTTTTAAGTGTAATTTTGAACTGCTGCAGTTCTGCCTAAGACCTTAAAAAGAACAAGATTTTTCTAGGCATGGCAATTTATTTACATTACAGCACCAACCCCTAAATGACATTGCCAAGGAAATGCCTAGGAAAAAATAGGGCACTTGCTCCAGCAAGTTAAATCAGGCAGTGTCTGGAGAAGACAGTTACTATCTCTACAATGGGATTGTTTTCCCCTTCTAAATTAAAAATAGAGGCACATTCATCATAGCAGAGTGGCAATTTTTGCAAATGCAGTCAGCTGAGAAATTACAATTAGGCAGAGATCCTGCAAGCCCTTGCTCATATGAGCAGCCCTGACTCATGCCAGTTGCTCCATTAATTTCAATGGGACAAACCATGTACCTCATAGGATCTGGTTGTTAATTTGGCAGTACAGCAGGGTTGGCAACATTTTTGGCCAGAGTGCCAACCCCCAAAACCTCAATTTGTAAGACATTGGCATGCCAGGGGTGGATGGCGCAAAAGCCATGAGTGAACCAATCCTTCCGGCAGTGCAACCCTGACTCCTTCCCTGCCATCCACCTCGAGGCACACATGCACCCATCGCCGGCAACGAGCCAGGCCTGGACTCTGTGGACCCCCTTGCTGCTGCAAGAAGCCCAGGCTCGGTGGGCCCCAAGCCCAGGCCAGCTGTGGTAGGCATCCGAGAGGCTGAAAGCAGCTGCACCAGGGTCTATGGAGTCCTAGCCTGGCTCATTGCTGGAGGCAGTGTATCTGTGCCTCAGGGTGGATGGCAGGGAAGAGTCTGGGTTTATGCTGCCACAACAAGGATTGGGCCCCTCATAGTTCCCCCACCATCCACCCTGAGGGCTGGCATGTCAAGCCAAATATCTTCACATGCCACACACTGGCATGCATGCCAGGGGTTGCTGACCCCTACAGTACAGTATTATGAGCACACTGCTGGCATGCTGAAGAATAGCAAGTTCTAAGTTAACTGTGTAGGGATATGTTAAACGTACTGCTATCTTTATCCTGAAAGTCCTTACTCAGGGAAAGCCTGGGCTGATGCTTTTTTAAATTAGAGGATATCAGATTGGTATTTCCTAACCATCCCTCCATTCCTGCCTGCCCTGGAAATATGCCACATTTGCAACTTCTGGCAGTGAAAGCATGAAACAATATTGTTGATAACAAAAGACTATTTTGCTATTCTAGTCTTATTTCACCTCTGCAGCGTATCCTGCCTCTTATTTTAACTATCTGGTCAAAAGTCAGTACTTTACAGGTGAAAAATAAGCCTTAAGTCACTCCTCTCAAAGTACTTTACTTTGGTCTATTACGCATTTTGAGCATGATCCAAATCCTATTGAATTCACTGAAAAACCTTGCATCTACTGCAAAGGGCTTTCGATCAGAACAGATCAAAGCCATATAGATAAGCGCAGGTTTCTTTTTAATTAGAGCAAAGATGCTTATGTGCACTGAATTGTCATGGGTTAAATCCTGATCCCACTGAAGTCAAGATACCCACTGACTTCAACAGGGCCAAGCTTTCACCCCCTTGTCTAGTAACATTTTCAAACCCTCTCTCCTGTTCCTTCCCCTACAGAAGATGGATTCAGTATTGTAGAAAAAACCCTAAACATGAGGACTCACCTGATTTGTCAGCAGAATCATCGAACTCCACATTGAAAGAGTGACCATTGTTGACGATGCTTCTAGTTGTGGAGGGATCATAACTGATACTTAAGGGCTTCAGAGAAGGGTCATACTTGGCGGACCTGGTGTTAATATCAATAGGAGACTGACGTTCTCCATTGGCAACAGGGAATTCCTTACACCAGTGAGCGGGTCCTACAAAAGGATACACATAGAAACGCAACATGAAAGGATGCGCACAAGACACAGAGGGTGGCCATAAGTCATAACCAAGTCAACTTGAAGTGCACGGCAGAAGCTCTCACGCATGAAGAGTGGAGTGTCTTATCTCTGCCAGCTCCCACTGCTTGTTCCAGCAATGGGGGTGAGAAAGCCACAGGCCAGGGGTTACCGTCAGTTCCTGCTGGTGACCCAGGGGGTGTCATGGGCCTGAGGACGTGGGAGCCCCGAGGCACAGGGCAAGGCATCCTAAAAAGCTGGTGCCCCGCTACTTCTAAAACCTGAGCCTGCCACCACACCAAACTGGGGACGTGCGGGGGTACAGGCTGGCACGACCTCCTGCAACCTCCTGCGGCGTGGTGAGAAGCCTTGGGGAAGTGCTGGAGAAGCTGCCCGGGTCCCCCACTAGCCCAGGTGCCACAGACAGGTAGCTGCAGGTGGCAGGACAGGGGCATGCAGGTTTGCCAGGGAAGCAGCAGCGGCACATGGCCACGGGGACGCTGCCCGGCCCCGCATCCGCGGACCCGGGGGCTGAACACAGACCAGCGCCCGCCTCACCCCGCGTCCCCCCCGGCCCGCGGGGCTCGGCACGGGCAGAGGCGGCGGCGCGGGGCACTCACCGTTGTCACAGCCGTAGCCCCAGTGCTGGGACATGGTGCGGGCGGCTCGTGCTCGGGCAGGACGCTGGCCCCGGCTCGCCGTCAGGGGCTTTTATACACTCCCGCCAAGTGCATGGCCGGGC
>NW_005841961.1:387361-393699 GCF_000455745.1 Alligator sinensis | reverse complement strand
GGGGAAGCGGGCGCGGGGTCTCGGGCCGGAACGAGGGCAGCGAGCAGAGCAAGGGTGGCTGGAAACGGAGCTGCCCCCGGTTTGATACGCTTCAGTGTTGGGCTGTGCCCCACGGAGCAGCCCCGGGCTCGCCCCTCCGCCGCTCGGGACGGAGCCGCACACCTGGAATCGCAGCAGCCGGGGACCGCAGCGCTTGTCCCCGAACGGGCAGGGAACGGCCGTGTGTCCGTGCGCAGCGGAGCTACTGTTCATACAAGAAACAAACTGGGAAAGTGCTTGGAAGAAATCAAGGCATTTCTTTATGCCACACTGGAAAAGATCATGTCCAATTAAAAAAAATAAAGTATTCCCATTTCACACGTGTGTGGTTCCAGTCAAGCTGAAGTAGTGACCCCCCAACAGAAGCATGAAGGCAAAGCAATACCTAATACAATAATCTAGAAGCAGCTGTAACGCACATCATGTAAAACAACTGGAAATTTGCAGGGGAGACACCACTGGGAGCTGCTTTGCTCTTTTCATCCATGTTTGGTAATTATTCTTCGTCTTTTAGATTTCTTTTTTGTGGATAGTCATAGTTTTCTGCACACACACACACATTAGTGTGGGTATGTGTAGAAAAACTATGAATATTCATAAAACGTATGTGTTTGTGTTTGTCTGTGTGTGTATGTATGGATGTGTGAGTATGCAAATATATGCACACATCAGCCATAAAAAAGCAATGAAGTATCCATTTGGGCTGTGGACTCTGCATGGGGAAGGACTAAGACTTCTAGATATTTCTGAATGTCTGCTACAGTTTCATAACTACTTATTATATGTATTCAGCTACATGTATTCTGTTAAATGGACTCTAATTCCACTGCCTTATCCCATGCAAAGTTTGTGTGATTTCAGTGGGAGCTGTACCCCCAGAGCAGCAGCAGGTTTAGGGAGTCTAATATGTGGTGTGGTAAACAGTCTTGAAGAACAGCTCAGAAGTCTTCCATAACAAATGACACCATTCGGTCAATGGCAGTTTCAGGGTATTTTTCATTACTGGGTTCTACAGTTTATCACATAGTTATTGCTACCATATATTTTGCAAATTCAGGCCTTAAAGTCAGGCATGTGACAAACTGTTCAGAATCAGAGGTCTCAGTATCCTATAGGGCTGTGCTCTGAGCTACACAAAGTTAAAAATCCCCTGGCTCTGCTTTGGGGCATTTCTTCAATTTTCTTGCACTCCACCCGCATAAAGCCTGAATTCTTGGGCTCTATAAAGGCACATCTGTAGTTCTAACGTAGTTGGTGAGATGACTGCACACCTAGCAAGTGTGGGCTTGAGCACCAGGTTCTCAAATACTATGGCAGTAGAGGCAATATAAATAGATTAGAAGCAATACAAATAGAGTGATTAGATTAGATGACTACATTTAATAGTAGCCATGGGATTATCCACAGCCCTTACCTTTGCATTTCCTTCAAAAATTACATAAAATGTGGGAATTAAAATGGCATCAAGGTCAGCACATTTCTCGATTTTAGTCATTGCTGCAGCAATGTAAAAGTTATAAAATGTGATTTTGATTAGAGCAATATCCAGCTATTGTAGTGCAAGTCTTCAGTAAATTATGCAACCCAATGGTTTTGTCTATGCCTGTCTTTTTCTCCATTTCTGGGGATTATATTAGGCCTAAACAGGTTATTTTCCCTCCAAAGTATTCTTAGATTTGATGGCACCTTTGAGTTATCTCTAAATCTAAATGCAGATATAAGCCTTGTCAAAAAATGCACCTAATCACAGTAGAAGCAAACTGTTCCCTCACACCAGATGAAATTCACTTGTGTGCAAAGGGCTAGAAAAATGTGTATGCATCATTTGTCTGTTTTGAATGCTCAGAAACTCAGATCCATAGGGTTGGAAGGGATCTCAAGGGCTGTGTAATTCAGTTCCCTGCACACATACTGCTGCACAAACCTTTATGCCATCCCTCTGCACAGAGAGGGATTTTACTTATATGTCTATACAGTCTCAAGGATCCAGGTGTTTTCTCAAAGGTTCTCACTGTGTTCTTGTGAGTGTTTATTATTGCAGTAGTACCATAACTGCACAGCACTTCACACAAGTGAAAAATATGCAGTTCGTGCCTCTCAGCACTTTCTGTCCAAGAACCAATCCTGCTCCCACTTCATAATCTGTTGCAAAATGTCCTTGGACTGCACCAAGGGCAGCAAGGGGAGGAGAGGGGAGGGGAAGTGGGGGGCTTACATGGGACAAGCGCAAATCCAGGAAATGATGGTTACAACAAATGAAAATACAGTTCCTACTGTTTCAGATTCTCAAATCTGGCCAAGCTGTGTTCTCAGCTATCATCTTTGCTACTGTGAACCTAGGACTAACTGAGAGCTGAACAAGAGCCTCAAATAACTTAGGGGGTTATTACATGTTACCTTTAGGCTATACTGAGTGCTGTGGAATGTTAAGCGGCGTTAATGTTGGAATCAAGGCTTAACACCCTCTCTAACATGCACAACTGTGACATACCACTAGAGGGCTGGCAAACCAGGATGGGGTGGGACAGGTGGATTGCATGGAGCTGGAAGGTATAGAGGCATACAGAGGTGGGGGTGTGGTGAAAAGAAGTCAGCCACTGAAGTGAAATGAAAGAAATGAAACTAGTGCTAAGAAATAAAACCCCAAAGAGTAAAATGAAGGAAGTAAAAAAAAAGACAAATTGTATGTGTTAATGAATTGGGATTGGGACAAGGGAAGGGTGTGTGGGGAACCAATAACACAAGGTGGGTAACATAGCTCAAAGATAAATCTTGCTCAAAGTGGCATAACTTTGAAATGCCCCAAGGGTGCTTAGCACTATTTTTATGCTTTCAAGCATGGACACTCCTGTATTAAGAGCTCTTAGTATAGCCTAAGGGCAACATGTAACAGCATCCTTAGAATGGCCTAAGATATGCTATAAATACCATCAGGACTGAAAGAAATGCAAAACTGTAGAACTCATGGTTCAGAGATGATACCTTTTATTAGACCAACTAAGAAATCACAAAAAAAAATCTTTTTCTGCAAGCTTTGGGGCACACACGCCCTTCCTCAGGCTCAGGGAAAATTAAAGATGGTAAGAAGTCCCCATAGGTAGAAAATAATCAGAAGGACTGATTCATTCCAGCTGTGCCCACATTTGCCATCAGCTATGTCTCAGGTCTTTCCCTCATGGTATCATGTGGGGGACCAGTTAGCATAGAGGCCAGGTCAGTAGAATTGGCAGCTGAGAAACCTGACATCCAGACTACCTATCTTTGAAGATTTTTAAGTTCTTGATATTTTCTCACTTCAGATCCAACAGGACCTGAATATTTTCCCAGATTTCATGCCTGGATATAAGATAAAGACTCCAGATATTTTAAAATAAAGCTTTGGAAGAATCTGGGGAGCTCAGATAGTTACCTATCAATTACTGGAATGGGCTGAATCTGAATGCATTCAGATTTTTTTTTTTATCGCTGACTGTAATGGGAACAAGCTGTAGTCATTTTTACAGAACAACTCTTAGTATTTGTAATAGTTTAACAGTTCAAGTTATCTATCAGCATTACCAAACTAAGCTTCACAGCACACTCAGGAGGTGGAAAAAGATTAAATAAGGATCACTGCCACCCCTGCTGTGTTCTGCCTGCCTCTGGCAACAGCTGCTTTAAAGTGCACAAGATTTTAGGAATATTTTTAGGACAAAAATGCAACAAAGTATTATTAAGCCATCTGTTTTGTTAAAAGTAAAGGCTAAGCCAGCATTTCCCAAACTGTGGGGCGCGCACCCCAGGAGGGGAATGAAAGGTTCCTGGGGTGGGGTGTGAATCACAGCAGCAATCATCTCTGACTTCAGTCACTCTTGTACGCCCCCTCTCCCCCTAACTTCAACCACTGCCACCATTTCCCTTGCTGCCGTTTCTCTTGTGTCCCACTATGCCCAGTCCATCTCTGCTTCCTTTGCCACCAAATTTCCCTCTGCTTTGCCTGGTGTTGATGGAAACTGGCAGCCGCAGAGATAAGGGGGCATGAAAGAACTGAAAACAAAGGAAGGAGTGGTGGTGGCTGAAGGCACAGAAATATGGAAGAGTCACAAAACTTCCCTAGAGTGGGGCATAAACCCACCAGGTTTGGGAAACGCTGAGATAAATCATTTGTCCCAATTCATTGTAGCAACGCAAGTCAAGTCTTAGAACTGATATACATAAGGACATTTCAATCTGGTGCCATTTTATTTTGAGTCAAGTAAACGGGCTCATTCACATGCAAGCGTGCTCTCATGACTTTCCAAGTGGCCTTGTTTTACAATATCACTAGACTTAGCCACTCCTTATTTGTGTGGCTTTGCTGCTTTTGGAGTCATGGTGATCAGACATCACCTTCCTCTCAAAATGCTGGTGCAAAGCCAGATTCTTCCTCTTCACTCTAGGACACTCCTGGGAGAGAAGCCTGGCAACTCACTGGTATTCCCTATTTGCAAACAATACTCCTCATCTTTTTTATGACTGTTACTGAATTGGTAGATGTGATCAACAGACAGACTTGTTTCCACGCCCATGATTTGGCCACAATTTTGGCCAGGAAATATGCTACTCCACTTCCCTTCTTCACTCTGCAGTGCAGCCTCCCTCCACTTGTCCAAGACGCAGTCACCAAAAAGCCTCTGCTCCTTCCAACTATTTATCCCTTGTTTCTGGGCTCTGCCTCCCCCACTGTCTAGGCTCCAACTGCAGCAAAATACAAAAAGCAACCTAAAGAATTTTTCCTTACTGTGGTTTTCTGTTTATTAAAGAAAGATACTCTAGGGAGGCTTGCAGTGGGAAATCAGTATAGCATTGTTAGAGTCTGTCAGTCCAGCAAAGCAATTTGCAGTATTCTTCTAGCACTGTAAACATTTTTATCAAAGTAATTCTAACTTTCTCAAATAGCTGTGGCAGAGCCATGACTTGCAAAAGGGTAAAAAACAATTCAAAATAACTAAAACTAATTCTGAATTAGAAGGTAGAAATGTTAGCACACCTTATGAAATGCATAATAGCAAATTTCAGCATGTCTACTTGGGAGATCAAATGGACACATGCAGAAAATGCTTTAGTGGGCCGCCTTGTCCGAGTTCCCAGATAGGTCACTAAATCCTTCCACTCACACAGTACCTCTGGAGGCACCATCCTTGTGAATATCAGCAATGCATAGCTAGCAGGATTCTCCTTAAGTCTTTGCAAATAAGTATTTCATTGCTGTTTCATCACACAGGAGTAAGCACATGTCTTCCAAGGTTAGTACTACCTGCAGAAATACAAATGCAATCACTAGCATGGTCTAACAAGTCCCAGATCCCACCACCTCTGCTTAATTAGCACTAGGCAAATGACAAGCTATAACACCAGAGCAATATGAAAGCTCCAGTGCCTATGACTTGGAACAGAATTCCTAAAGTCGCCCAAAAGGTAATTCCGAAAGGAAAATGAAATGGCTAAATTTGATGTCTACCCTATGCCCAGAGTAGAGGACTTAATTGAGAAGATCGGAGGAGCCCATTTTATCTCTACCTTAGACCTTTCCAAGGGATTTTGGCAGATTCCCTTGGATCAGCATCCAGACAAAATGGTCTTTGCCTCCCTTTGAGGCCTCTACGAGTTCCTGTGCATGCCTTTCAGATTACATGGGGCTGCAGCCACTTTTCAGTGACTCATGAACCATGTGCTAGCCTGCACCAGGGTTATGCTGTGGAATAGATTGATAATGTGATAATTTATTCTAGAGATTGGGAAGAACACCTAAAAGCCTTTGTGGCCTTCTGGAGGAGCTGCAAATGGCAGGCCTAACAGCAATCCAAAAATGTGCTTTTGGCCATCAGGAAATGCCTGATTTAGGGTTTCTCATGGGTGGGGTGCAGTGGGGAAGATAAAACCCCTGATGGACAAAGTATAGGATTTAAGGTAGATACAGGCATTCCTAGGGTTAGCCAACTATTACTGAAGCTTGGTGCCCATGGTTTCAGAGCTTCTGTTGGAGTTAACTAGAGCTGCAGCCCTGAACAAAGTTCGGTGGACAGATGATTTAATAGATTTCATAGATTTCAGGGTTGGAAGGGACCTATTAGATCAGGGGTGGGCAAAATGTGGCCCGGGGACTGGATACGCCCCACCAGGCCATTCTATCTGGCCCGTGTGGCCCCTAAAATATTTAGAAAATTAATATTAATCTGCCATGGGCTGCCTGTCATGCGGCCCTTGATGGCTTGCTGTAACTCAGTAAGCGGCCCTCAGCCCAAAATAATTGCCCGCCCCTGTATTAGATCATCGAGTCT
>NW_005841961.1:359925-387351 GCF_000455745.1 Alligator sinensis | reverse complement strand
TCAGAGGAGGCGGCATTTTGGAGACTGAAAAAATGCATTGTGTGATACATTTGCCAGACTTTACAAAACCCTTCCTGGTACAAATGGATGCTTCCAACCTAGCTATAGGGGCAGTGTTGTCCCAAAGGGACAAAGGGTAGGAGTGTCCTATAGTTACATAAGCTGCAAGCTGCACCTGAATGAGCAGGCTTATGCCAACAGGTTTAAGCAACACAGCAATGCAGATTTTTTTCTACAAGAAGGAAGACCTGAAGACCCTACAAGACTGTAAGCCTCAAAAAGGGAAAGGGAGGTGTGCAGTGGGATCCCTAACCCATTGCTAGATGGGGGGGGAAAGTGGTTGGAGTGCCTGGGCTTTCCCTCCCCCTTCCTTCTCACCCTCCTCTCATCCCCCTCTTGCTCCCACTCTCCTTTGTGGTCTGCCAACTCATTGCTGACATGTAGTGGGTGCACATGGCACTCACCCCACCCCGCCCCCGCTCCCACGGGCAGTCCCTGATCACTACTGACTGCTGCCAACACTGCCGGCAGCGTCTGTGGGGTACTCACCATGCTCCCCCCCCTCACCGCCTGCAGAAGCCCACTGCTTTTCACTGCCATGCCCCCACCGCTCCCACCACCTGCAGGAGCTCACTGTGCCCCCCACCCAGTCTCTGGGGGCATGTGACATTCATGGTTCGTCTCTTCCCTTTGTGGTGTTTTTGTGCCTATTTCTTTTGTTATCTAGCCCCTCCCCTCTACCTTCCCCGTATTATTTGTTTTCTTTTATTTCTGCTTTCTTGTGCTGCTTGAGTAAACTAACAGGCGGAGGAGCCTGAAACAAGAAGGCTGCCAGGTCCAGATGCAGGCAGTCTCTGATGGCCCAAGGCCAGAAGTAGAAGAGTCATGTGACCGGAGCATCCTATATAAGCTGAAGCCTCAGGCCTGAGAGACAGTGTGGCCTTAGGAACACAGGAGAAGGGAGCTCCCTATGAAAAGGCAAAGGGACTGAACTCCATGGCCTGGAAGAAGGGACTTAGAGTGGTACCTGGGATGAAGAGACCTGAGACTCTGCATTGGGAGCCAGATAATTTCCAGAACTTTTTCTATCTTTGTTTGTAGCTTGGAGAACACAGTCTCAGGGTGAGGCAGTCCCAGGTGAGGAGACCTTCAGGAGCTGGACACTTGTCTGGGCCAGGACTCTCCTGGGCTTGTGCCACTTTTACTCTATCTGTGCCCTGTAGCTCACAGCCCACTATTCATGGCTGCAAGCTTTGGAGCATACTCTCAGGCTCCAGGACCCATCGCCCCAAATCCTACCACCACCTTTCAGTCTCTGACAGGCTTTGCCCTTCCAGGCTAGGAACTTATTCCCCAGTCTCTATCTTCTTTCCTCTCAATCATGCTTGAAATTTAGGATGTTTCCCAAGCACCCCTTTCAGTGGACTCTGCCTTCCCTACAGGTGCAACTCAGACTACCAGGAACAAAAATCACCACAACCATGGGTGCCTGCTCAGCTTAAAACCAAAATGGCCAGCAGCCTTCCCTGTCTGTTTGTTCCATCAAGACATTCAGGCAAGAGTACAGAAAGGGAGAGCCAGAGGAGACGAGGGAAGCTAGTGGGAAGAAGCTCCTAAAGTCAGGTATGCTGGGCCAACCCCTGTGGGCAGCATACAACATCACTCTGATATTCCCGTGGATATCAGAGCCTGCTTGTACTTTGGGTGAAGAAAGGCGTGAATGACACCCTGAATAATGATGACTGATGACTAGACCATGCTATCCTTGGTGGTGTTGCATCACCGGGTTTTAAATACTTTGTTCACTTTGCCTACATTTCCTTATTAAGTTTCACTCTGGGCTTGGAGTTCCAATTGATTCAGTCTCTCAAAGCTACATACAGTCCAAATGGCCAAATTTTGCCTCAAATCCATGGGGAAATCAACCATGCATACTGAGGACTTCAATTTAAGATGACCCTAAACCAGAATGCCAGATCTGAAGCCCATAGTTTGCGGAAATTTGAACCCAACTCTGGAGCCAAATTTGATGCTTGAGACAGTCTCTAGTTTTGATGACAAGCTGTAAATCAATCCCGTTCGGGCGCCTGGGCTGGAAGGATACCTAAATGCTGCTGAGCATTTCAGAAATATCTATTTACAACTTCATAAAATTGGTAAAATAATCACCATAATGCAGACTATATTCAGCATTTGTTGTTCTTCCTGGAAAGAAATGTAAGCTTTGTTCTTATTGAATACCTATTAACTTGTTTGTGTAGCCTCTTGCATAATAATAATTACTAGTAAGAATTGTGAGATGGATTTTGCTATCCTATTCCCTGTGAAGCTGCTGTTGCACGACAGCCTCCCTGTTCCCAACAAATAATTTAAGAAGTTAAATTATTGGATTAGCCAGCTTGGCTTCTTTAAAAAACAATGCAGGCATTGATCATAATAAATAATAAAGCAATCTTCAAACACTTTCTGGTCTAATCTCTCTCTCTTTCCCCCCTCATTTTTCTAGCCGTTTATTCACTGTCTTATTCCTAAGCAATATATTCTTATTTGCTTAGTGTCAGCATTTTGTTACATGGTTTACACCATGATAAGAAGATCTTATCCAAAGGAGACTATAAGCTATAAGTCAATGTATAAATACTGGGGGATGAGAGACAACAAAAAACATTATGACTGAATGGTGGAGTTAAGTATGTAATATAATTTCCTGCTTTCCTTTACATTCCCTTTCCTTCAAGTCCACCTGTCAACATGCACATTTCAGTTTGTTGAATGAATTATTTTTCTGTTTTGCCCTGGTTTGTGTGTGCTGCATTCAGTATGAAAAATGATATTAGACTTATCCTTTCCTTTCTGCTGTTCTCCTATCTTAGCAGGACAATTCAGTACTGAGGTTGAAGCTACAACAATGGGATACTCTTTTGAAAATAAATTTTCTTTATTGAAATAAAGATGATGATAGGGTTTGGCTGAAACTGTACATTCATAAAGTCAAGGCTAGAAATTTAAACTAAAAGTAACTGGAGTCACAAAGCAGAAGAGCTTTCCAACAGTTTAGTTTCACATCTGCCTTTTGGCCCACAAACTTCAAACACATTACTTCTTTTCCCCCCGTCACTACCTGAAATCTTAGAAAATACTAAAGATAAAATCTGGAGAACTGGCATCAGTCTTCTCACTGCAGATGCTGAGGAGGAGACAAGGGTAACTTCATCCTTATGGCCTACTGATCCTAGACAGCAACTGATGACTTGTTCAATCGTTGGCATAAAGGATGATACATTTCTACATGAGGCAACATCCCCTGAAAGGGAAATCTAAACCTGATAGCTAAAACTCTGAAGAACAACTACAAAAACTATCTATGATCCTCCAATCAGGACTTATACACCAGAGTTTGGAAAACTGTCCTTTGCAGAATGAGCAGAAGGGGCTGAGCATCTGGGTTTTCATATATCTATGTCTTTTGGGATGAGTTTAAAACACAAACTTTGAACCTGAATTGCTCTGAATTGGTCTAATCTAATCCTAAAAAAAAAAATCTAATCTGGATACTGCTCCATTTTATATCTGGATGCTGGTTTTCAACATTCTCCTCAATCCAAGATTCTCTGAGACTTTATTAAATCATATTTTTATCTAGATATGTGAAACTTGGCCAGACCTACACATGAAATCTATATAACCAGATTAAAATACTCTTGCACAAAAATGCAAGACAGTGACTGGGGCAAGATTGGGTTGTGGTGACAAGTCTGTCACAAAGAAAATCAAACTGTGCTAATGGCTGCAACCCATTAGGTGTAGAGGAAGTGGAGCTTGCGGTACCCAATACCAGACCCATGTCATAAATTTATAACAGTCATGATAACAGTCCTCAACCTTCTACCACACCCGAGCCTAAAAAATAAAAGTGATGGTTAAAATTATTGACAGAGACCTGACACGCTCATTACATTTATATAACAAGAGTCCGAGAGCAAACTAGAAAGCCAAATGGCCTAGGAAGAAAACTACAAACTACATATACCTCTCAGTTGAGCTAAGTGTCACTAAAGGAAAGAAAAGCACTAAAATATCCACTTCAAAGCAAAGCCTGTAAGAGACGGAGGAGCCAAAGTGCACTAAAACCATGACTGTAAATATATCCTGGTTAACCCATTTCCCCTTTGATTAAGACATATTTCCCAAAGCAAACATCCAATATCTGTCTAAAGTTTTACAAATGTTTAAATAGTTATTATGCTAAACCAGTGCATTCTCCTGAAACTCACACCTATTGTATCCAATGGCCTCTGATCTTCACTATCTTCACTTACATTTTAACAGACCGGTTTTGGTCTAATAAAAAGTATCACATATATCCCAAGAACCTTGCAACATCTTCCCTTAATCAAGGCATATCTCTCAAAGCAGGCATCCAATGTATGTCTGAAGTTTCCTAAACATACAATTATTTATTAGGCCACTGTAAATTCTGCTCCAGTGTCAAAACAACTGACAAAAGGCAGTACTAACCAAAACCGCCATCCCATCTGATTCCAAACTGATCAAAAGCTTGCAAAAGCAAAACAAACGCATGGACAGGATACAATTGTATTTTGTTAATTCCATCCTTGCCTGCTTTGTTCAGACTTTCATTAACCAACTATCAAGAAGAGATGCTTTGAAGGTATACAATTAAAACTATAAAATGCAAAACAGAACTGCCAGCAAGGTGTGCAGTCCAGGGAAGATCAAGAAGCCATTCTGCACCCAGCTCACAAGTGAAGGACCCACGCTCTGTGAAAGCTGTAAAGACAAGAACCGCTTCCTGCCTGCTTGGGTAAAAATCTCCTGCAGCTAAAATAATTCGAGGATTGTAATAGTTCATTTACGGAATATTAAGAAAAAGTCTTTTTTCTGTCATATAATTTTGTAGCAGCATTAGAAATGGACCTACATGAAGAAATAGGAAGGGCTGCCCTGCAGAGGGACAGTGCAAAGAGATGAGTTTGTCCCAGTAGGGACACCGTTTGCCCTGAGGGCGAGTGAAACTGCTTTGGAGGTAGCCCTCTTGGAAGTGGGAAAGGTGATGTAACCCCAGCCGGGTTAGAATGAGAGACCTAAGCAAAAGCTGGGGAAGAGCCCTGGCCTTGGATTGGCTGAGAGGCTTGGTTAAAAGTGGGGAGCAGTTTTCCGGAAGAGAGAACAAAGGAGAAAGAGAGGGGGTGAGAGAGAGGCTGGAGACCAGGGAAAGGATCTCCCCATGGCCGCCACTCCAAGAGCCCCTGGCAGAGCCCTGCTGAAGTAGCAGCAGCAGGGAAGAGCCTGCACTCTGCCCACTCTCCCCCACTTCCCCTGGGAGCCCTGCCGGGCAGGGCAAGAGAGGAGCTACCTGTGAGAAGACTCCAAGCCTGGGAAGACCCTCCCTCCAGGGAAGACCCTGTGTGAGCACAGCAGGGGAGGGGGTCGCAGGGCGGGGGAGAGGCTGGAGACTGCCCTGGTTTTTCCCCTGTGTGAGAAGTAACCAGGGAGGGGCTGCATTTGCTGGGTGCTGTGAAGCTATGCTGAGCAACCTGCAGCCTAGACACTGCTCCCTGCTGAGCCAGGGCAGGGGTCTGGGCAGGAATAAGCTTTCTTGCAGGGACTGCAGAGCAGGAACCACTGCCTGCTGCGCCCAGACACTGGAGCTCGTGCGAGGGACTGCCCACAGGTCCTGTGCAGGGGCACAGACAGTCCTGCTCCCCAAGACCCTGCCAGGGGCAGTGCACACAGGGTCCTCAGTACACACTGGATGAGTTATAAATTGTGTAAATAAGTTCTTGATGGTTTATTATTTGGAGTATTAATGTATTTATGTATTGGTTCATTATTTATTATGGGTAATTTGCATACCTTCCCCTAGTGTAAAGTGTATCCAAGAAACATTAACCCTTAAGCCACCATTACCAGGTCATGCAGTGGAACATTTGTTCTATTATATTGGTTATATGTTACCTTGTAATTAAGTAAATCTTGTAAATAGTTTTATAATGGTCTGCAAGGTTGTTCAATTGTAAGGGGAGGCTCTCCGCTCAGGGACCCTGCAGCAGCTGCACAGGGAGCTGAGCAGGGCCACTGGCTACCAGGTATCCCGGTATCCCAGGATCCCACTATTCAGGTGAGGGCATGGGTAGTGTCTCACCCAGGGTTACAGTTTTATAGCTTGTTGGTAGTTATTAAAGCAAACCTTTCTGCTATTAATTAACTGAATGTTGTGTCAATTGTTAAAGTGCTAGGTTTAAAAATCCAGTTTGTTAGTGCAACAAGGTATATATCTATCATATTCTCAAATATTATCTGGTGTTCTGTGACAGAGGTTCTTTCAGATCTGGCCCGTGGACCTGTGTCATCTGGTCTGCAGGGCTCCCCAGTGGTCTGGAAATTTGGCAGCAGTGGAGGGGTGGCAGAATTAATTGCCACTTCCCTGATATCAAATTTTCAGACCCTTAGGCTAGGGACAGACATTACACACAAACCGGTTTAAGTGATCAGAAACTGGTTTAAAACTATAACAGAACAGATGTTCAGTGCACATAAACCAGTTTGAAAATGGCTGAAACTGGTTTGAGATAAACCTGGTTGAATGTAATATCAGACTTAACTGATTTGGGTCAAACCAGACACTTATGCAATGTCTGTCCCAGACTCCTTGCTGGTTTAAGTTAAAACAGACTCCCCCAGCATCTTGGCATGCTCTCTGGGTTGGGTGGGGCTCTGTGCTCCACAGCACGACTGGCCACTCCCCTGTGTTCCCTGGCTGGACTTCAGCAGAGACTGTAGGTGTCTGCCTGGCTTCCCCCTGCTCTCCCCCTCCCCTCCCCACTCCCTGCTAAGCAGGGATTTCCCATCCCCTCTGCCTTACACAGACACCTCTCAGCATTAGCTAGCAGACTACATGCTGGCTATGGTCCATGTTGTGGCAGATGGTACAAAGGCAGAATCAGCTGGTAATGTCCCTCTGTTGTTTTCTTAATGGGGTGATAAACACTGTTATCAATTCCCTGCTGGGTTGGTCAGGAGCGGGGAACCCCTCCCTAATCAGATCGTCTTGCCTGGACCTGGCCACACCCCCCTCAGCTCAGCCCTGCAGAAAGGAAGGGAGGGCTACTCTACTGCCCCCCACCCCCCGCTGGCTTTTAGCCTGAGCCACTGCAGGCATGTGCCTGCATTTCTGGGATGTCTGTGTGGTTACAAACTAATTCAGCCTAGCCAGGTTAGACTAACCTGCAAAGATTGAATCAATTCAGGCTCCAGCTTTTTGAATGTTTGTGCCTAGCCTTAGGGAGACCCACAGGTTAGATCATATGGCACTATGTCCCAGATCATGCCAGCATACAGCCAGATCTGGGCACACAGCTGGATTGGGCCAGCACAGGATCAGGGTAGTATGCAGGCAAATCCAGGAGCATAGGATTGGGCCCATGGACCAAACCCATGAGCCAACCTCATGCAGCATCTGGCCCAAAGACTGATCCTGTGCCACTCCTCTGGCCTGTTGGGCCAGAAGGTTGGGCACTGCTGTTCTGTGAAGTTTCTTATACATGGCTTTCAGAGAATCACCATTCAGTAAGTATTAGTATTCCTCAATACTCTGAAAGATTCAGATAGGCTTACTATTCTCTTGAGATTTATATCTCTGATCTGACAACCCAGATTATTCTAGAAAGTACTGCAAAAATATAGATAACATTGTGTACAAAATTACTAGCAACACCAACTAACAAATGCAGCTAAATAATATGCAGCTGTCACCCGTCCTGTATCGGAGCATTCAAAATACTGCTTTCTATTTTAAGTTCCTATCCCTTTTCTATGATGGACTGTCATCAGGATATAAAACACTTCACACAACAGATCTTAGACCAGTATCCTGCACTGCTTATGTGAATGGGACCCATATTAATTCAGTCCACTCGAGTTAGTTGTGTACGTTAAAAAGAGAAATTTTCTCAGCATGTTTGAAAAAGGGCCAATTTTTGAATGTGCACAGAGGCTTGGACAGGGCTAATGTAGGATACTGTGTATCATTACTGCTTGCATCCTATACCTGGCCTGAATACTGCATGTTAATGTTTCAGTGGGAGCATCAAAGCTACATAGTAGATTGTGCTTTAGCTACGATCTGTCAGTACAAAACAAGACATGTTTACATGATGCAAGCAACCCAGGATTTCAATGTCTTAATTCAGGAGGGCTCAATAATCCTTAATGAGAGATATGCACAAGATAACAATACATTCCTTGCTGTTAATCTTTTCTTAAATAAACTCCATTGTGTGGCATTTGGCATTGTTACAAACTAAATATTTTGTTTGATTCCTATGCCTGTGATACCCTGAAGAGATTTACAATCGAGGCTGAGGCATCACCATGCTGACAGAACACCTATCTATAAGCTCCACTTTTATATTAAATGGAGTTTACATTAAGACTTAGTTTTTTTAAGCTACTTTTTATAAATGTTTATAAATCTTTTATATCAAGATTTGCATATTGGTGATGGGGGGGGGGGGCGGGGGGGCAGTAACTTCTGTTTTTCCATCAGCTAAATCAATTTACACAGTCATTTGGAAAAACAAAACCAGGATGACATATCGCATTAGATTCTTCATCTTCCCTGGCTTTAGACTAGCATCCATCTTGCTTATTTGGTTTCAAGGTATCACCAGAATGTTTACACACACACTTTCCTATAAGCTAAGTGTCTCTTTTTGTCATTTACTCTCATAAATTGTGCTTACTATAGAAAAGGCTTTGTTTCTACAGAAATAATCAGCTGTCCTCTGCAGCCATGTGATTTCTGTCTAGGCTGAACTGCCATCACTTTTAACCCAGGCTATCTGGATTTCCTGCCTTGCTCTCTCCTCATGTTAGAATTCAGAGTAGATCTTCTCTGGGGATCTTCTCTATCAAGAATTGAATCCCTTCTCTGAATTTTCCTTTGGGACAATTGTTGTCTACTTCTCTAAGGCTAAAAACAGATGCTGTGTTTACCGCAGGACTAGTTGTGTCATGATGACGTCTCCTAGGGTTACCATATTTCCAGGTCCAAAAAAGAGGACACCTGTCACTGGGAGAGAGGGGTGGGGGGCAGATGGGGGAATATGATGGAGTACCCTGTCCCCCACCCCTTGCTGGTGCCCCTCACTCCCAACCTGCAGGCCCCTGGTGCTGCCGGTGTCCTGCACACCTAACCCACAGTCACCCGTCCCATCCCCCATGCCCCTCACTCTTGATCCGCAGCCCCCTGCCCCACTCCCAGCCCCGGCAGTGCCCTTCACTCCCTACCCACATCCCCTGCGCCCCTCCCAGCCCTTATGATGGCCCTCACTCCCAACCCGAAGCCCCTTGCCCCCCAGCCCTGCCAGTACCCCTCACTCCTGACCTACAGCCCCCTGCCCTGCCCCCCAGCCCTGCTGGTGCCCCTCAGTCCCGACCCACAGTCCCTGCCGCCCCACCGCTGCTGGTGTCCCACACTCTGGACCCACAGCCTCTCCCCCCACCACTGCAGTCCTACTGGTGCCTCTCACTCCTGACCTGCAGACCCTTGCCCCCCCCAGCCCTGCTGCCCAAGCAACTCCCACATTGCACATGCGCCCACTTGCACTCTCTCTCTCTCACATACACAGTCTCACTCACTCACTCTACCTGACTTGCTGTAGTCCGCACAGGGAGCACATGACTTCTGACAGTCAATCACGTTGCCCACTACTTCCAGCCCCAAGCAGCCAGCCCAGGACAGCAGAAAACCCATTTGCTCTTATTTTAAAAACCCACCCAGACACAGCACAGGGAACCAAAAAAGAGGACATGTCTGGGAAAACCCGGATGTAGAACTGAGAAGTTGTGGGACTGGTATGCCCACACATCACCCTTTCAATTGAATTTGAAGAGTGGCTGAATGTACTCTGGCAGCAGGTGGCCAGAGAGAACACACATCCTCTTGTGCCTTGCACTGGTCAAGTGTCTGTAGGTTACCCTGACTTGTTCCAACAGGGACCCAGCGCTGAGCGAAGGACTCACTGGGTTTTCAAATTATATAGTTTGCACAGACTGACTAAGCGGCAGACCTGATGATTTAAAAGTAATTTGTCTTCCCCTTTCCTCACTCAGCAGCTTGTAATGCATTCCTTGCAATAAAATGACTTTATCTATCCCCAGTGAGTTGTCTGCATGACAGTGAAAGCCATCACTTCTACTTTTTCACAGTGGGAGCAGAGTGAAAAGTAGAAGGCACTGGCAAAGGAGGTAGTGCATCGAAGTAGCAGGGCCCTCATTTTGTTTTTCTGGTATGCCCGCACTCTGGGACCTTCCAAGGGAGACATTGTGGTTTTTTCGGCACTCCGGCCAAAAAATATTGTCTACCCCTGTGTTACAGGTTTAAGCCAGTTTCTGATCACTTAAACCAGTTTATGTGTAATGTCTGTCCCTAGCCTAGGATGCTCAGATGTTCTTGAGGAGGGATCCCAGGAGCAGACCATAGTCAATGTAGATTAATCCCCAGTTAACCAAGAACCTCCTGCTAAGTAAGCAATTCTACCAGATATCCTGGGAGAATTCTTTGGGCCCTGTTTAGAGCAAGTGGGCCTAGAGATACAGAAGCATAGGACAGGAAACAACAAGTCTGCCTCATAAGGAGTGCCTGCCATGGTAGGAATATAAGACGGGTTGGAGCCACCTCAGTTTTGAGTACAGTCCTCCAGTTTTATAACCACATACCGTGCTCCTGCTCCAGAAGTGTTTGTACATATTAAGAGATTGCATAGCATTTATGGCATGCCTAATGTCTCAGAGCATTAACCTCAGAGTTCAATACCCTCTAAGATTTCATACAGGCCCAAGAGGCCATCCACATATTCTGTAAATAACAAAAAGCATAAACAGCTGGCCCAGAGTTAGGATGAGCTCATCAGCTAGTATGACTGAATTACAGTGAGAATCTTGTAGACGTAAAATAATCTAAAATTACTTCCGTTTTAGGGGCCTGAAAGAAAGACAGGCCAATTCCTTAAAAGATTTTACTCTATATTGTTTTAGGAAACCTAGGATATACCTCTAACAGCCCTATTACCAGTGAGCAGGGACAAGAATCTGTAGGGAGTAGCATGCAAAGTTCATAATGCAATGTGAACCACCAGAGGCAGGCTTGCTTGTTTCCAGCTGTCTCAGATGAGAACATACGCTGTAGTGTTGACATACCCAGAGTCAGATGGTCCTTGACATTTCAAAGAAATGTTCATGTTAAAGGAAGGTCACCGTGTGCAGTGAGAGGAAAGATTACCCCAGCCATGACTCAGTTCACATCCTTATCCCTCTGAGATCAGGTTCAGACATCTCCAATTAGGATACAAAATACTTTGTTCAGGCAAAAAAAATAAAATAAAATCTATAGTATTTAAAGATTATGGCCCATTTTCTCTTCTTTATATCACTATAAAGTCTGCATAATTCTTTTGTAATTTGTGTAAAGCTGATGTAAGGAAGATGAGATTAAAGTTGAGTAGAATGATACAGGTGTGATGTGTGTATAAGTGAGAGGTGTGGTGGATTCAAGATTGGTAAAACTGATGCAGTCTGGTCAAAAATCTCCTCAGCAAACCAAAGGTCCACTCCCTCTTGTTGGATGGTCATGGGACTCCTGACTCTCATTGCTCTGACAGAGCTACCAAGGCTATTTCCCTGCTGTGAGTTTACTCCCAACATCAACCTATCTACACACCAACATCAAAGCTCCATGGTCCACCAGCCCTCTCAGCCCAGAGCCTGATTCTAAGAATTCTGTCTTGCCCCACTTCTGACTAACAGCACATTAAGGTATGTGGCATTACTCTGACTTCACCATGCCACTCTGGATTTATGGTATCTATCCTACAGCAGCAGTATGAGGTGTAAAGCAATGTAGACTTTGGTATCTGTCTCTGATTGGACAAGGAAATGTCAGTGTTAGGGGAAATCTACCCTTGTACAATGAGGCAAAAAGGAATTGAGTGAAGAGAATAGGATATAAAATTGCCTGAATTTTAACATTATGGCATATAAAGATATACTTTGAAGAAGGAGGAGTGCACAGATCCTGCTTTCCCTCACCAAAGTTATATGAATAGAAGTTTTTTTTTTTCTCATGATAGGAAAACCATGACCCCACAAACAATGTTGGCCTGCAATTTAACTCTCCCTTGGGATCTTTCTGCCTGCATGAGACACAGCATAAAATGGAACCAGCAGCTGAACAGTTCCACGTTGGCTGTACAAAGGTAGCACAAGGACAAGTCTCTAATGACCCTCTTAGGGAAGAAGCTCCCAAAGAGCAATATGGCATCAATACACTCCACATCTAATTACTAGGGCTATACCCTGGTTTAGACCAAAGTTGGACTAGTTCAGCTCATGCAGACAGGGTGTTGATTTACTTCCATTATTGATAAGTTGAATCATGGCACTGACATCACAGTAAATGTGATTTGTTTCATAGAAATTATTTGTGCATCATTTTAAATATCATTGTTTCCTCCTTTCACATTTCCAGCCTCTCCTGGGTGAGAAGAGTGGAGGTTAATTATAAACACTGGGGCTAGGGACTGAAATTACACACAAACCAGTATAAGTGATCAGAAACCAACTCAAATCTGTAACACAATAGAAGTTCAGAGCACATAAACTGCTTTCAAAATGGCCAAAACTGGTTTAAGATAAACCTGGATGGATATAGTATCAAACTTAACTGATTTAATTTAAATTGGTGTATGGAACTTCTGTCCCAAATCCCCTCCAGATTCAAGTTAACTCATAGTTGCCCAGCATCAGAGGATCCTTTGTACTTCCCCCACAAACCTCTCTTCTCAGGGTGGGCAGGCTAGCCTTGGCTCAAGCTGTCTGCTCCAGCCAAGCAGGGAGGTGTGTTCCAGTGCCCCCCAGCATCTGGCCTGAGCCACTGCAAGCATGTGTCTGCATTTCTGGAATCAAAAAAGTGAAGGTCTGTTCACTTGCTTATCGGCTCAATCTACTCAGTTTAGACTAACCTGTAAAGATTTAATCAATTCAGCATTGGGATTTTTGACTGTCGGTAATTAGTCTGGGAGAGCTTAATTTTCTGTTTTGGGAGTGAAGGATATAGCAGAATGTGTCTGGTTTCAGCAACAAACTTGTCACTGAAAGTTCAGTTCAGATGGATATATAGAGAAAGGTTATCTTTATTTTGCCTTTCAGCCTTTTCAACAGAAACCACCTTGGACAATAATGGGTTAATCCTTTCTGTTGTTGTTTTGTATTGCCCTCTGCTTCTGCATTTGGCCTTTAAATGCAGGAAATACAACCTGTTTCCTTGCGCATGTCACCTAAGGAATATATTTCAGATATAATAATTATTAGTGTCTCATACAATCATATGGAATAATTTCACTGATAAAACCTTCTGACAGTTACCAGGCAGAAGGCAGGATAGGGTGGCACTTTAAAGACTATCTTGTTCAAAAAAGATAGCACGCACTTCCATAAGCTATAGCCCAACTCATCAGATACTACAAAAACACATACCTGTCTGGATGAGTTAGTCTGTAAGGTGCCTTCTGCCTAATATCAGACTAACATGGCTAACTACCTCGCTCTACAACTACCAAGAAAATCTTTCCTATGCTGTAAAGGTAAAAAGAGTACATCTGTGGAATTAAAATCAGCACATGGTTGAAGAAGGTAAGGAAATATTTAATCAAACATGAATGTATCCTAAATGCCTGCTCAAACTTCCTCCTGGGGTTCGTCCCTCAATGCTTTCTAATCTGCTTAATCTTCTCCCTATATGCAGTTCACTGATCAATTTACATCTCCCAGTGCCCTCCTCCCAGAGTTTAACTGCTGTGTTGTACCTATGCACATTAGATTTCACAAGATGCCAAAGGCATTCTCTGATCCATGGGTATGATTTTGCCTCTGCTTACTCCAATTTTATATCTATTGGGTTAAATCTCAACTTCACTGAGGGCAGCAGCAAGATGCTCATTAACTTAAACAAGCTCAGGTTTTCACCTTCTAACTTGAATATAATTACTCCTCATTGACACTGCTGTGCTGGATACTAAATTTCAGGTCCAATGGGTTTTGGTAGGTATCAACCCAGTGTTATGGGATAATATATAATAAACATACATGCACACATTGACCAAAATATGGAACATAAAATATGCTTTTATTTCAATCTTCCATACTCCACATTTGCTAGTATCGCTACTAAAATGCTATGGATACTATCTACTACCCTTAATTGGTCTATTTCCCAGGCCCCTTTCCCCCTTTTTTTAAGAGAGAGGCACTATGTTACTAGAGTAACTGAAATGGGCTGATATTCATTGGTGCAAGAAAATTAGCACTGCCTGTTTTCCAAATTCTTCAGGAAAATTCTTCACCTCCCTTTTCTGGATTTTAATGATAGTCCACCATGCTTTTTGTAAGGGAAATACCAGGTCAGCCACAACCAAAACATTTCTGGATTTAAACAAAAGACATATAGAGGATACGTCTAGAATTCTATTTTGTACAAAATGTTATCTCTGGTCTAAGATAATTTATGGCAAATCCTGCATCGCTAAACTCAGTGTGATCTGGCTGTAGAATTCAGTGAAGGTAGGAGGAGAATAGTTCTTATCCTTGTAGTTTTGCTGCCATCTTCTGGTCAATGTGTAACAATATCAATGTGTATAAATAATCTGGTTAAAGGACAAAAAACTTCTATCTGTCTCTTCTTCCTTGTCCCACCCTTTTTTGATTCAGCCATTACACTTTGGGCTACACACCGTTTTATTATATTGCATGCATGTTAGCATCCTGTTTTCATTGTTGTGCTTTTGCCTAGTTGGACTTGGTATTGCTATTTTACAACTTCTCCTAAAAAGCACATCTCATTGTTAGGATATAATTAATCATTAGCTGTGCAACTATTTCTAATGGAACAAATTATCTTGGATCTTGTAACCTGGAACATGTAACAAATTCTAGTTTTTGGCAACAATGTCTTCAGTTGATTTATTATAGTAGATCTATATATAAACAAGTAGCTACATTTCAGAATTCATAGGGGGAAAAGAAATCAGAGTTTTTGCAAGGAGGTCTGTAGCCTCATAGTTTGACAAGAGGAAATCTGACCTGCAAGGCCTTAGCTTTAAGTAGTTTATCAAATTAAATTTTGGTTTGTAAATGTAGGCATCGTGGATCTAATTTTGCAGGTCTTACTATTGCCACATCCTTGTGATGTCAATGGGTTTGCTTTTATTGAGATCTGGAGAAGAATGTACTACATTGAAAAACTTTTCTAAGTCTATCCCAAATATTCAGTTGGTCCAATTAAACATATCACCCACAACACGTCTTGCCTCTCACTTATTTTGCGACCATCACAGCTACAATATCACACCAACATTACCAAAACACTGAGCTTAATGCTTTTCAAGATATCCTTAATTCTTCCATACTGTCATTTTGCTTTTGATTTCTCCTTCCTTAGTGCCTCACTTAGAATTTACCTTTATGAAACATTTCAGTGGAATTCAGAACATTTCTTTACTTTCTCAATATTCTTTAATTTCTTCAGTTTCATAGGACAGGAGGAAAACAGTGCCACTCTCTTAAAAAAGGGGGAAATAGACCAATTAAAGTAATTTTGAATCCTGGAAAGATACTATAAATAATTATTACATAATCCATTTTTTAGCACATAGAGAATAAAAATAAACACTATGGCCAGGATTAGAATTGAAACTGATCTTGATTATCTGGAGAGAGGGTCTGAAATCAATAGGACAAATTCAATAAAGGTTAAAATTCATGAGATACCAAATGTATAAATGTGAAATGAGAGTAGCAGGCTAGGCAGCAATACAGAAGAAAGGGATGATGTGGTACAAGTGGATCACAAACTAAACTTGAATCAGCAGCATGATGGGATTGCAAAGGTCAGTCTCTCTCATCTTGGGCTATGTAGCAGGGCACTAAGGTGCCTGCTACTTGGAGAGCTGGGATAACTCTCCAGGTGTTGGTTGCTGGGGCAACTAGGGGGAGCCAGTGACCCACACCTGCTAGCAGTCAGCTGACCAGAAGGGGCAGGGCCGGGCTCCCATTTAAACTGTGGGCAGGTCCCCCCCCGGGCGGACCGAGGGGGGGGGGGGGGGGGGGTAGGAACCCTGCTGGAATGAGTAATGCATAGAGACCAAACTGCAGGTATGGCTCGAGACTGGGGACAGATGAAGCAACTCTGGTGTGGCGAGAAGAAGGTTGGAGCTAGATGGCTTAGATTTATGTTACAGCCCAGGGGCTTCTGTTATGTTTGTTGTTGTGACCGGCGGTTTGGGTGAGGCTAAGAGGGGATGGAGGAGGCCTCATAGGGGACCTGCAGCAGCGTGGGAATCCCAGCCCCAGAGAGAGGGGCAGCGTTCGAGAAGCCCCCAGAAAGGGGGCAGTGATTGCCGAGTGCCAGAGTGGGCGCAGAGCGAGACGGGGCCGCGGAGAGCCGAGCGCCAGAGAGGGCGCAGAGCGAGACCGAACAACGTCAGTTACATCTGAGAGGACTGGGTCGTGGTATAGGGGTGGTAGGAGCCACACATAGCCCATAAGGCTGGGGTGCACCGAAACACCCCTTACAGAAGGGGACTAGTAATAACAGGAGAACCGTGGACAAGAGGACGAAAGGCCTCCCTATAAAATATATATGACATCAAAGTCGTGGTGGATGAGAATTGAGGGTGCTTGTAGGCAGCTTGGCATGGTAAAGGAGGCAGCAAGGGAGAGCACAGCAATCCTGCCCGCCCTCCTGTTACAGGCTATATTAGCAGGGGTGCTATATACAAAATATAAGCAGAAATTATTCTGCTTTGCTAGGCATTGGTGAAGACTCCACTGATCCATTTTCTTCAGTTTAGGGTAACACCTTTAAGAAAACTGTAGACAAACTGAAGGGAGTCCAGAAGACAGCAACAATAATTAAGAGTTTTAGAAAAATATGGCCAACGATGAAAGGTTGAAGGACTGGGTTTAGTTAGTTTAGAAAGAGAACACTAATAGGGAGATAAGAACAGAGTTCCAGTATATAAAAGGCTGTTAAAAGAGGACAATAACCAATTGTTCCCTATGTCCTTAGACAGGGTTCGAATTATACTCTTACTCTTAAGGGGGGGTCGGGGTCTGTGGCGGTGGCAGATGGAAGCCGGAAAGAACCACCGACACCAGAGATGGTCTAAATCAGAGTTTCTCAACCTGTGGGTTGTGACCCAGAAGTGGGTCGCAAGGATGCGAACAAACTTTAGAAATGGATTCTCCTTTAATATAGAAAAATGTGGGAAACAATGGCTTTTCCCTTTCAGGCTGGCAGTTCCAGGCTGCTTGGGGACCCCCATGTCCCACTCCCACCCTGCCCCACATACCACCCCCTGTGCCTCTTAGTTTGTTAATATGCTTATTTGATTTTTAACAACAATCTAGTAATATTTCATCCTTTCCATGCTTATGTACGCATGGAGAACAATTCTTTCCCTTTAGTTACACCTATGAATCCTTATCGACTAACACTGGTACAAATTATAGCAGCATTTGGACTATATTTTCTATCTTAAATAGAAAACAACTCAAGGTTGTGAATTCCTCACAGCAGCAGAGTACCTTGGACCTTGGTGCTGCAATTCTGGATATTTTGAATCTAACCCTAAAACTTTTTCCCCCTTCCTCATACATATTCTATTCAATGCTAATAGAGAAGCTTATTATATTCCTTATGAGAAGCTCTTGCTAAATCTTCTGTTACAACAAGGAAAACACATTCATTTCCATATTAAGGTCAGAATTTGCCTCAGGTAACTATTGTGCCCTAAAAATTAGGCTTGGTGACCTGTCATGCTTTTCTTAGTCAGTGTTTCAGGCTTGGGAACACAGATCTACATCCAAAAGAAGAACAGCAGAGGGCACAGAATTAACTAAACTTTGGCATCTAGGGATTTCCTTACTCCTAGACACCAACTTTCAGCAGAGATATACTTGAACAAAACTCTCACCACGCTGCCCTCCAAAGGCTCCAGAGGGCACCAGTTATCCACTGGGGGTGATGAGATTCATTTTCAGCATAAAGAGAATGGAAAAGTTATGTCAGCTGGGAAACCTGAAATTCATTTGGGGGCAAGTCTGGAGTCTAATACCTTGACCAAGCACCTGGGCTGAGACCTAGAGATTGGGAAGGAATCTTCCTACAAGGTCGCAGGTGCCTTAGCATGGAGACAGTGCAATGGCTGGGAGAGCCAGTGGATCCTTGCATAGTAGATCAGCATAGCAATGAAGAAACCCTCATTATGTGATTCTGGGTTTTGAAATTACAATGCAGCTACTTGCTCTGAAAGCATTTACATGAAAATGGAGGCAGAGGAAAGTGTTTACAGACTGAAAAAAAGTCTTGACTATGTAACGCAAGTGTAAATGTGAAATGTAAATAGCTTAACAGATTTTGTTATTAACTCCTCAAATAAAGGGATAAAAGGCTGATTTAGAGAACCGGAGGCATACATTTCCAATTCTCTGAAAGATCTACCCATAACAGCATGAAAGGAAGGCAAACAATAAGGAGCTGCAGAGGTAAAAAGCTTAGTATGCAACTGGATTTAGGAATTCTGACCTTTTATCCCAACCCTTTAACCAGCCCATAACCCAAACAACGGGTTTATGCCCTGAACATCTCACAGGGAGAAGAAATTCTTTTTAAAGGCCAGAGAGCCACAGTGACTGCTGCAACCCTTGTGGCCAGTACATTATTCTTTGAGTAGTAAAATAGCCAGGGGATCTTTCAAATGATAAGTCCTGCAATGGTACTCTATAAATATCTACAAGACAAATACATATAAACACAGAGTGGATATACTGAAATAATTTCAGAGCCATTGGTTTCACCTCTGCTCTCTCTGGTTCTGTGTTTTCCTGAGGTATATTGAATAGAGATGTGGCCTATTTACACAGGGCCCAAACTCCTCACACTGGTGAAGCCCTCAAAAGTCATGGAGTAGGAGGCAGGACTAGGTCCTTTCTATGAAGGCCCAGGGGCTGGATTTTACAACAAATTCACTTCAGGGCAAAACTGAGACAGAGAATTGATTCTGCTGCAGTATAGCAGAAAAACTCCATTCTAGTGGCAGGAATGGTAAGAAAGCAGAATACAAAATACAATGCTCAAAATAAAGAAGACCTGCTGTTTGCTTCTTTTTAACTAAAGCAAATTGAAAATCCCAGGTCAGTGTCCCTCTGACAGGTCTGACAAATAACATGTTGCTGTAACTTGTAAGAAAGTTATGCCATTCTTTCCTGACTATACTTACAGAAGCCAAATTTTAATGGAACCAATTCCTATTGTGTTCATCTACTCCATATATTTAGATGCATTGGGTGGCTATGCACAGTTTAATGCAACTGGAATGCACGTAATATCCAGGTGCATCTGTTGTACACCGTGGACATTAACAGACAGGCAGCTCCCTGGTTTAACTCATGGCACTTCACAGAAAGTACCATGAGTTAGACCAACCCCCACAACCCAATAGATGTTCAGTGTTGGGTTGGAAAAATGGCGGATTGAGCTCCAGTTTGGAGCCAATCCAGTCGAGGAGCTGCAGACATGGGACTTCTCTCTCATAGCCCTGCTCCCTCCCTCCCCATGATGGGATGGGGGGCAGGGGAGGCAGGGGAGAGAGCTTGGGCTGGCCTCTGCCCAGCCTGTGCTGGAGGTGGGGGGGTGGATGGATTGGAGACTCCGCAAGGTGGGGGGCTCCAATCCACTCAATCCTCCCCTCTTTTTTCCTCCCCTCCCATTGTGCAGATACTACCAGGGGCAGGGTTGGGCTGCATTAGCCCAGCCTCCCAATCAGACACAAGTTAATGAAGGGACTCTGCTTTGGATCATCTTCATTTGAACCCTCATATAATGAGGATTACTTTGTTGCATGATCAGGTAATGGGTATCTAGGATTAAAAATCACCAAGGACCTGATGCTGCAAACCTTCCTTATGAGAAGCTCTTGTAACAGGGACCATCTTTTTTGTTATTATGCATATAGCACTTAATACAGTAGAGTCCCGATCCATGACTGAGAGCCAATGGTATTACTGCAATACAGAAAAAATACATCTGTCTAGAAAGCAGCACAACCCAAATCAGTGAATAAGTACTGTGTAGACATACAGGTATTAATGATCCATTTTACTGAATGGATCAGTCTTTTCTGATTATCAGGTCAAACTGCTTATCTGAACATTAGATGTGTGTCCTCTTAGCTATCTGGGAGAACAATGAATGCCTTTCTAAAAACCTACTATTAGAAGCATTTCACAAGAAGAGCATTGTCTGAATATAGCAATGACCTGAAACATATATCATGAAGTTGGATCACTGATTCAGTACTTTGCTGTTGAAATGTAAATGCATGTCCCATTAGAACAAGCATGATACATTGGAGGGAGGAGAGGATGTTGACATTTTTATTGCTGCTGCAACACTGAGAGCTGTTCGCTAATGGCTATGCTTTCATTAGAGTTCCAAATAAATCTGTAGTTGATCCTTTGTAATGTAAATAGTCAAGCCTGTAATGAGGTTCTAACCAGATCTGTGGTGTGGAGCCAGGAAAGCAGATTAGAGTCCGTTTGCATTTTGCATGAAAGGGGAAGCCTCTAAATATCTAACCCTTTCATTATAAAAAGATAAAATAGGGAAGTTACTTTCAGACCAGCTCAGTAGTTGGTTGAGTTAAATAAATGCAACCCTGAGCAATGTGCACATACTCATGCAGGAGCTTATCTTAGTTTTCACCTAAGGACTGAGGATCGAGTTAGACCTGGGTCCTAATGACCACATAACACTCCAATTGCCCAGTTTTCATTAAATATACAGCAAGAAGTGTGCAATATCCTGATGTCAAACAGAATTTTTAGGCAGGATAAAAAGGCCTATGCTGGTATTCATAAAGCACTGAGAAAGTTTAGGATGAAAAAATAGATTACATATCTGTAATCTATATAAGTGTACCACAGCATCCAATTTCCTACTAAATAATGAATATTTGTACTGCCAGTGAGCCAGAATATGGAAGTTTGAGGTGCTCATTCATGCTGAATGGAGAAATGGAGAAATGATAACCATTAACCACTAAAAGGATCATTGGTTAATTTAATCAGGTTTCAACCATTAAAGTACCCTTATACATATACAAGGTGGAAATTTACAACTGTAATTATTTCTTCTGCAAAACCATTATTGCGCATGTGAAACCTTTTTGATTGTGAAATGAAGGGATGCATGATGATACAACAGTTACATTGTAATAGCTTATATCAGTATGGCTTGATAGTGATACAATAGGAATGCGTGTATCAGTTGAATTTTGTTTTCTCACAATTAGAAAAGATCCTGATGTTGATCACAGACAAATATTTTTAGGAGAAAAGTAAATGCAAACACATAGTACTAGTGATAAACAGACACAGGCTTGATACTCTAATCTTTGTACAAACAAAACCTCCTAGTGTAGGGGTCCCGTTTATATTATTATGGAATTAGGCTCCTCGATAATGAATTATTTGAAAACCACCTGAGGATAGGGATTGCAATAAAATTTCTGTGAATATCAATGAAGGCTGCCTGCCAACTGTACTCAGGAATTTATATCAAAGCAAGGGGTGTACTCTGCTTTTGATTCCTCCTTCACTCAAACTTTAAAATCAATTACCTGGGAAGAGCAGTAGCATTTTCATTCAGACCGTGCTGAGAAAGTCAATTGAATTCAGGGCTCATTCTCATTTCCTTGATTCCTACTAATCTGTCTCCACTCCACAGGTGTTAACAGCCCTGTGCATATGGGCAGATCTAGAATTTTGAAATGGGAGGTGCAAACGGTGAGGTACATCATCATATACAAAACACCACATATTTTTTCCAGTTAAAAATAAACTAAAAGCTTTACTAATATGCTAGGGGCCTAGGGCTGGATTATTCAATTTAAGATTAAGCACCAACAAATATAACTTCATTAGAATTAATTAAAACAGTCTTCAGGGCTGTGAAATAGAATTACAAAACAAAGGGTAGCTTGACTGGTGGAACACCAAGACCATTAAATGAAAAGAGGGTTGTTAACATCTGTGGAATTGAGTTAAGGAGGGATCAGGTAAATTATGAGCCATGAAGTCAATTGACACCTTTCAGCACTGCCTGACTTGAAATGCTGCTGTCACTGCTAGGCAGTTGGTTTTAAACTCTGGGTGGATCAAGAATCAAGGGGAGTGCAAGTATACCAGACAAGCCCTGGATCTGACCCTGCCTCTATCCTTTTTAATGGTCTTGAAATGCCACTCTACAAACTATCCTTTTTTCTTCAATTTTGCTGTCTACTAGCCATTCCTGGTAATGTTTCCTTCTATTTCACAGCCCTGAAGATTATTTTTAGCTCTAGCTAAAAACATTAACTCCGGTGGATAAATGGCTGACAGTGAAGTACTAGAGGCATTGCCAAGTTGCTCAAGAAGGTTAGATTTTGTTTTATGAATTTGAATACAAGATGTACATTTAAGTATAATGACTCCAGGACTAATGATATAATATCTTTTGACTGTTTTATTCCTAGTTTGTTGTGCTTTACTTTTCAAATTATATATATATACAATCTAGGAAATAATTTAGTGGATATTCGAATAGTTATATTTGATGTTTTTGCTTTGATCTTAAACCACAGAATATAGTGTTAGGCCCCTAGCATATTAGTAAAGCATCTAGTTTAATGAAAAAAATATCTGTTGTGTTTTATGTGAAGAATTGCTATGCCATCTGCACCCCCAATTTCTAAATCCCGTATCCAAAGCCCATTAGTCACTGAGGGTCCTTACTGACGTGATGTAAAATTACATTTATGCTTACAGAAGAGGGTATTCTAAATTGTTTACCAGTATGCTTGGACTGCTAATGTAGTGCAAAAAGGCAACAGACTTGTAACTGGGGAGGGTGGAGGGGGTATGGAGAATGTGTCCCGGGCACCCAAAGAGATCAATGCCCCTCCTGTTTAAGGCAGTCTGCCCTCCTCTTGTCTGCTACACCTTTGATGTAAAATGAGCAGATGTAACAGGAGAGGCTGACCCATTTGCAGCCCTCGGGTACTGGGCCAATCACACAGCTCCAAACTGCCCCTATACCATGTCCCATGCCTCACAGGTGGCATCTAAATCCATTACTCCCCCAGTCCCTTACTGAGCCATTCTCAGCCTCTGGCCCACCCAGGCCTCAGGTCCCACTTGGTGGACCTTGACCCCTTGGCCCCTTACCGGACCACTTCCCTAACCCCCCTCTGGGCCACGCTCAATCACCCTCTTTCTGGGTTGCATTTTACTCTCTCGGTGGACCTTGGCCCAGCCTTTCCCTTCTATGGGGTGACTCACAAGGCAGTGGGGCTGTGGCTTTCTGGTGCCCCATCCTTGCCTTTTCGTGGGGAGGCACAGGTGTGGCACTTCCTGGGGCTGCCCCACCATAGGCAGTCCTACCACACCATCCAACCCCAGCAGGGTGCAGTTTCAGGTCTTACTCACGACCAAAAGGAACCTCCTCCCTCCCCCTAGTTCCTACCCTGACCTCCAGGTGTTAAAGGAGCTGCAGGCTCCTGCCTGAGGTATGTTACTCCTCTGGCTCCCCAGATGCAACTGAGGGCCCTGCTCCCAGGGTCTGGGCTTATACTCTGCCTGCTCAGCCCTCCTCCAATCAGGTGGTCCCCTGCAGTCAGGTGACTACCTAATTGGGCCTGGACCCACCTGCCAGTTGCTCCACAGCCTGCCTGATGGTCTTAAAGTGGCAGGCACAACCAGTGCCCTGCCATGAGACTGGTTAATCTGGCCACCTAATTTTCACTTCATCTGTTACTGTGTTAACCTAGTACAATAAGAACTATTTTGTTGCCTTTCCTTAATATTATTTATTTCTTCAAGAATTATTTCATCTTTCATTTGGGAGTTCTCTCTACCCATGATGCAGAAAGCATAACTCAAACAAGCAATTATACCGGCTGATTTTTTTTCCTTCAACATACCTAACAACATCTTAAAAATTTGAACTCAGACCATCCCATCTGTCAATTAATACAGCATTCCCAGAACATCTTGCACTGAATGACAGCAAAAGTTACAACTGACAGAGGTAAAAATCCTGAATAATATTAGACTCAAGTAAGTAATTGCTTAATTTTTCATAATGTTAGTATTTGCTAAAAGCACTCAGAAGCCACAACCCCATGAGCAGGAACATTCACTTTGTGGCACCTCAAAGGCTTTTGAGGTGCCATAAAACACACATGGCACACTTGAATTGGTTCGCTGTGCTTTATATTTGCAGCACAGTGGCAAAATTAGATACAAAGAAATCTTAGCACCTAAGAGAAAGCGGCACGGCGCACATGACAGCAGTATGTGCGACCCAACACCAGAGCCTAGCTAGCTGCCAGCCAGGCCCTGCGTGACTGGATAGCCACCACTGCAGCCCTGGGAGGTCCCCAGGATCCCAGGTAAGACTGCTGGAGCCAGCCCAGGTGCTGGCCCCAGCCTTCCCTCCCCCACCTGGGGCAAGTTGCCATGTGCCAGAGCCCACATGCAGGGGTGTTCCCTGGGGACAATTAGCAGCAGCCACTGCTAGTTGTCACCAGAGAAACACATACGAGTTCTCCTGGGGGCACACCCAGAAGGCTTGATCATGCTCCACTAAAAGTGAATGGCCTACTCACAACACCTACTCACTTGGGGGAAGGAAAGGGGCACACAGGATGCTCCTACAGTATTTTATTACAAACTTGATGTGCAAAGAAACTCAATGATTAGCAGTAACTGGTTTCACAACTCTCACAATTCTTATTTAGGTACAAATAGAAATTCATCATTTCTTTAGCATACATTGTTACCATTTGGTAATTTTCCGACCAATGCAGTTGCTTGACTTAATTAAAGAATAAAACTATATGCTGTACAGGGCACCTATAGGAAGACAGCTGGTATCTTTTCAAATGATCTGAGCTAATGGAAATAGCAGAAGAGCAAAGAAACACTGTATTATACATTTCAGAAGAATAAAAGAGAGTAATACCTTATGGGAAACATTACTGAAGTTCAACATCAAAGGGACTTTCATCATGCCATTACTACCAGACTCATTAAAGGCCTTCTTACACCTTACACTACGAGCTCCACAAAGCTTGATGGGTGTTAGTGCTAGCTTGAATTTGAAGCAGTCACATTTCAGGCCAGCAGGGGCCTAGAGGACTGAAAGGTAAGAATCCTTCCTCCCATTCTGGGCTTCCCTCCAATGCCCTGGGCTCTCCCAGTCACCCCACACCAGGAATCACCCCATGCCCCTTGGGGTTTGCCCCTGCCTCCCCCTGTCCCCAAGGCATTACTTACTTGTGGCTATCTACACCGTCTGTCCCACAGCAGCAGGCAGGGAAGGGTTAACCTGCTTGCCTGGCCACTGCTGCTGCTGCTCTTCTGGCCCAGAGAGAAGTGGTAGCTGGACAGTCAGGTTAACCTTTCCCTGCCTGCTCCCTGGGACAGACAGTGCCACAAGCAAATGGGGGGGGGAGGAGGCGGGGGCAGAGTGAGTAGGGATCTGTGGTGCTGGGAAGGGCATGGAGGCCTGATCCAAGCCAGTGGGGGAGGGTGGGTAGGTAGGGTGTTTCCACTAAAATGTAGCTTAGAGTGGCTACACCTTAGTGTAACACGAGATGGGTAATACAAAGATTCAAAGATTCATAGATTCTAGGGTAGGAAGGGACCTCAGTGGGCCATCTAGTCTGACCCCCTGCACCTGGCAGGCAAGAAAAGGGTCACCAAACCTGCGGTCATGTGAACCTAGACAGCTGCCTGTCCAGTCTCCTCTTGAAGACCCCCAAGGATGGGGCGAGCACCACCTCCTTTGGAAGCCCATTCCAGATCCTGGCAACCTGGACCACAAAGAACTTTTTTCTAATGTCCAGCCTAAACCTTCTTTCCAGTAGCTTATGGCCATTGTTCCTTGTTGTTCCAGGGGCTGGCCGGGTAAACAGATCATCGCCTACTTCATGTTGCTCTCCCCTTATGAATTTGTATGCCGCCACAATGTCCCCTCTCAGCCTTCTCTTGGAGAGGTTGAAATGGTTACGGTCCCTTAGCTTTTCCTCATAGGGCCTTCCCTGCAGGCCTCTAATCAGATGAGTGACTCTTCTTTGGACCCTCTCCAGGTTGTCCGCATCCCACTTGAATTGCAGCATCCAGAACTGAACACAGTACTCCAGCTGTGGCCTGACCAGTGCTGCATAGAGAGGGAGAATCACCTCCCTGGACCTACTTGTGAAGCACCTACGGATGCACGACAAGGTGCAATTGGCTCTGCCGACTACTTCATCACATTGACAACTCATGTTCATCCTGGAGTCTACAGTGACTCCAAGATCTCTTTCTGTCTCAGTGGTGCTGAAAAGGTCGTCCCCCAGCCTATAGGTATGATGGCAGTTCTCTCTCTCTAGATGCAGCACCTTGCACTTGTCCTTATTGAATTGCATCCTGTTGCTCTCTGCCCACTTGCCCTGCCTTGGACTAGCATACTTTGAGCCACATAATGAGTGCTTAAAATGAGTTTCAAGTGTTAATGTGGGTTAAGAGCTCCAGGACTTACCAAAACTTACTATGCAACAAGGCCCTATGTTTTTTTCTCAGTACGGATGAAGAATTCTGTAAGGATGTTGCTGTTTCAGCCTGCTAGTATTAGAGATGGCCTGATCCAAACAGTTTGTCAAATTAGAGAATGTAGAGGAAATATGAATCTGATCCTAATTTCTATTTCTTGACTGAATCCTACTTCCACAAAACCTGGGATCTGAACACTGAATATTTTCTAAAGGACCCCAATCTAAAATCTGACTCAGGGCCTCTCTCTTTATGATTTCTGCTTCTTGAGAACTTCTGTCTATAGCTACAGTTATCAAAATATCAGAACATTTGTCAGACATTTCTTCGCATAACATTAATATGGTATTTTTGCATTCAGAATGAGGTTATCTAATCATTTTATTCAATTTAGTAAAGAGGCAGGTCTACTTTAAAAACACCCATAGGTTGACCCCAGTCTCCCTGAATATGAAATGTCCTGAGTTCTTCTTTGTTTCCTTCTCTGTTGGCACATCGTGCCATTGTTAGCAATAGAAGTTGTGCAGTTGCAGGTTTCCAGTCATGTTCTAGCAAAGCCCCATATACTCCATATATTCCTAGACCAGCAAGTAAAAGGGCCAAGTAAGAAGGTTTGGGGTGACAGAATCCACCCACTCAGCCTTGCAAACCGGAACTAGTTAACCCATTAACCTTGACCATAATTGATGCTATAAGACAGGACAGGGAAAG
>NW_005841961.1:341682-359894 GCF_000455745.1 Alligator sinensis | reverse complement strand
AAAGAGAAAGATTTTGGGCTCAAAGATCTATATTATGCTACTTGCCTGCCAAAATTATAATGGGCAGAGGTATACCAATCAGTTCTGCAACATAACATGGGCTTTCAGAACACTAAGAGATTGCTGTGCAGTAGGGTTGTGTGAAGCTTCAGTCCCTGATTCAATTCAGTGGAGATTCAGCCCAATTCGGTGACTGAATTTCTGAATCCAAATTGAATCAGAGGACCCTTTACTCTCTCTCCAAATCGAATCGGCACCCTCCGAATTGATTCGGAAAGATTCAGTGATTCGGACACGCATAGCTTTAAATGTTTTTTCTACATCCCTCTAGGTAGCAGGGACTTGTGAATACTGCGATGCTGGGACACATGGAGCATCCCACAGAAGCGCAGGGGGCTCCCCAGCATGCTCGGCAACAGACCCGGAAGGGGACCAGAAGCAGTTCTGGTCCACTAATGGGTCCACTGGAGAGTGTGCTAGGGGGCCCCCGCATCTTCCCTGGCTCAGTGACTGGTGCCTTCTGGGTCTGGGGGGGCACCCAGGGTCCCCCCATGGCCAATCACTGAGCCGGGGAGGCGTGGGGGGGCCCCCACAGCACAATCCCTGGCAGACCCGGAAGTGGACTGGAAGTAGTTCTGGTCCACTTCTCGGTTCACTGCCAAGCACGCGGGGGCTCCCCCCGTGCTCCTGTGGGATGCTCTATTCGCCCGAGCATCACAGTGTTCACGGGCCACGCTGATACCTCGAGGTATGTAGAAAAGACATTTAAAGCTGTGTCTATGTCCGAATTGCTGATTCTCCAAATCAGCATTGAATCTTCAGATTCGGATTTGGCCAAATCAAATCAGGGACGGTGATCCGAATCAATAAATCAAATCACTGTCCCCAATTCAGGCTGAATCTGAATCGAATAGGACCCACTTTGCACACCTCTACTGCGTAGCTCTTCACACAGTAAGAATACAGCATTCCCACTTGAGTTTGGTAATGCCTTGTGCTCTCATGTAGGATGCAGGAAGAGAGCAAAAATTGTTATTATTTCCTGGGACCAGAGAGTTAGGGAGAATGCAGGTCCACAGTGAACATGAATAGGATTAGATCCACCCATTAACATACATGATTTTGGTCCTTTGACTTTAAAAGATGCCAAACTGTGAATAGTTTCATAATTTCATAGTTGGTAGGGTTGGAAGGGACCTGAGCAGATCATCAAGTCTGACCCCCTGCCATGGCAGGAAAAAGTACTGGGGTCAAACGACCGCAGCAAGGTGTTCGTCTAACCTCCTCTTAAAGACCCCCAGGGTAGGAGCCAGAACCACTTCACTTGGAAGTGGGTTCCAGATCCTAGCCACCCTGACTGTGAAGTAGCGCCTCCTGATGTCTAGTCTGAATCTACCCTCTGCCAGCTTGTGACCGTTATTTCTTGTCACTCCTGGTAGTGCTCGGGGAAACAGGGACTCCCCCAATGCCTACTGGTCTGCTCTGACTAGTTTGTAACAGGCCACTAGATCCCCCCTCAGCCTTCTCTTGTGGAGGCTGAACAGGTTCAGGTCCTGTAGCCTCTCCTCGTAAGGCCTGCCCTGCTACCCCCTGATCATGCGGGTGGGCCTTCCTCTGAACCCTCTCAATGCTGTCCACATCCCTCCTGAAGTGCGGCGCCTATATATATATAGAATATAATTTTAGAAATAATTAGAAACATAAATACATTCTAATGATTATAAATAAGAATTGTGAAAAGTGAAAAAATGAAACACTTTTTCACCCTAAAAACAAACACACACAAACACTGCGAATTATCTTTTGGAAATGGTGCTTTTCAGACCACAGCATGTTTGCTAAATAATTACATTTTTGCCAAGAGCAGAGGTTTGTATTTTTGTGGTGAAAAGCTGAGTTTGTTGGAAGAAAAGATTAATCATCCTTCACACTTATGAATAATCACAAGAATAATAACAGGTTTCATAAACAAATCAATAAACACAAATAAGACACTTGCAAAATGAAAATGGACATTTTGCCCAGCTGCGTATTCATTTGCACCATATGGTAGTATCTGTGGGGGCCGAGGGGGATCCGGGAAAGGGTCGGCTGGGTTGTGGCCACAAACCCGGCATGTACAGATGGGGACTTTTGACCGCTGGAGTAGAATTAGGCACAAATGCATACTGGTTCAAATAAAGATGGCTTTACTTACACTGTCGAGATGTACAGAGTAGGAAGAAAGTTAACTTCAAACTTCAGTTCAGTTTCAGTTTAACCGAGGAGCTCTGATAAGACAAGATATCTTTCTAACGGGTTTGAACACGAGCATGCAGAACACGGGGGTACGTCGGGGACGGTCAGCGACGGGGAGTCGTCAGCGGTTGATCAGTCCGCCACGTTCACTCCGAGATGGGCGCGGAGTTCTCCAACTTGGGCGGAAACTGCTCCAACCTTTTATACGGCTAGCAAGCCAATTGCTAGTCGCCACGTAGGAATAATTTAGAACCAGCCAATAGTAATGTGTGAATCTGCATATGAGTGGCGGGAACCTTTCCACGCTGAGGTTCTCCACCGTGCTGAGAAATTCCCTCGTACAAAATCTCACCATGCCTTGTGTTAGAAAGTTCCACTGTGCCGAGGCACTCAACCACTAAGCTCTGACAGTATCTAAAAAACAAGTCCTTCTGCCACATATTTTGCACCATCCACAGTATCCCCAGAGCCACGGTTGCCAAAGAACCATAGTAAAGGTGAATCTGAGATAGAAGGTAGATTCCTGGGAGTGGTACTCTTTTCAGTGTGTTAAAATAGTAATCTCCAACACTAAGATTATATGATTTTCAAGAAGCTGTATCTCAAAACAGCAATGCATCCACTTACGGCATATGGACTCAAACTATAAAAGGGTTGTACACAGGGTTCAAATTACACATTGACTCTTGGTGGGGAAAGGTGGGGGGTTCTGCAAAAAAAAATTGGGCTGCCCATCACAATGCCCTAATAAAATCAGAGCCCCCTCCAGGTTATGATTTTAAAATCTTACAGGAGGGCTCTACTTTGAACCCTGATTATACACCTGAAAACTGATCTGAGTTGAAGTAGAACATCACTCAGTACTAGACAGAATCAGGTCTGTATTCTTTTCTAACTAAAGTATATAGCAGCATTATACTCCACAGCTATAAGAAACTGCCATGAATCAAGGACAAACCACAGAAGTCGATGCCATTTATAAAACTTACTCTAACAACTGCATTAGCTAAATACTGATGATGTCTTGGTACTTCTCAGCCTATGTCCTGCTGTGGAATTCAAAATTTTATGATAAAAGTAGATGGTAATGTTTCTGCAAAATTGGCCTAGAGGTGCTATAAAGAGCTATAAGCTGTGCCTTTATCCCAAAACTGTCATGCCTCTGTAAATTAACATGTGGCAAATAAGCAATGTGTACAATGTACTTTGTTGCCTCTGGAGGAAGTCTGTTTCAGGAGCAGATGAGAAAGGAGGCACATGAAAAGAAATTAGTTAGAAAAGTAGCGACTTATAATTCAGAGAAATCTTTTACCCTTGAAATTCTAATATTATAAAAGCCTAAGTCTGCCCGTCTGTCTGTAACACTTTATTTGCACTCCAATTGGCTGATGAAAACAGCCAATCAGAGTGCTCCAAGCATGGGGGAGTGCTGCCATGATTCCAGAGCCACTCTGGGGACTGGACAGAGGGTGGAGGAGCTGACTCCCCCACCCCACTCCCTGCAAGCAGCGCCAAGGACCAGACAGGGGATGGGGGAGCTGGCCCCGGCTCCCTCATCCCACTCCCTGAAGAGGCAGAACAGCAGCAACATAGGGCGTTAGGTGGTGGCACTCCATCCCAGCCCCTGCCCCCGTCATTCCTGACAGGCAATTGGCTAGTTTCAGCATAATATCTGTAATTCCCATGGTACCATTGCCATCAAAGGGTCATGATAAATTAATGGGCCAAATGCTACAAAGAGTTTTGTGGTCTATTATGTAGAGCCATGTAAGTGCATTTTGAAAATAAAAATAGTATTTCTGACAGAAAGGGCAAAATGGTTCTGAAGTACTAAAAAGCACATCTTGTCTTCTAAAATAAGTACATTTTGTCATGCATCTCTGCAATATATTGATTTATCCTCAACTTCATGCCAAAGTTCTCTCCATCACATCCCATGAAAACACAGAAAAAAAGATTTGGAAGGGACTTCAGGTGGGCATCTAAGTCAAAACCCTGACCACCCAGGACCATCCCTGGTTTAACAAATGTTAAACATTTGTTTAACATACACATAAAAATATACTACCTCACCTATATCACGTATGATTTTCTCTTGGTCTGCCCATCAAACTATGGGTTAGAACCTAGACTGCTTAGCTTCCCAGGTCAGAATACCTTCAGTCTACTATACCACTTAAGTGTGACCATATATTTTAATAGGTATGAATTTACAGCACCTTGTACATAGTGTCTCTTCAAAATATGTGGTCACCTGTAAGAGCTACATATTATATACACAGCATTTTGCATGGTTCTACAGAGTTCATGAGTAAATAGGTTAATAATGAGAGTGTAATCACTTCTTAAAGAAACTAATTATAACTGAAGTTTCTCAACTCTTTTCTTTTACACTTGAGGTCTTTTTTTTAGCAAAAAAAAAATTTAGGTCAAATACTGTAGTCCTCAAAAAATCACACTGATGTCAATAGGAGCTCTGTGTAAACAAGGGCTGCAGGATTTGGATGGCACTCCTTGATCAAAAAACTATTATTACATTTCTCAGAAATGATACTTTGTGTTTATGCAGGTGGTTTAGCTGTGTACCTTAAAACCCTTAGGGAGGATTTACTCTTCTTGCATATATTTTTGTCTCACACATATCTTGTCTTTTAAACACTTTACAAACATAAATCATAGAATCATAGAGAATCGTAAAGAGGTAGGGCTAAAAGGGGCTTCAAGAAGTCATCTGGAACAACCCCCTGCCTGAAGCAGGATCATTCTTATCCAAACCATCCTATTGTCGGGACCCAGGGCAGCCGGCCAGCAGCTCTCCCTGACTCCCACCCGGGCAGTTAAGGGTCCGTCAGGCGGGTACTTGTGACGCATGGAGTGGAATTAATTAGGCGGACGCTTATCGGTTGCAAAGCAAGATTATTTACTCACGCCGTCAAGGTGGTAAAAGACGGAGGTCAAAGATACTTGGTTAGTTACAGCTTAGAGTTCGTAGGTCGTAGGTCGGTCTGCATAAGAGTTTGGAGGTCGGGCAGAAGGTCGGGCCGGCGGGTCGTTGATTTACGTCTGATTGGGTCGAGACGGGGGAAACTGACAAGTGATCAATTTGTCAGTTACTCTCACGCATACGTTCAGAGGTTTTTAAGGTGTGTGCGCGGAGGTCTCCCACTTCACGGAAGTGAAGACGGGTTTTATTTGTATAATAGCCAATTGCTTTTCGCCACATCATAAATTTAATTAGAATCGCCAATTATCTAGCGGTCTTCGCTAGGGTCTTATCACAGGGTTATTCCTTGTTTTCTTTGACCAATTATAATGATTTATGTACAGCACAGAAGGCTAAGTTCTATTTCATGTTGGTGTCGCAGTTATAAATTTCTTTTTGACATGCACAGCAAAAAAACTGTTACTATCTTTTTGTTAGTTAACTCTTAGTTAACCTAGTGCAGACTAAAACTGTTTTGAATGGTTTTACTTGTTTGTGACATGGGCACTACTTAATTTGGTTGTGACACCTATAAAAATCCATTGTCTAACCTCTTAGCCAAACCACACGGTCAACTCTGACCACATAAGCCATAACACCCTAACCTGCCACAGGTAAAGCTGGGGGACCACCAGAGGCAGTGCCAGCCTCTTCCTGGTGGAGGCTGGCTATGGCTGGGAGGCCCCCCCCCCCCCGCCACTGCCCGCCCATCCATCCCACGCAGCTGAGCCCACCCCACTCCTGCCGGCTGTGAACCCAGCCCTGGCCTAGTCCTCCCACCAGGAAGAGGTTGCTAGGGGGATGCTTGGGGGAGGCTATAGCCACCCCAAAATTTGCCTTAGTCCCCCCCGCCTGGAGCCACCCTTCCCTCCAAGCACCACTGCCTGCCTGTCTGCCCCACATGAGTGAGCCCGCAAAGGTGTGGCACTCCTGACAGGGGCAGTGCAAACCACTTCCTGGTTGCGGGGGCTGTGCCGAGGCTAGGCTCAAAGTGGCAGGAGTGGGGTGGGCTCAGCTGCATGGGGCAGGCGGGTGGGTAGTGGCGATGGTGCTGGGAGGGGTGGAATCTGCTGTCCCAGCCAAAGCCTGTTAATATGTGCTCAAGATATCCCAGGAAGAGGGCCATGCTCCCAGCTAGAGATGAAGGCAGAAAACACCACACTCCATGCCAATCTGACCATGGGGAAAATTCCTTCCTGACCCTAAATATGGTGAATAGTCTGTTCCTACTAACCTGATCTATTGAAAACATCACCATACATAACTCTGCAGGTTCTCCCTTTGTTCAGAATAATTTTAGCTGCACCAGGATCATACCTAGCAAATGATGCAGTAGATACAGCTCATTAAGGACGTCTGTACTATTGCTTTCTAAAGATCAGTGGTACTCAGTCTATGGCCTACAGGCTGGATCTGGCCCTTGAAGTGACTAGCTCCAACTTGCAGCATTGGCAGGGATCAATAACAAGCAGCTTGGCCTGGTGCTTTCCCTTCCCTCTTCTATGCCACACCATGCTGGTCCCCTCCACAACCCTCCTTGCCCTCCCCCTTCCCCAGGCAGGTATTATTTATCAAAGGTAAGCTCTCTCCTTCCCCTCTCTCTGACACTGGCAGCCATCTCTCTCCCTTTCTCCCTTGCTGGAGATGAGTCATCACCCATGATGCAGCTGGGTCACAAGCACCCTACCTGCCCGTGTAAGAGATTGAGCTTCACTATTATAAATGATTGATAGTCCTCTTTAGCAATTGGGCAATATTCCTTCCAGCGGTCAGGTCCTAGAAAGAAATATAAAGGAATGCCATTGAAAATCTCCCAGCTAGGCATAAATTTGGTTTCTATTTGGATAAATGATACAATTTATTCATCTCCTTACAACTGTACTTATTTACTGCTGCTGAGTTGTTTTGTCTTTTGCTTTTCAAACAGTGGCACTGAAGATGTAATTGTGACCTTTCTTATGCAATGATACTCAAAATTAATTCTTGGTTTAGCTAAAGATCATCATCATCATCATCTCTTATTAGCAAATGGTTGTTAAACACCTGGATCTCCATGGTTCATGATCTATGATAGTTTTATAGGTTCATCATATTTAAGAGACTGTTGGATCATTTAATATGACTTCCTGCATTTCATGAGCCATTAAATTTTACCCAGATACTCCTATATTAAGAACCTTGTCTCCTATATTAAGGCAAAACACTTCAATTAGAATAAAGTATTTAAATCTTCACGATAAGAACAAGAGAGAGGGAGATGCTATCAATGCCTGAGGCTTCTACAATGGCAAACAATTCATTAGGTGACCTGTACTCTCATGATCCAAGCAGGCAAAATGTAGGACACCAATCAGAAGACTAGAATGTGGGTTAAGAGTTTACATTATAAATGTTATTTTGAATATTCTTTGTGTACCCCCTCTCTGATGCACTGAAGGAGAAAAAGAAAGAAAATGAGATTAGATTTGCTCAATTTTGCACAGAGGAAAGTTTTCCTTCCTGATCTCTCAAGGAAATTGGCTAATGTTCTGAAGCATGAAAATTTATTATAGTCATTATCTCAATGCAGAAATGAAAGAGTAATGAGCCTGTTAATGGCTATGCAGATAATTCCATACTTCCTATGTCCCAAATAAGAAAGGGTTGAACAAAGAGACACAGATTAGTGTCCCCTTGGCCAGAAGGGACCCCTACAACCATTCAGTCTGAACTTCATTTCTCCCACATCAGGCTGAGAACTTTCTTCTAGAATTTGGATGAAGGCATATCTTTTTTTAAAAAGCATGTATAATCTCTTTATAAAGACTCCAAGGGAATATTTACACTGCTAGCTGCTGAGTACACCAATGAGAAGCACAGCCCCCTCCCACCAACTCCTGCTCCACACATGCCAAACCCAGATACAAGGAGGCAAAGCCACCCTGAAGATGCATTCTGAGCATTAATTAGAATTCAGCACAAGAGTTGGGGACATGAACGTTGCATGCCTCCCAAGGCTGGGGGGACATGGTGAATGCCCGCAGACGGCGGCAACTGTCGGATGCGGGGGCATGGCAGCAGCGAGCGGGGAGCTCCCGCAGGCAGCCACGGCTGTGTCAGTGGGGGAGGGTGGTGAATGCTAACTGGTGATCAGCGACCACCTGCAGATGTCACTAGCGGCGTTGGCGGGGGGGGCGAGCGGCGACCACCTGCAGGTGCTGCCAGCAGTGGCAGCCAATCTCAGGGGGTGCACATGCACCTACGTGCACCCCCTACACATCACCAATGGTTGGGGCATAGTAGACCTCATCTGCTCCCTGTAGCTGTTTCTGTGCCCCGTGTGAAAACTAAACTAGGACAACTTAGCCTTGCTTCATTCATGTGTAAACTGCCCTGGTTTAGAGTTGCTCTGAAAGTGAAGGAGGAAGGAGAAGATGTAGACATTATGTAAAAAGGAAAGTCACAGGCAAAGCAATGAGACAAATAATTTCAGCAGAGGTAAGTATGAAGAGAGGACAAGACCATGGGCAACTGGTGCCTCCCGAGTCTGGGGAGGCACCTGCAGATGCCACTGCTGGCGGAGCTGGTGAGTACCCACAGATGCTGCCACCAGTAGGGACAGCCCTGTCATGGGGGGGCACATGCTGCCCCGTGCTTCCCCTAGCAGTTGTTTATGGACAAGACAGTAAGAGGTTGGAAAGAAAGGCACAGTTCTGGAATATTTCTAAACAAACTTTTGCTCTTTGACTATTGCTTAAGGTAAAACACCAATAGGGTTTAAATAGCCCATGTTGCTGGCTGAGCCTGTTCATTGATATATCTATTTTTTAAAAGTTTGTGAAAATAGGCATTTATTAATAAAATTATAAAGATGAAAGGAAAAATAAATTGGAAACGAACATGCAACAGAACCCCAGCAACTACTTCCTGGGTGTCAGTGGTTACTAAGAAATCTGTTTTAACCTGGCTAGTCTTCTCTGCTAGCAGGTCACAAGTCTGTGCAATACTTGTCCAGATCTCTACACAGGTCTGCCAAAAAGGAGTATGTGCGAGTGATATTACCCTTAGAGAATGTGAAAATGCATTTTGTGTTCATCATTTTAACAGAGACAAGAAATGAGTCCTAGTAGAACAGCTGCTCAGACCCTTTCATCCTTGGCCCTGGAAACTTCCCACACCAATGTCTGAGAACATATTGTTATTGCTATAAAAGCCTTGTTTAGCCAGGTTGGAGGGTCATTTTGCAGCCTGTAAATGTTCGTAACACAGGCAGTATATGATGATGATATATAAACATATATAAATAATTTAAGAAAATTGCCCTCACTTTTTTAGCTTATTGCCTTTATTCAGAAAAACATTCCCAGTACAAGTGACATGGGATGAAGGGAGGTCTTTAAAAAAAACAAACTAATAATATATTATCTCTACTGTCACACTTGCATGTGAAAAGCATCCAGAAACTTAGCATGTTAGATGCTAACATTAGTCTTGGTGTTACAAAATTACAGTCACCCAGAAAGTATAATACAACAGCACAGACAGATACACATATTCTGTACTGCATAAGATGGGGTGTAGCTTGGCAAAGGTTTTAGTTACATGTTAATTATAGATATACTCTTGTGTGAAACTAGATTCCGTTTCAGGACAACAGTATAGTTCAAAAGCTGCTTGGAAGAAATGCCACATAGTACCCTCTTCAACTGCCTTTTTAGCAGTACTTGCAAAGCCTTTCACTGAACTCAATGGCACTTCTCTGTGCATGTTTGGTTGTAATACTATAACTTTGAAAGCCACACATAACCAATTCCAAAACACTGGGAATATTCAAGGCAGCAATAGACATAACCCCTTTCTGGTTAACAATAGCTATGCTTAATCTCTGCCTATTCTCCAAACAGATTTTAACATGTCAACACTTTCAGGGACTCAATTCCCAAACAGGAAGAACAACAGTGGAGGGCAGCATACAGAGCCTCTGTCATGGGTAGGGATGGTTCTGAAAAATTGCCCATTGTCAAGGAATGGAGGTTACAAAGAACTCCTGATATGCAGGGAATGGACGACCCTGGCACGGGCTGGAAAGGAGAAATGAGTGAAGAGGCATGTTCAGAGAAGGGGGGATGTAAGAAAATAGAGACTGCAAGTATGTCTAGCCGATAGAATAAAGAGGGAGAATAAGGGACAACAGTACAAGGAGACATAGGGAAGAATGAAGAGAGAAGGAGAAGATAAGGCAGAGAGCCACAGGCTTTGGGGAAAGGGTAATGGAGGGGCATGTGAGAGGAAGGGTGGATTTGAGAACACACGCAGCCTCTGGTACGGTGGAAAGAATGGGGAGCGCAAGGAAGGCAGAATGGCATAGGGGACCTTGCAGGAGTAGTGGGGTACATAGTGCCCTTAGCACAGCACTTCTCAGCCATTTTGGACTCAAGACACCCCAGTTTTTTGTTTTCATCCATTTTTTGACTATGGGAAAATAAAAGCAATTCTTGTGTTGCAAGGAGAATAGAATATTTTTAACACTATGGATTCTTATTTGAAATCTCTGGGTTATTTTATGAATCATGCTTGCAATCCTCACAGTGCTAACACTGCATGGCATCCCACTGCACCCTTGAAAGGATCTCAAGCTACGCAAAGGTGCAGCTGCACCCTGGTTAAGAATCACTCCCCTAGTACAAGGGAAGGATTGTGGAGGTTGCAGAGTCCTGAAAATATAGGGGAAAGGGTGAGTGGCACATAGATTGCTTGTGGGGGGTAGGAGAATAGAAAGAGCCCCTGGTGGATGCAATGAGCTTGGCCTACAGAAGCAATGAAGCGTATCCTTAGTTCATAAGGAATGGTCCATTCAAAATGGGATCTGCCACCTAAATGCAAGTTTAAAGGAAAAGGGCCAGTGCTAACTAACATGGCATGGATAGATTTTCATTGCATATCCAATTTTCTCTTGTAACTGAGTTGTACTAGGTTTAAGGGACTTGCCTAGGATATGGACACCTAGGCTGTAAGTCCCACTCAGTCTGAGTGGGGTTTGTGTCCACATCTATCGATTCCAAGAAAAGTTCCTTAACCACCAGGCCATAGGCTAGGATGGACTAAGAAAATCCTCCATCCCTATTGCTGAAGTTGGGCCACTGAACAGAAGGGAATACAAGAGACATGGGGCCAGAAGGAAAGTAAGCAAGAGGGAGTGTGACTGTCCTTGTGAAGATGGCACTCTCCTGATAGGGAAGGAGTCCTGAGTTCTGGTTCCACTCCCAATGATGTTTAGATAATTTATCCAAAAATCCAAGGCCAATTTTTGCAAAACTGATTAGCCCCAAAACTGTAACAGTCTTAGGAAGCCAGATTTAGATGGTAGTATCAACACCCCTCTGAACTGAGATAGTTTCCTTTATTGTGTATTTTGGTGCTGGAGGGCTGGAATGAATGCCTCATAAAGCTCCATGTGTAGCAAAACCCCCCGTTTTTCTTTTTTTATTTATTTTAAAATGCATTCCCTCCCCTTACCCAACCATTTCTGACTTTTTCTTTCCCTCTCTATTCCCTATAGATAAGTATGAGTAAGCTAAGATATAGGATAAGCTTTAACATTTTATTTTGTGTAGTAAGTTTTATTTTTCTCTCCTCTCTTTGCAAATAAGTTCCCTGCTATTTTGATATTGATACCCACTGTTTTATAAGTGATAATTATTATGTTTGTTCTGCTTTTATCTCGTGTGATTACTGTTTTAGGCCTATATATACAAGTTAGCGTAAGTCATGTCAAGTTTCCATTTTGTATGTCAAACCTCCATCTTGTGTCCTGTGCCCAGGCATCCCCCGTGTTGCAACTGTATGATTCATGTACCCCTCCCATGTAAATTGGTTCCTGGATGAATGACAGTGATTGGGAATGATTGAAATACAATGGTAGCAGGCCTCTACTGAATGGCCTGTAATGACTGGGCCATCACCTCGCATTGATTCTGTCATAACCCAATGATTTTTAGTGCCTCTGCACATTGGAATTTTCCTGCCACATGAAGCTTTCTTTGCATGGTGGATTTCTCAGCTGCAGAGAGAAAACCCCAGTGCAAAAGAGTTCCCGCCACACGTATGCAAGTTTGTGTCCCACTATTGGTCAATTCTAAATTATTCCTACCTGGCGGCTAGCGATTGGCTTGCTAGCCGTATAAAAGGTTAGAGCAGTTTCCGCCGAAGTTGGAGGAGGACCCCTCAACCATCTCGTGGGGAACTCTAAGCGCGCTGTGGAGCCTAGCAAACTCCGCGTGTGTCTTGGAGGAGGACTTAGGGACCTGATCAGACTCTAACCACTCCCCGTCATCGTGGAATTATTGACGTACCCCCGTGTGAAGCGCTCATGGAGTCGTACATCGACGACTCATCTCGGTTCGGTTCAAAGAGAGATCTCACCCCTGTGTGTTTGTGTGCAACTGTAATTCGAGCAAGTTTTCTTCCTGCACTGTGACCATCGGCAGTGTAAGTAAAGCTTTCTTTATACAACGAATACGCTTCCGTGCCTAACTGTATTCCATCGTGGAAAAAGCCCACCTGATGGTCCGGGCTACTGGCCATAGCCTTAGACCGCCCTCGGTCCCGACAGATTCATCCAGAAACCACGAACCTCACCCAGGAACAGAGACAAGACCAGCATTTGAAAGACAAAAGAACCTGCAGAACCAGCAACTCTACCATTGTACCCCACCATTACAGACACCCGAAACTGCACATCCCTGCATGGAGCGCACATGCTCAGTACACCAGGGGCTGACCCTTGCCTGGGCATGCCTCCTGTCACTAGGGTCACACAAGGTCTGCCCCTATAAAAAGGGGCAGTGAAGACAGACCCAGTGGGATGCCCTCTCCAACCGGACCAGCACCATGCCACACCACCTATCCAACCAGAGGCCCTGCCGGCGACCCCTCTCTGGACAACACCTAGTGGACAAGGACCCCTTTCCAGCTTGGATAGGTAGCTATCACTCCCCATCCCCTCTTCAACCAAGGACTTGGACTCTGCTTCTCTTCCCTACCTGGACTCCAACCCTTTCACTGAGTCTCTTTCTCCTGCTGCCATTGTGACTGCTTGTGTGTGTGTGTGTTCGAACCAATAACGTCATGGGGCTGTGTAGTGTGTTGTCTGTTTAATAAACCTGTTATTTGGACCCCTAAGTTGGGTTTTGCTTTATTATGGTTTGGTCCTGCTCTAATCTCTGCTCCTCGCCCCTCTAACTTCTGTCTCATTTCTCCCTCTCCTGTTTCTAGCTCACTGCCACCTCCAACACCTGTCCTGAGCTCCTCTGCCTCCAAACCCCGTTTCTTTGCCACTGTCTTATCCCCACTGCCTTTTCCTTTTCCCCTGAGCAACCAGGCTTCTGCCTCAGTTTCTTTCCTGGATGTCTCCTCCTTGTCACCACTTATCCGCCCCCCCACCCCATATCTCAGCTGTCTGCCTCAGTTTCCAGCCCCAGTCTACCTTAAGTAAACGCAAGCCTCAGTTTCTCAGCCAGCTTCTCTATAGTCCACCGGTTCTAATCCCGGTTTTGGCAACTTTCACTCCCTACACTTTACCTCTCTTTCTCTCTCCTACCTGAACTTTCACCCAAGTATCTCAGGTACCCCAAGCACACACACACACTGTACTGTCCAAGTTAGGAACTTACCTGTGTATATGTGTAGGTGAATTGTATGTGTGTGAACTCGCGAGTGTGCGTGTGTATATGTATGTATATATATGTCATTATCTGCATGATATATGAATTAGTGATCTGTGTCTAACTTTTGGGGTGTATAGTGTATGTGCTTGAATTGGTGATAGGTATGCATGTGCCTAGGCTGGTTTGGATGTGTATGTGCCTGAGCTGGTTGTGTGTGTGTGTGTGTGCATGCATGTGTGTGTGCGCGCAATTGTGTCACACCCTCCTGTCTAACAGCACAATATTAAGGTCCTGAGAGCTGGCCTGACCCCACAGGGCAACACATGAAGGTGCCCTTCCTTATATGGGAATTCTGGAGATGCTGCTGGTTACTGCAGGGCTCCATAACTACATCTCTATCACACGATGCTATCTGAATCAGACATACTGGTCTACATAGGGGCATTTGCAGCCGTACTGTTGAGCCCCAGCTCAAGTCTGGGATCGTGCCCGGTATGCAAAAGCCAATAAAGATACCAGGGGTGAAAGTATAAAGAAGATTTATTGCTAGCAATACAAGGTGCAACCGGAATAATTTCACGTAACAAGCACACAGATTCTTAATTCTAAGCATCTTTTATACAGGAGTATTGGACCTTCATAAGCATTCTTGTTTGCTAATTGGTTATAAGGGAGTGACGCAAGGAGTTCTTTACTGAGCATGTCTCTATACCTGTGTTTTAGCTATGTATCTCATTTACATACATGTATGTTTCATTAGCATACTTTCTCCCCACCTAGGGGTGTGATTTTTAGTATTTAAATTAGCTTTTTGCCCTAGTCCTCTGATTCTGCTTTTGTTTTCAAGCCTCCTTTATCTAAGACTGTCTCCTCCTTATCATTGCAGATGGGCATTAGTTACATAACAGAGACTTTTGCTTGGGCTTTGTATAGTGGTTTCTAGGTCAAACCTGACAATACCACAACATCAAGTGCCTCAACTATACTGTGCTATCATGGCTGTACTCCACCTTTGAGATCCAAAGTTGCTATCTTTTGAAAGACAGAAATTGTTTCCAAAATATCTGATACCATAAAGCATGCCATCTTTCTATATCCTATATCTGAAAGTGGGAGAAACTCTCCTTCTGGTGCTGAATCTCTGGCTTAGCTCCACTTGGAAAAGGTAAAAGTAAGTAGTGTGCAGAGTTGGAAGTGTCCCAGGTAGACAGACTAGTGGGCTAAGAACTCTTCTGCACAGAGGTGAAAGGAGGACCGAACAAGATCTCGCATAATTCATAGCAACCCTTAAAGCAGCTGCAGCTAGCTCCAGCTATCCCAACATGATCCCTGGGATATGCACCTATATAGATTATGCACCATATACCCATATGGACTATCCCAGCATAGGCATGTGCGACTCACACATGTGTGTGTTCCCAAGCATAAGATCATGGATGCAGTTTTACTCTGCAGAACAGACATACCCTAAAAGGCAAAAAGAAAAGCTTTTCCTCTGTGGATATATGATAAAATTAGCATAGTCATAAAGAGACAAGCAGTGTTCATTCATATGTCCAATTAAATATTACCAGGTTAATGTATATAGGGCTTCTACAGCACACACTTTCTGTCCATATAAGACAACTTTCAGATTTGATACACCGAACTGCATAATCTCTGTAAATAGGTAACTATCACAGTTTTGTCATAGTGATTCACTTGCGTGGCATGCACAGTGAAGTCCACATCTATTCAGGAATGAAAATCTGAGCTGGGCTATCTACTTTTTATAAATTCTGGTAGTCTGACTCAAAATACCCTAGGGATGAAAATCTGATCAGAACTGTTTGCTTTTATGTCTGCTTTTAAATTCTATGGACTGAGATTGTCAATTCTTCTTGACCACAGTATAGCTTTATGTTTGACTTTGATTTTGAATGCTAAAGGCTAACAGGTTTTAACCAAACAACAGAATCTATAGTGGAGGCCAGAAAGACTAATGGGATATGGAGCCAGAGAGTCTGTTCTAGCACATCAATAATGCTATCCATGTGGAAATATGGGGGAACGTCCTATTTTGCCATATATTTAGCTAATGCAGCAAATTAGAAAAAAAATGCCTTTTCTGGATACCTTAAGAGAATGAACTCTAGATAGGTCAGACAGCCAGAGTACCCCAACAAGAAACAGAAGATAAATATGAGGTGATGGCTCTGGCCAAGATCTAGATCAGTGATCTCCATCCTTTTTAAGTACCAAATCACTTTTTTAATTAAAGTGCAACCCAGGATCTACCACGTGCCACCCCCCTCCCTCCCACCCAGCAGGTCAGTCTGTGGAGGAAGGAAGTAGGGGGGGGGCGGGGAGCACATTGAGGCCCCTGTGGTGAGGGAGGGAGTGGGGCCCTAGTCATACCGAGTGGTGGGATGATTGGAGCCTGGGAGGCATGGGGGAGTTCCCGCCACTGCACACACCCCAGCGGAGGCCCAGGGAACACGTGCCACCACCGATCTGTGCATGGGATGGAGGCGCACTGGTGCCACTTTACACTGGGCTTTGCGCCCTGCGCTCTGCTGCAGCTGCCCCAGGAGCAGCGCAACACCACAGGTGTCCCACCGCTGGGCTGAGCCGTGCCCCCTGCCTGCTTCATGATAGGACGTGGAGCCTCTGACAGTTGATCTCAGTCTGGGGGAGATAGTTTCATAGTTTCTAGGGTCGGAAGGGACCTGGGCAGGTCATCTAGTCCGGGGTCGGAAGGGACCTGGGCAGATCATCTAGTCTGACCCCCTGCCATGGCAGGAAAGAGTACTGGGGGGCAAACGACCCCAGCAAGATGGTCATCTAACCTCCTCTTAAAAACCCCCGGGGGGGGAGCCTGCACCACCTCACTTGGAAGCTGGTTCCAGACCCTAGCCGCCCTGACCGTGAAGTAGCGCCTCCTGATGTCCAACTTAAACCTTCCCTCCGCCAGCTTGTGACCGTTATTCCTGGTCACTCCTGGCGGCGCCCTGTTGATCCCCCCTGATTAGTTTATAGCAGGCCACAAGATCCCCCCTCAGCCTTCTCTTCTGGAGGCTGAACAGGTTCAGGTCCTGTAACCTTTCCTCATAGGACCTTCCCTGTTGTCCCTTGATCATGCGAGTGGCCCTCCTCTGGACCCTCTCGATGCTGTCCACATCCCTCTTAAAGTGCGGCTCCCAGAACCGGATGCAGTGCGCCAGCTGCGGCCTGACCAGTGCCGCATAGAGGGGGAGGATCACCTCCTTGGTCCTGCTTGAAATGCATCTGTGGATGCACAACAAGGTACAGTTGGCCTTCCTAGCCGCCTCCCCACACTGCTGAGCCATGTTCATCTTGGAGTCAATAATGACTCCAAGATCCTTTTCCATTTTCTACACCTCCAGCTCTGAGAGAGATGCATTTTAGTGGAGCAACAACCTATCTTCATCTGCAGTTCCGCTAAGTTATAAGCCACGGGGATGTGCCAACCTGCATGCACCGTCATGTAATGATGACGGTGCATGCAACTTGGATGACTTGCAGCTGGTCTTGCATTACTGAACAAAAAACAAAGAGGGTGTATAACTTCTTTCTCCTTCTCATCTTCCTGCACATGCTCTCAGTCTGTGCTGTCCACCCAAGAAAATGAGGTTGGATGACAGCAGAACTGAGAACCTCCTCCAGCATTAACTGGCTTACCTGGTTTTATGCAGCACGCACATGCACTCTTTCTTCTTTGAAGGAAGGATTAAATGGCATCACTAACATGTGCCCTGTGGTAGGAGCTAGAATGGATAAGGACTGCATGGAGAAATTCCTCTGGAAAGCCATGTAATGATGACGGTGCATGCAGCTCTAAGCAGCCTGTCCCTACATCCTCCAGAGACAGGAGGGAGGAGTGGCCAGAGGGCTTCATATCTGGGATGCAGAACACCTTCTTGGGAGTAGTAGAGAGGTTGCCATAACTTTATTTCAGGGTTGCTTCAGTCTCCAGCCAAATGCAGGGTCGAGGTGGCATAAACAGATTTAAGGGGGCATTATGTTTGTCTCCTAGTGGACTGTTTTCTGTTCGCTGCTGCCTGAGAACCATAGGGCAGGATTGGTGCTCTCCCATTTAAAGATGAAGCTGAATTCTCCATGTTGTAGGAGCCACTTTGGCCTGTGCAGGAAATTCTTCATTTGCTTTTAGCACACTGGCTTAAAAGAAGGAGTGGTGAGGAGGGAGGAGGCAGGTTCGTCAAAAAGATTCTGGGGCAAGAGATGGGATAGCTTCACTGTGCCTGATCTAATGCAACTAAAGCAAGTCTTTTGTTCCAGCCTGTAGGCCCTAACTACAAAGGGTGAGAGCTGCCACTGTCCGGTGT
>NW_005841961.1:327757-341188 GCF_000455745.1 Alligator sinensis | reverse complement strand
GGCAACACCAAGTCCAACAAGGCATCCCCCCTGGTGGGGCTGTGCACCTCCTGGGTTAGATGAAGGTCCTGGACTCTGTCTAAGAACCTACGGGAGCACTCAGACCTGGCTGACTGCTCCTCCCAGCAGATGTCTGGGAAATTCAGGTCCCCCATGACTACCACATCCTTAGCCTTTGCTACCTCGGTGAGCTGACCCAAGAATTCCTGGTCAAGCTCCTCTCCTTGGTTGGGTGGTCTATAGTAAACTCCCACCATTAGGTCCCTTTCCCCTCTTTTGCCTTGAACCCTAACCCAAAGCACTTCAGAGTGCTTCTCCCCTGACTCTTTACTAATTAGCGAGGATGTGTATTCCTCCTTGATATAGAGTGCCACTCCCCCCGCTCTCTTTCCTATCCTGTCCCTCCTGTACAGCCTATAGCCCTTGACATTCACCGCCCAATCATGCCTGGAGTCCCACCATGTTTCCGTAATCCCCACAATGTCCGGGCTGGTGTCAGCCAGCAGGAGGGCGAGTTCCTCCTGCTAGTTCCCCATGCTACGGGCATTAGTGTAGAGGCATTTCAGGCCTCCAGTAGATGTGTATACTGACCCCCTAGTCCCAGCATTCCCAGCAGTCCCAGCATTCCCCTGGTCCCCATCTCTTACCTGTTTATCTGCTACGCTTGACGGTCTGGGCTGGGCTGTAGTTGTGGGCGCCGTTTGGTCTGGTAGTCTGATGTATCCTCCGCCCTCATCTTCCCCTTCCCCCGACGAGCCTAGTTTAAAGCCCAGATGCACACACAGCCCCACAGACTGAGATCAACTGTCAGAGGCTCCACGATTGACCAGTTGATTGTAATTGACTGGTTGGCGACTACTGATCTAGATCTTTAGTGGGAGGCTACCAGCAGCTTGTTACTCTCTTTACAATCGTATTATGATGGGAAGATAAGGAAACTCTCCTTAGAGGAAATGACACCCTCTACATATTTTCCCTATGACCAAGGAACGCCATGTAAAAGATTCCATATGTGCTCCCAGTCCATGAGACACCCCCATGCATATAAAATATATATGTCTTTAACAAGTTAATCCCCTTTGAGATACTGAGACATGTGATAAGCTTGCCTTCTAAGACAACCATTCCTTATGAACCCTCTCATGATACTCAGCTTCCGTGGCATGTTTGTGTTGTTAGACATTAAAACCTTTTCCAAGAACAGTCCAACATTTCATTCTGTGCCTTCCAATACTTCCACCTGGAATCTCACCTTTCTCCCTCTCTCTCCAATGTTCTGCTGTTTGTTTCACAGGGAACCAAAAACCTTCCATCACTACCAAGTGGGCATTAGTTTCTTATAAGAAAGCTAAAACTATAGCTGTACTGAACTAGTACATATGCACTGGAAAAAACTAAATTAAATGAGACTGGTAACAATATTTTAATTCCATTTCCTGTTCCAATATTCAAAGTATAAAGTATGACCAGACAAACTATCAAAATATGTGGAGAAGAAGAATAAATGTCAGAGGCTGTTCTTGCCCTCCACTGATATCAATGGCAATTTTAACATTAAATTTAAAGGAAATAAAACAAAATTACAATAGTGCCACCTTTAGATCCTGGAGACCCAGGATGGTATAATAAATACCCCTCCTTTTTCAGTGGTATTCAGAATGGAACAGTGCATTGTCCAAGTACAAATGGACATATAATTCTAAATATTTTCTACAAATATTAATGCTGAGAGAAAGATTTCCTGTGCTTGTATTAACTATAATGTCAGGGGCTGACCCAGACGTGGGAGAGAAGGGGGTGGAAATCAATGTTTGGGGGTTAAGGATACAAGCCCAGAAAACCAGAGCTGAGGGTCACAATACCAGGAATCCAAGAGCCAGAGCCAAAGGTCACAAACATGGTAGCAGTCAAAGTCTGATGTATCAAGCCAGGGGTCAAAATGAGTTTGGATTCATATTCAAGGCATGCTGATGGGCAAGCGGGGAAGTCCAAGTCTGGAAAAATGAGAAACCGACAGGACAAGAACAGAGCAATCCAGGGCAAGAGCAGGTAGGCATAGGGGCAGGGGCAAGCAGGAACTAAGCAATGATTCAGGTAAGAGTGAGGCACAGGTTCAAGCTAGGCTAGGCAAGGTTCAGGCAGGAACTAGGCAGAAGCAAGGCACAGGTTGGGGTAGAAGAAGGGCAGTAGGAACCAGGATAGGACACAAGGAACCAAGACTCAGGAACCAGGACTAGGAGCAGGGAACTAGGACTAGGAAGGAAGAGCTCTGGGACTAGAGCCTTCTTGATTGACAGCCCACAGAGCTGCTACTTTTACACCCCCAAGGGGATTTAGGCAGGGGCAGCTAAGAGCATATCTGCCTGCCTCCTGACGTATACTCCCTTGCTTGGTCTAACTTATCAACAGTCAGCCCTTGGATATGTCATTATAGACAAGCTGTTAGCCATTTGGCCTATAGTCTTCAAGCAAAAACTACTAATTTTTTCAGAGGGGTATTTTAGGAAAATAAACATAAGCCACATCTTCACTTTGCAAATACATGCTACACAAAGAATCAGGATGTAGCTTGTAAATCTCTCTCTAGATTCTTCAGGAGACTTGTACCCCTCTAATGGCTTCCTCAGAATGCCCTCTGTGGTATTATCCTCCTCACCACCTAGAGATCCCACAAGGAGCTCTCAAATTTCTCTCTCTGCTGCAGACGTCTCCTTCTGTCCAAACTTAAATCTAGGGCTGCCATCCAGTTGTGGAGGTCTAACCATCAGTTCAGTACTGAGACAGAGCTCTTAATTTTCATTAAGGAGAGAAGAGGAAGCAATCTCAGGCTAATAGCAAGACTGGGAGCTTATGGAGAAGATTGGGAGGTGGGGGGTAGAAGACAGGCGGGATGACAAAATGAGGATATGGAACAGGGAATGGGACAAAAGATGGCAAACTAGGAAGACATGTACAGGAAGGAGGGGAAGAAGAGGAGGCCTCATCTCTCTCCCCTACCTTCTCTTCTCTTTCTCCACACCAATAGGCTTCTAGATTCTCCCACTCCAACACTCACGTTTGTATGACCGCCACCTCCCTATACTATCCTCATTGACTGGTCCTCATTGACTGTCTAGATTCCTTCCCCAGTTCCTGAAGTATGTAAATTTCCCATACCTCCAGCTGCTGATCTCTCTCTCAGACGAGAGAGAAAAGTTAATGATATTTTCATTGTTAAAAATAATTCACATATGGCATTGAGCTCATGGCTATTTGCTGAAAGGAACAGGGGAGTCAGGTGGAGAGAATGGAATAGAGGAAAGAAGATAAAGGTGAGGACCATGAAGTAGGCTAAAGGAAGTCCATAGTGTTTTAAGAACAATGGGGATTGAATCAGAATTTAAATGAAGAATAATGATAATGTTGTGAGGAATGACCCCATTCCACCCCGGACTGTACATGTCCACTGAAAGTATTACTAATGCATTTTCTTCAGAATGTTATGGAGTTAAGTGGTATAGAAAATAACATGAACTTGTCTCATTTATACTTTATCCCTGGAATGTATTGCTATGTTTGTTATAGGAAAACCTACTCAAAATGTCACTGAAGTACCTCTTTACATACAAAATAATAACTTGTTCTGGACAGCTAAGATATAATGAAGCACTTGTTTTAATCTAATTTGACTCTGGAGCTTTCAGATTTTTTTTCTTGATGATCATTTTAGCACCACATAGAAATCTGCATGCAGAAAGCACATATATTGCTGACATCTGCCCATTTCCATAGACATGAGATTTGCTAATAGACTCAACCAGTTCAGTTTTGATTACTATTTTTCTTTCCAATGTATACAGTGCACACAAAGCCACATGTCTGAATTAAAAACTAAAAAGGCTCAGGCAGGTGTAATGATAACCATTACCTTGTTTCCTGAATCTTTTAAACATCGACATTGAGTGTGGAATTCAAACAGGTGCCCATAAAATGAGCTTATTTTCATACGGGACTGAAAGTGTAGTAGGACAATACCAGCTGTGAGGCTTCTAAGGGTAAGGTGTATAGACTGAAAGGGTACAGAGGGCAGTCTCTAAGTTTCAAATAGACGGATATGAAAAAGGCTGTAGAGGCAGGTCTATGTCAGGGTTGTTATTCTGCAAACCAAAACTTCTGCAATGCAAGTGCAGGAGACAAAGAAGTGGATACAAAGGCACAGCAGTGAAGCTCCATGACTCACCTGCAGGTTAGGAGGTGACTATTATCCCCAGCTACACCAAACAACCCCAAAGTCTGGTTGCATTCCATGCTGGGGCAAAGGGAGGAGAATTCACTCTGGATGAGCACTGATGACTCTGCTGTGAAAACCCTGGACTGAAAATATTTAAATCCCCGCTTCTTTAATAGAAAATGTGGGATAGTTCTGTTCCTTGCATGACAACTGCCATATGACAACCTCCTCATTCCTACCTAATCCTTTTACAGGATGAGTAATCAGCCTCAGCTCTTTAGGAAAAATAATATAGGCAAATACCATAAATAATAAGGGAAGTTTCATTTGCCCTCTAGGGACTAATCTGTCTTTCTCTTATTATGCTGTCTTTCTCCCTTGCCTTCTCTCATCTGTAGGCAGTATATTATTATTTTCTCTAGTGCCACATTGCTTTACACACAGATGACAAGGTGCTTGTACCAAGAATACAATCCAAAAGGCATGAATAACTGCAGGAAGATGGGAGCTAACTATTCAGTCATATCAGCTATTTTAAGTTAAGCATCTGCCATGTTAATTTCCTGGTTTGGTGTAGATTCCCCTTCTTCCTACCATGCCCCTTTTCATGTTATTGAGTGACTCTAATTTTCTTGTAGTGCTGAAGTGATGCTGTAGCCATGACAGCTCAGGAATAATGCAAGAGAGAAAGGATTTTGGGAGAGAGATCTTTAATTGGACCAACTTCATCATTAGTATAAAATAAGACAAGCTTCCACATGCAAGACATTCTTTATCAGGCCTGAGGAATTTAATTTTCTCTGCTTTTCACCATCTCCCTTTTTTGTGCTGTAGTCAACCTGGAAAATGGAAAGAGACTCCTCTGGTTTCAGTTCAGCTTTTCCTGTTTTAGGCAGAATGTGCCATTGTAGAATTATAAGCAGTGATGATGTGCTGTTTTTTTCAAAACAGTAATTAATGTCTATTGAAAGAAAGGAGCTATATTAAGTTTAAGTGAAGCTTTGCATTTGAAAAGCCAAAGATTTATGCCCAAACAAGCTCAACTTACTGTAGGTGTCCCTTTAAAGTAAGGTAGTGCAAAAGTGATGTAGCTACAATGGTCCAGAAACAGTGCAAGGGGCAAGGATTTCTTAGGGTGAAATTATTTATTGAACCAACTATGTAGTTGGGATAAAATTAGACACGTCAAGTCTTGCCTGACAAAGAATGTCTTGCATTTAAAAGCTTGTCTAACTACTGGACTAACTATATAGTTGATCCAATAAAACGTATCACCTAATCCTTCCCTCCCCTTTACAAGTAAGAACAGTCACAGAATAAAAACAACTTCAAATAGTTTAGTTCTACCTTGCCTTCTCCTCCCCTCCCTGTCCAATGACAAGCTGGTTACCTACCCTGCTAGTCACAGCTTCTCAGATGTATCCTGGAACTGCCAGCGTTTGAGGTGCCCTCCCTTTTGTCCTCCACATTCACATGGGGCCTCCTACCCTGCAAATGGTGCACGGCCTCCTCCTCACAGCTGTCAGAGTTTTATGACACAGTGGGGTCCTGGATTCATTATATCTGGGCCAATTCATTTTGCCTTTTCTCCGTGCACACTCTAGAACTAAAAACAATCATGGCTTTCTATGACATCCCCAGTTCGTGGACCCTAGTGGCAGCTGATTAGTTTGTTCTGTCAAGTAAAACATCTCAAACCTGCTACGATCTATTATGAATGCAAAACAACTGTATAGACCATTCTAGCAGCCTGTGGAAAGGTACTCTTGGTGCTTGCCACTTTAAGGGTGGGGTCAGGCATCCAGCAGGTGCCCGATGGTGGCAGCCATTTTGAGAACCTAGTACATAAAGGCTGCAGTCTGCTGCTGCCAGTCAGGCAGAAACATCACCTAGCTGAGCTGCAGCAGGAAGAACCCTAGAGGTAAGGGCAAAAGCTTATGGGGATGGATAGGAGGCTCTTAGTCCTGGGCATGACGTAGAACTGCACCCTGCCAGGGATGGGTAGCCTGGTGGGGCTCCCAGTGGCATGAAAATGCCAGGCCAGTTACTACCCCCCACTGAAAGGTGGGTAGGAGTGCCTTAACCCCAGCTCCCACTTCCTAGTGGATAATCTGGCAAGGAGGTCAGCAGGACCAAAGGGGGTCCAGAGGGCGGCAAGCTGCCTAGAGCAAATGAGGGGCAAGGAGGCCAGAGTTTGGGAAGGGGTGTGGAGCCTAGCAAGGGGCATAGAGCCCAGTGAGAGGCAAGGACCCCAACTGTGTGTATGTGTGGGGCAAGGAGCCTGGTATGAGTGAGGAGCACAGAGCCCAATGAGAGAGGCTGGAGTTAAGGGCTAGGATATGGTTACAACATGTGGATGTTATCTGCAAGACTTGGGCTGCAGTGTAGGGGAGGAATGGAGCCACAGATAGCACCCACTGACATTGGGGCTGTCATGGGCAGTCTCCTGCATTATACCAACTGTTTATGGAAACAACAAAGTCATGGCAGGAAAGACTTGGCAGCTTGCCCATAGAAACAGGTAGGCAAGCCGGCGGGAAATCTCGCCCCAAGCTTGGCCCCCATTAAATAGCCCAAGCTTTGGAAAGCAAGGTACTTCAGCCCTAATGTGCTCCTAATATATCTTCTACACTAGGGTGGAAAGGGCAGGTCTTAGCTGTGTCTTTTTTTTTTTTGGTTTTTTTTTTTGGTTTTTTTTTTGTTTTTTTTTGTTTGTTTTTTGAGAGCTGATCCTGTACCAGAGCATTCAGAACACTGCTTTCTATTTTAAGTTCCTTGTCCATTTATGAAATGCACTGTGATCAGGATATTATATACACATATCACTTGCCACAGTAGATCTTAGAGCAATATTCTGCACTGCTTATGTAAATGGAACTCTGACCAAATAAGCAGTAATCAGAGTTGGCTGTGCTCTTCTGTGCAGACTGAGAGGAGACATATCTTCTCCTTGCTGAAAATATTCCAGTCATCATAATATTAACCTCTTTCTTACTGCAGCAAAGAAATGTATATATTAGAAAATATCCTAGGGAATAAGTTGTGAGTCCTAGATAACACATAAGTACAACTGAAAGACTTCACAATTTCTATGGTACTACTGAAATCATAATGTATTTTGATATTTTCTTTACCTATTTTTCCAATTAAAAAAATTGACCAAAAAAATTGACCCAAACTCACAAAAAGATCCAAATCCCGCTGAAGCTACGTTTCTTGACAAATTTACTATTCATTCAAAAAATTTCACCCAACTCTATTAGTGGCCCATCATTCCATCAGTCCTGGCTTTCTAGATTTCCTGTTTTGGGTTCATTCTTCCCAAACTGGATCTCCTCTGCAGTGAACTCAGCCCTTCCAGGATGAATTATGGCACTGAAGAAACAGTAAATGATTTCTCTCTCTCCATAGTGATCTCAATTTTATTTCAGGCTTTTGATATTGGTCCTTTAATTTTTGAGTATCAAAATACAGCAAAATACACCATGGTACCATCAATTGCTCCACTGCTAGAATCGCAGAACACTTTCACAGACCACTAAGAGGTTATGTTTACTTGGCCTTCCCCCCCCCCCAACAGGAAACATGTTGGCTTTGACTAACCCTTTCTGTTGACTAGGACTGAAAATTTACATTTTGATTAGATGCAATGGTCCAGTCAAGAAGATAAAGGCAGGAACTGCAATCTCACCCTGCCTCCCATAGGCTGCCTAAGGCATTGGTGCTAGATTTAGCAAATGAATAAATATATTAGATGTGTTCATGGATGCATAAGACAGCATGCCTTAAGAAAGAAAGAGCACCCAGAGGGACACAGTGAAGTGTGCAGTAAGCCAAAGTATAATGAAAGCCAACTAAATTGAGACTTCAGTATACTTACCAGACGAAAGCTTGATCCCATTTACCTGTGTGCAGGCTGCTTTTTTATTATGTTGAAAATAAAATGTTACCCTCAAAGTTAAAAAAAAAAAAGTATAAAATAAAAATAAATTGTTAATGTATATAGCTGGATAGTATTACTATCAAGATGTGTATGATTGTATTGAGTTATATGAAGTGAAACCTTCCTACAGTTACAAGAAAAATCTTCCCTGAAAGATGAGAGCTAAAACATTACATCTGTAGAATTAAAAAATAAATAAATCAATGCCTGCATGAAAAATATGAGACTATCAGACACAGAAGCATTATAATATCTATTCACATCCCAAAGGCCCTATCCACAATGTTCTCAAATCTCTCCTTAATCTCCTTACTATATTCAGCTCACTGATAAATGTACATTTCCCAGTACTTCACAGCCCTTGTCCCACTGTTCACCACGCTGTTATATTCATACGTTGTAGATTTTCAGATGACTGGGGAAAGAACTTCTCTAAATGATTATTTCAACACCACTTTCGTATATCTGCTGATTGAATGTGACAAACATACCCAAAAAATATGTCTGGATAGAAGAATGCATTTTGCATTACCAATTACACCGAAAAAGTCTCAGACCTGTTGGTTCCAAATGACTTAATTAGCACTGACCAACCTGGCTTTTCTTTAACCTCACAGGTATCTATTATCTGATTCTACCTCAGCCTCACAGAACTCTTGGTGCTGTATTAAATATTATTCTAGATCTACAGGACAAAACAGCTATAAATTCTTAATAATACAGGCTTGTGTCTTCAACATTTCAAGAAGTTCAAGCAGAATATATGTCTGAATATATAGAGGCTGGAAGGATCCAGGATAATACATGCAAACAAGAAAAAAAAATGCTATTGCAAATGTGGTTTTACAGAGCCAACAAATCAAATCATAAGAACAAGTGCCATTTTAAGATGCTAATTCCATGGAATCACAAAAATGTGACAGTATCCTGCAGCACAAGCAAACAGGTTGAATGTAAGAGTTACTTTTATGTTCCACAGGAATATAGTGTGGAAAGTCTTTCCATTCAGTTTTTGTCCTATTCTTTTTCCCTGCCTCTTGCAAAAGGAAAAACAAAAAACACTTTCTTCTGTAAATGCATTTATTAATATTGGTTCACTTAAGGCAGAAATGCTGTTACTTTAAGTACACTCTACAGTCTTGGTTTATTGCTCTTGCTACTGTAAACCCAACAGCAAGAGATTAGAACATCATAGTCAATTGCTTTTATATAGTAAGAGTCAAGTGCTGGTCTCAGATAGTTGCACACATCTCATCAACATCTGTATAAAATGCATGTGAGGCAGAATTTGGCCTTGAGACAGGTAAGTGAAGTAGAAAAATGTATATAAAGTAACTTATAATGCTGCAAAGCTTTCTATGGAAACAAACAAGTAAGGCAACCCAGAGAGTCAGGAAAGTAAAAGCCTAAAGCTTCTCAAAAGTCATGTAATTTCAATCGCTGCAAATTTAAAATGGAAGTTGATCTAGTAAACAGAACAAACCAATGTCACAATAAAAGTGAGAAATTCCCCCCATTCTACAATCCTAGTTTGATATAACACCATGATTTCAATTTTTAAAAGCATCTTTCAGTTTGTTAAAATCATAACTTGTTTGAGTATCAACAGAAATTTAGTGAATCTTAGTGCTCCCTTTTTCTGTGAATACAAAATCTTAAAGTACACTCTCAGGTATACCCATAAGTGTATATAATACACCACCCTCTAGCTCTCCTATGCAATATGAATTTTCACTTCCACCTGGGAGAAAGTTTACAATCTTTGCATTCTCCTATGCCTGAGGAAGGGCACGTGAACCTGAAAGCTTGAAAATAAAGACTTTTTTATTTTATTTATTTATTTTTTACAATAGTCTAGTTGGTCTAATAAAAGATATCACCTCTCCCACATTGACTGCTTATAAGTTACACCAATACAAATGAGAGTTTAATCTGTATTACCATTTAAAAGTTGAAAGTAACTTGCATTTCTTCTGAAAGACTCTTTGGTGTTGAAAAAGGCAAACACTAAGGAATATGATGGTAATTGGAAAATGTCTTTTCCAGTCATTAAAAACTACTTTTTTTCCTTTTTAAGAAATCTTCACAAACAAGCAAAAGTTAAAGCTAAAGCACTTAAGAACCAAGCAGACTCCATATTTCCATTTTATTTTGAGGATTTGCCTTGAGTAAACTTTTCCCTTCTACAATTAGATTCAGTGATCCATCAAATTTTGTTATGCTGAGATTTAGTCTCAGAACCTCTGGATGAAGATGTGTGTAAGAGTTGAAGAGGACATAAAGCTTACTAGGGGATATAGAAATTTCGTCCCTTGAAGACACTTCACTTCAGCAGAGATTTCAAAGGAATGAGGAGCTCACCATCCTGTAATACCGAGGCTGAGGAGGGCGCCAGTTATCCACAAGTGGACGAAAAGGTTCATTTTCACTATTCATGGAAAGGCTACGGAACTTTGCCATCTGCAAGGAAGTATAATAAAAAATGCCAACATGCATTCATGAGATTGAGTTAGGATTCTAATGGGTGAAATAGCATCCATTGATCATTAAACAATGGATCCGTGTACCAAAGGATCTTTTGACCTTTCCCACCTCTTCTGTAAGTGACCTGCACTCCCTCACCTGGGTGCAGACAGAAGTGCAGCTCCCCACTACAACTGAGAACGCTTTGCAAAAAGCATTCTGAGTTGCAATGATCCCCCAGATCAAACAAGTTCACTGTTGGTTCCAGTGGGGTGGGGGTTCTAGCTGCTGGCTGCGAGCCTGCAGCTGGTTTCCCCAAGCACCGGCCCCTCCTCCATATGAGCTTGTGCTGGTTTCAGAATGGGGAGAGGAACAAGAACCAGAGGGAGTTCATTCAAGGGGTTCCCAAGTCAGCAGTAGTGGGGGGACTTGGTGAACTCCAATTCACCCACCTGGGGGGGCTCCAATTCACCCACCCCACCCTCCAGTGGGGGCTGAAAAAACCCCAGACTGAACTCCCTCTGCTCCCTGTCCCCCCTCCTATTCTGAAAACAGCTTGAGGCTGGGATGTAGTGCAGATACAAGTTATAGAAGATGCTCTGTTTTGAAACATCTTCATCTGACCCCTCATTCAATGAGGGTTCAGATTTTTGCCCGATTGGCCTTTTTTGAAGCTGTCTGCAGCCGTGCACTTGTGTCTGGTCACAGCTATAGACCTCTTTTTCTGTGGCCAGACTGGGTGAAAATTGTCACTTCTGCCTATGTCCTCTGTGATGCACAAGGATTCTTGCACTGTGGAACTACTTGCTGCATTGGCATTCTCTTGAGGAAGGAGGCAGGTGCAAGAGTGTGCAAGTAATATGAATCTTGGCCACAAATTAGCTTATATTTATATACAGCAGTGAAACATTCAGTATCTGAATTATTATTCTGAACCATAGTGACAAAAGCCATAGTTAAATCAAAAGTACACTATATAATGTAATTAGAACACAAGGGGGCGGGGAAAGAAAAAACAGTAGATTATCAATATTTACTACAAATGGGCGTTTATACATGTGCTCAGGGTGGGCACTTTGATTAGAGTGGCTCTGAGAGCTGCTCTAATTAAAAGTGCCCAGAACGTCTCATGTATCAGCATCTCCATGTTTCAAAATGGCAGCAGGAACACTTCATTTAAAGCTCATTCAACAAGCTTTAGATGAAAGTGCCCCTTTCGCCATTTCATTTTGAAGTGTGGGGACACGGATACATGAGACACTTGATGCTGCTGGAGCATGGTAATTACCACGCTCCAGCAGACTAGATTAAAACCAAATTTGATTAAGCAAGTCTGCTCTAATACACTGTAATTACAGTGCATCAGAACAGCTTGCTGCTTGTGTATAGGCGCCTAATGTTTCTAATCAATAGGTGAAATGCTGCTGTGCATAATTTCCATTTTGTGAGAGAAATGCCCAGTGCAGCATGAAAAGAAGATACACAGTGGAGAGTTGTAAACTGCACTTTTCATTGTATAACTGGTCTGGAGAATTCTGCCCTTTTATCTCAATCCTTTACCCAGAATGTAGCCCAAGCAACTGGTTTATACACTGTAGTTTCTGGGGAAGAATTCTTCCCTGTAAATTTATAACTGCAACAAATGCCATAACCGGCCTGGCCCATGTGCTACTGTATAGGGAGGATAAAATACCAAGGGATTCATTGCTACTGTTGTATCTAGGTACTCTGTTTCTAAAATCGTTCCTAAAGCTACTTGCCTGTATATAGCAATCATCAAAAATATATATCACGTGAAAGTGAGCACTTCCTCAGCACTTAGTCATTGCATCCTAAATGAATTTAAATTCACAGTTGCTCATTAATAGCTAGACAAGGTTCCTTGGGTGAATTTGATATCTTTTATTAGACCAACTAGTTGGTCTAATAAAAGATATCAAATTCACCCAAGGAACTTTGTCTGCCTATGTCCTTAGACCAACACGGCTACAACCTAAACCCCTGCATCATTAATAGCTACACTTTCATCAGGGTTACAGATAAATCCCTAGTTGATCCTCTGTAATGTAAATAGCCAAATTGGTAATGAAGCTCTAGCCAGATTTGTGGTAACCCATCAAGAAGACTTAGCAGAGCTCACCTGAAATTTGCATACAAAGGCAGGATTCCAAATATCAAATACCTTTAAATCTTGACATACACAAGGAAAAATATTTGTAGGATCTGAGTAAATACAGTCATGTGGTAATAGGTATTGATTCTTGATCCTTATCTCACAGACCCCATTATGTTTTGGGGGTTTACAATGTCATTAAATGTTTTCTTGTGTGTACTATACTGATATGGCATATGTGGTCTAACTGGAAAGCCCATATTAGCTATATCCAATTATATGACTTAACACTGTATACATTAAAATTACATTAATGATTTCCAGCTTTATGGTTTGGGGAATAACTAATTTTACTTTGCCATTGTGTTCTAAGGCAAGGACAATTGCCACTTCCAATGAAAGACAAGAGAGGCCATTGATGGGATGGGTGTCAGGCAGACAACAGGAAAAACAAATGGAGAGTAGCAAAGGCATCTGAGAGGATTGGCCCATCAAGCCAGAGGAGCTCCAGGTACCTCAGAAAGACTGGAACTTTTTGCACGATTCTGGCGACTCATGAACAATTATAATAATGGTAAGGGGGAGCAAGTGGGGGGGAGGGGGAGGGAATGACTTGCCTTGGAGGTTTTGGGAGTTTAGCTACGATAGAATCAAGGTCTTTGAATCTCAGGCTTTGGAGGTTTAGTGACCCCAGCAGCTAGT
>NW_005841961.1:317014-327747 GCF_000455745.1 Alligator sinensis | reverse complement strand
TGAAATCTGAACCCTGCCAGTCTCCCCAGAAATCTCAGGAGGGCTAAGGTATAGCTAGATGAGAGGGTAAAAAGTTTACAGATTGTTTTGCTGTCTCCAAACAGGGCTGGCCCACAATTTTTGGGGCCCCCTAATCCATTGAAGAAAAAAAAGTCAAAATTGTGGTATAAACTCACTGAAATAAAATAGGGCCTGGCTGCGTGCATGTGGGCTGTGCTACAAGGGGCACAGAGTGAGGGCAGCACATGCTGGGGACTCCTGGGTTCCCTCCCCGGGGCTGGGGCCGGGCCAGGGCAGGAGAGGAGCCGGGAACTCCTCCCCCACTTGGCCTAAGAAGGCCTGCATCAAGCCCTTTAAACATGGAGCAGGCAGCGGGGGGGTGAGTGGGGCATGGTTCCTTGGCTGTGGGAGCACTGTGGCCACAGGTTCCACAGGATAAGACAGGCTGGCCCTGAATGCTGCCACTGCGTGTGCCACTCATCCTACCTCATTCATCATACCCCTCAGTGCAAGCCATGCCAATGGGTTGGTAGATGTGGTTTACCTGGTCTGGACTGACAACAATAGGTTCCCTCAGAATAATCCAGGTGATGACCTCTTCACAAGGAGGTGTAGTGAAGGAGCCATGGTAAGTCCAGTAGTCTCGAGATTTAGGAAAAAGAATTGAAGGATCAAAGTTTGGAAAGGGAGCTTCTTTCCCCTTAAAGAGAAGAAAGACAAGCAAACCAGAAATCTCATCAGCAGCCAAAGTAGACATACAAGTCTTGCTTAAAAGGAGGATGTAAGTTCCCATAGAAGAAACAATGAAAGGTCCAACTTCATTCAAGTGATACAACTCCTTTTCCATTCAAAAATTTGTTCAGAAATTTATTTTCCCAGAAATGACTGTTAGTCCAAAGCCAAGGTCTCATTTATATAGCACACACCTTATCAAAGTGTCCACTGCGGCAAGTAAGGCTTGTAACTTCTGAGAAACTCTTTTCACCAAAATGTAATGTTACTTAATAACTGTGACCATACAAGAAATATCAATATCTATGATGACTTCAACCACCTACCAGAAGCACTTCCAGTCCACTTCCGAGTTGGCCGCCAAGCGCGCAGGCCCCCCCTCCTGTGCCCCCCTGCCTTGGTGATTGGCTATGGGGGGTCCCAGGTGCCCCCCCCAGACCCAGGAGGCACCAGTCACAGAGCCAGGGGGGCTCCCCCACTTTCTCCCCAGTGGACCTGGAAGTGCTTCTGGTCCACTTCCAGGTTTGCCGCCAAGCATGCGGGGGGCCCCCCACGCTCCCATGGGACGCTCCATCTGCCCCAGCATCTCAGCATTCACGAGCTGCCTGGTACTTTGAGGTATGTAGAAAAAAAATATTTAAAGCTGTGTCCATGTTTAAATCGTCAAATCTCTCAAAATTGATTTGGAGGGTTCCAATTCAATTCAGAGAGATTAAAGGGTCTCTTGATTCGATTCTGAGATTCAGCCGCCAATCGGGCTGAATCTCCACTGAATCAAATCAGCAACCAAAGCTTTGAACAGCCCTAGTGGTTATTGTATATTGCAGGGCAGCCACTATGTACTATCAAATCTGACCTTTTGGTTTGCAGTTGTGCTGCATTTCACTTAACCTGATATAATAAAAACCGTGTTACCTTTGACTTAATAGCTCCAACTTCTTCAAGAATTCTTTTCATCTCTCGTTTGACAGGTTTCCCCACCTCAAAGTAGAAAACATAAGCCAAAAAACAGTTATGCCAGATGATTTTTCTTGTATGATGCTTCATTGTATATTACAACTATTTAAAAAAAAAAGCCTGTATTCCCATCTGTCAATATTCTCAGAACATACCATACTTAAATGTTACACTCTATAGAAGGCAAAAAGAACATTTCTTGAATAATATTTGAAGTAACTAATTGTTCATAATTCTGCTATATGCTAAACACACACAAGGCTCAGTGGAAGTGAATAGTATAAACTGTACTGCCTTGAGAGGGGACAAGATGAGCCTACAAACTTGATGCACAAGATATTATCATAATTAAAAAGGGAAGTGACTTCACATCTAACTATTTCACTGACCAGAAACAAAAATAGTTCCATGAGCATGCACATTTACCATCTGATGGTAATTTCCCTCTCAAAGGAGTACTATAGCCATTTTTGAGCTGAAATTGTACATGTGAGGGTACAGGGAAGATTAAGGCAAAACTTTGAGAGAGATTGTTAATGGAGATCAGGCAAGAAGTAATATATAGCTGATTGCTATTGGATAGGCATCTACTGTTGAAATTATACCCCTCAAACAACACAAATGCACCTTGGAGGTTGCATCCTTGGTCCTCAAGTCTACACAATGTTTTGGACACACAGATGTGGCATCAGACATGTTTGGAAGTAATACAAGCATTGCACAATAATAAATTTGGTACTGTCAGGGCTGGACCTAGGGAGTCTATTTGAGAGTGGGTATCAGCAAAGTTAGGTGTCAAACTCACTTTGTGCCCTGGGCCGGATCCAGGCTGGATTCCTTGCAGGCTAGATCAGTCTGGCGTATGCAGCAGCAGTTGCAGCTCTTGATCTAATCTGGGGCATGCGGCAGCAGCTCCAACTCTGGCACAGGGCACATGCTGGTGGGGTCAGCATCCAAGGAAATAGGGTTGTGGTGGTGGTGACAAGTGGAGTGGTTGGAGGGTGAGTAGGGTTTTAATCAGCTCTTGTTGACCAACCTGCCACTCATCACCATGTCCACCAGGCCCAAGGGCTCTAGTTTCTGTAGTAGACCACTGCCACTGGTCACATATCCTCAACTTCTGGTTGCCCATCAGTAGCCTGGCGGGCTAGAGTGGTTCTGAGGGCTGGATCACCCCTAAGGTAAGTTTTAGTAAGTCCAGACCCAAAATAAGCTAAAATTCCTGTGTTCCATTCTGATCCTTTTCTTCTAACATGATACAATATTAAAAAGTACAATGGGAATTTGGTTTTGCTGCAGTAGGTCAAACAACAAGCATATGCTTCATGCAAGGATAAGCACTTTTTACTTACCTTTAGAAAAATGGCCAAAACAGCCACACCATCATATCTTCTCACAGCATCAGCATAATTACTGTGTTTTGGATTCCAGTGTAACAGATGAAGCTAAAATGATGAAGAAAGTTAAAGTACTCTGAATCCTATTATGGAGTAATAAGCCATCAAAATTCAATCCAGTATTCCTGAGGCACTCAACTGAAAGAGTTCAGAAAGCATAGGAAATACAGGATAGGACTCCAAATGCCATAAAAAGCTGACGTGTGTAACTATATCCTATACCTGTCCCAGTGCTTTCATAAGTTTTTTTAAACAATCACTTCTCAGCTACTTCACTTTTAAACGTAGATATTTTAATATGGTGACTGTGCAGAATAACTTTAAATATGATAATGTAATAGAATCATATAAAATTAGAGCTGGAAGGGACCTCAGGAGGTCATTCAGTCCAACCCCCTGCTCAAAGGAGATGCTTTGAGATGTTTAACCAGGCATGCAAAGCACACACGAAACGTTGGAGTTACCCATTGATCTCCTCCTCATCCTACCTGGGTATTCAGGATAAACACATTCTAACAAAAGAATCATAATTCATTTTATAAATGCATTATAAATCGTTCTGCCCATGCTTTTGACTCTCGTCTTCACCCTGCATTCATTTGAGATTAGCAAGAACTATTGGGTCATCTTGTCCATCTCTGATTTTTAGTACATTTTCCCCACAGGTTTTTCTTTCTTTCTTTTTTCAGATGTCCTCCATATATTTACATAGCTACTAATGTCATGACTGTTACTGAGTATCTGAACATACGGAGAATCAGGAATAAAATAACTATTGAATTTAGAACCCTTTGCTTACTTTTTTGTTGGCATACTGTGACACCTAAGGCCAAATCCATATAGCCCAAGGTTTCCAATTACACTTTATACTCCAGACATTCTCTCTCTCTTCCGTATTAAGGAAAGAGGTTAAATGGCAGTCCTCCAAAAACACACTTGAAACATTTTGCCTGATGGAACAAAAGTCAGAGTTTGGGAAGGTGGAGTCTGCCCACTCAGCCTGCAAATAGAAGCTACTAAAGCCAGACAGCTTGACATTAACAACTGATGCTACAAAACATGTGGAAGACAAGTCACTCAGATCCCACTTGACAAAGTTTGAGGCCAAATGACCTGTAATTATGCATATGGTCTACCAACTATTATTTTTTTTAATGCAGAATGGGCAGAGTACTATATAACTCTACATACAGCATGTACAGATTTTAGAACTGCAACACTAACAAAATAGTTCAAGCAGACAGTTCATGATATTTCTATGGCAATATGGAAATCATAGACGATTAGAGACCATGGAAATATCTATACATCATTAATTATTATTAGAATGTTTATACAATTAAGTAAAATGTAACAAATTACATTGTTTCATTTTCCTCCCCTCATATTTGTGAAAAATTTCCCACATGTGGTTTGCTTTGAAATAAGCAAAAACCTCTTTCCAGGAAGGGTAGTGTTCAGACTGGGGGATATTTACATTTTTGCTAATGAGTCCAAATTGCATGTTTGTTAGAAGCAACTCATCCTGTTTCACAGTTAAGAAAATATGTAGAAATAAGAGGTTTAATCTATAAATCACTAAACAGAAGTAAGTATTTGTTAGGTGAAAAATAAAAATCAGTGTTTTTCCCTGCTGTGCAATAACATTACATTTTCACCTGGCCCCATGTAAGTATTTCAAAACAGAAAGAAAAAAAAGCGAATCCTACCTCTCCCGCATATTTCACTCCATCCACAACGTGCTCCGAGCCATGGTCATCAGACGAACCCCAGTGGAAGTGGAGCTGACGCAGTCTGTAGATTCCTGGAAGTGGTCCACCTCTCAGCACTGCAATTGATTATCTGCATCAACCAAGCTCAGACCTTTTTCAAAAAGCTTTGCAAGCATTTCCTGCACAAGAGCAAACCTTAAAGCTGCTGAGCACCTTCTAGAAATCCAGTTTATTTTGGTGGGCCTTGAGGTACTTCACTTCTGGCAGAATTTGGTCTATATCCTTCTGTTTAATTCCACAGCTATAGAACTGCCATAAATCAGATGAAATCCTAGAATTTGATGGCAAAGTCTATGACATGGGTCTACAGGGGCCATGCTTTTAACCCCAAACTGCAACAGACTAGTTTGAAAAGTCATGAATATTTAAAAAGCCAATGTTTTCTGTAAGGTAGGTCTAGTTCCTGAAGAGATGACAGGAGAAAAAAATATGTTAGACAAGCTGCTATTTTCCCCTACAAACATTCAACAGGTTTAATTCTTGCAGCACTACCATCACCCACAGGAGTGACAGCAGTGAGGGACCTTATTAAAAGACTTTTGAAAATCCAAATGTGTCAAATGGATCTCCCTTGTCCATGTGCTTAACACCCTTGAAGAACTCTAAAAGATTGATAAAGTAGGATTTCCCTTTACAAAAACCATCCTGACTTCCCCAGTAGATCACAATCTTTTTATTTTTTATTATAGATTTTTATTTTAAACAAGCAATGAAGATTTTGGATTATAAAACAAACAGAAAAATTATGTTTGGACATTCAATTATTTGTTAAGGATAGTTATTAAGGATACACCTGATTCTGTTAGGCATTAATGCCTTCAGTTGCCCTTCCCTAATGGCCATACATACAAGGCATTCAGAAGTTCACCCAAATGGGCCCTCCTAATTAGCTGTATCTAATGTACATCTCAGGCTCTGAAAAGTAAATCCATAGTCATCTTTCCTGAAGCATCAAATAAATTAAAATGTCAGAAGGATGTGAAAAGTTGTCAGCTCCTGCTCATGTGTTTGCTCAGATTGGAAATAGTGTACTGTATTACCTAACCGTAACAGTAATAGCTGTAAAGGATGTCAATCCTCCATTAAAATAGATTTGTAAAACCATGTAATCCCATTTGAGGGAAATACTGATAAATTATTTTCACTTGTGGGTTATCATCAGTTATTTTCAATCTGGCATCAGGTGAGGCTGTAAGATTTCATACCAAAAATGCATGCTTGTCTCTATAAATACAGAATAATTTGTGTTTCATTGTTTTAAACCACTCATGACATGAAAGACTAAGATCCCTGCAAACCTAATGTAAACGTAATTACTCAAATAAGAGGAGAGTGTTTTACTTGTGTTTTGTATGTAGGCATGACATAAAGCATACAAAACATTGTGGTGCTCCAGGAACCTACTCAATACACTAAAATATTCTACAAATGGGAGTGGGTTATCTGAAGTGCTCAACAAAACTGAGAGCCTCCAATACTTATTGAAGATAAACTCCCATCACAATGTGAGACTTATACCTGGGGACACATACAGGTCTGGTGGAGTGGTGTCTCACTATTTCATGCAACTCCTAGTGGCTACATATCCTAGAGGGGTTTCCCAAGGAGAAAGAAGCAGAGTTTGTGTAAAGTGAGAGTAATTTTTCAAAATGAATTTTTCACCAGTAAGGGTGAAAGTTGCACAGAAGAATGCAGCTGAGATGAGACAGGCTGCATGGGAGAAGTCTTCTTTCCCTGAAAGTAGGTGTACAAAGCAAGATGGTGTTATTGTAGCACAGGCATACCTGTGCCAACTGTATTCTAGCTGGCATGTGTAACAAGGGTAGTGAGGGTGGAGGAGCACAATCTAGCAATCCATACAAATTTACTAGGATCTCCCCGAAGACAGACATGCTCTGGTTGCTAATTTGTGCTGAAGCCTATGGCACTGCACATCTTCTCTCCCGTTACTACCCTTGATAGTCAAATTGAAGCCAGTGCATGAGCATATCCCTATTCATACTACAATAACACCTTGTCCCTTTTACCATGAATATCAAGTGCAAAAATATGAATTAGTCACTGAAGATAGGCTCTATTTTAGACATATGCAGCAGTTCTTTCAAGTTTGAAAGCCCCAATTTGTGGCCACATATACAGTGCCATGTCTAGAGTGGTAACTCGCAAATGAAGCTAATGAAATATTGTTAAGAACACAAGTGTCATATTGGGTCAGACCAATAACCCAGTATTCTGTCTCTGGAAGTAGCAGCAGTGTTTGCTTTAGAGCAGTGAAAACCAACTTTTCTGGCAGGTGTGTCACAACATAAGCCCTGCATCCTTCTTGAGTGTTACTTCAATCCCCTTCCCTTGCCTGATCTCTGGCTCAGTTTTCTGGTCCCAGCCCCATCTATCACTGTGTTCCCTGATCCCTCCCTGAACTGCATCTAAAGTGGTCTATCCCTTGACCACTATCTTCCCTGGTATTCACTATCATGGGTTTAGAGGTGCCAGAGGATTCTCTGTTCTGTTTAATAGCTAACAATAGATCCATCATGCATTAATTGGTCCAGTCCCTTCTGAACTTTGCTATAGAACCTGCCTCTATAAAAACAGTGGTTCTCAACCTTTTTAGATAAAAAGGCACCCCTTGGAAAATACCAGTTCTTAATAAAAAATTAAATGAAAACTATAGAAAGTAATAGAGCAAATCTTCCTTTGCAAAGAACTCAGAAAGACCACAACAGATCAGAATGTTTTAGCACTACAAATTCCTATTTGAAGTCTCTGGGTTTATCTTTTGAATCATGTTTGTATACCTAACAGTGCTAAGATTCAATAGCAACTCATGGCACCCTGGTTGAGAATCACTGCTCTAAGATGTCCTGTGGTAATGAGTTCTACAAGTTAACTATGCACTGGATAAAAAAAGTATTCACTCTTGTTAGTTTTAAAAAGTGGTCTCCTACTAATTTTGGTGGGTTCTCCCAAGCTCTAATATTTCACTACGTCCTGAAAATAGTGCCCTATTCACTTTGCCCCCACACAATAATTTTACAGACTTCTATTATATCCCCTCTCTGCCTTCTCCTTTCAAAACTGAAGGGCTCTAGCCTTTTTACTCCTGGTATGGAAATTGCTCCATACCCCTGATCATTTTGCTCTTCCCTATTCTGTTTCTAATTCTACTACAGCCTTTGAGATGTGGAGGCCAAAACTGCGCAGTATTCAAAGTGTGGGCACACCATGGATGTATATAATGACATGACATTTTCTTTTTGTTTTTAATTCTGTTCTGCCCAACACTGTACGAGTAGTTTTAGTCATCACTAAACATTGAGCTCTCCAAAAACATCAGCTATCTTCAGTGACTCCATGGTCTCTTTCCCCAAGTTATAGCAGCTTGTCCCAAACCCAGCATTGTGTACATGTAGTTGAGGTTATTTTTCGCCCAATGTGCATTACCTTGTATTTGTTGACACTGAGGTTCATCTGCCAAGTTTTTGCCCATATACTTAGCATGATCTTTCTATACCTCCTTTCTATTAGTCCGGGATTTGACTCCTGCAACAATTTACTATCATCTACAAACTTGGAGACTCCACTGTGCAGCCTATTTCCAGGTTATTGATGAAAATGTTGAACAAAACTGGACCCAGCACAGATAACTGCAAGACCCCATTTGACCTTCCTCCATCCCGAACAGAAGCCATTTAGCCCTACTCATTACTTCCCATCTTTTAACCAGCTCTCTGTTTAGGAAATAAGCTTCCTTCCAGTGCCCTGGCAACCAGACATTTATTTTATTTATTTATTTATTTATTTATTTTTAAGACCTTTGGTGAGAGGCAATGTGGAAAGCTTTTGGAAAATTCAACTATAGTGTGTCACTGGATCCCCCCTGTCCATGTGCTTGTTAACCCTCAAAAGAACTCCAGCAGACTGGCAAGGAAGAATTTCCTTTTACCAAAACCATGCTGACTCTTCCCCAGCATATCATATTTGTCCATGTCACTGATTATTTTATTCTATACTATAGATTTTACTAAATTATTCCCAAATTATAAAATTGTTGCATTCAGTGTTGCTTTACAATAAACAAAAGGGAAAACATAATTAAAAACTGTTATAGTTGATTATAAGTTAAAAAAAACTCATAAATAAGCATTTGCTCAGAAGATCTCAACACCTTCAGTGATTATGGCTAATGAGACAGGTAAGCATGTTCTCAAAAATCTTTCACAACACATTTACATACTTCACATTTGGACTAGAATTTTCTCTAGGCTAGCCCACTATTAAAAAAAGAGAAGTTTGTACTTAATTGGAAAAGAACTTCAGTGTAAGATGTAAACTTGGTGCTAAAGGGACAAATGGCACTGAGCACACAAAGGAATTAGACCATATTTCATATACAGTTCTGGCAGTACATACAGGTCAGCCCTAATAACCAAAACATATGCATTATTTCAGTTATAGGCCTCATTAGACTAGGGACTGCTTATAGGATTAGGTCCCAAATGCATTTTCATTCACGACCTAAAGTAGGAATGAAACCTGTGTCTCTAGGGGCATAAAAAAAAAAAAAACTGACAAGCTACTCTAGCAAGACCTTGTCTGAATACCAATCAAGATCTGACCTCCAAGTTTCGACCTCTAACAATGGCATGAAAGTTCAAAGTTAACATTAATACAATTCTTAAATCCTCCTGTGTCTAAGTATTGCTGGTCTCAAATTATAACTTGATATCATACATGCTGGATTACCTAGGGATAAAAGGATGTGCTAAGTACAGAGAGAAAGGCTTAACTTTGTTTCTGTTCTTTGTTGGCATGTGCCACAGACACTGGGTTAAATAAGCGAAGCACTGTTCTGGGTTTTAACTGGGCAAATTCTTAAAACGTTTATTGACTCTGACTTTAAAAGTTATCAGATATGGTAATAATAACATTAACAATATAATTAATAAGTCATCATAAGTAATTTTCAGTTAAGTAAAGTCAACGGTATTTCTGGATTCTGCATTTCAGTCATAGGATAACATGGATAGAAAGAGATGGTAGCTGAAGCATACTGGGACTGAAGGAAATTTAAAAGCACACAGTTCATTGGAAAGTAGGACTGAACTCACAAGGACAGCCCCTTGCTCAAGCCAGGGTCATCCTTGACCAAACCACCTGCGTCAAGTATCTGTCTAACCCGTTCTGGAAAATTTCTAGGGATGAAGATTCCACAACTTCTCTCGGTAGCCTGTTCCAATGCTTGACCACCTACACAGTCAAAAAGTTTCACCTAGTCTTCAACCTAAAAAAATCTTCTGCTGCAGCTGGAGGCAATTGATTTAGTATTGGGGTCCAAATTAATCCTTCTGGAGAGTGTCCAACAGCATGAGATTTACTATAGCTGTTTTCTAAGACTATTTCAACATGGTGCAAAACAATGTGATGCAGAGATGCTCTGAATGTGCTGGCTCTTGGTTTCAGAATCTACATAGCACAAGGCTGCATTAATTAGCCCAGGTGTAGCACTGCACAAGAACAGCCACCTACTTCTAGGTCTGAAGCTACTGCATGTACAGCTAGCTCTGGTATCTTCACAGAGCGCTGCCTTCTGTTGTATAGATAGGGGCCACAAAAATTTTTGCCCTCAAAGCGCTGCATGGTGGATCCTTTAATATTACCATTTCCCCACTCCCCCTCTGCCACTTGCCCTTGATCAGTAGGAAGGTGAGAAATATGTTCTTAAATATGCCATGGTTTTTGCCTCCTGCTGCTGATTGGTGAAGGGGCCCCCAGTGGCCCTGCCACTTGCAGCTGGCCAAACAGGAGGCAAAAACTGAAGTATATTTAAAACTGTGGTTTTTGTCTCCGGGCCGTCAGGAGCAAGTGGTGGAGC
>NW_005841961.1:314378-316983 GCF_000455745.1 Alligator sinensis | reverse complement strand
GGAGCACAACAGAAATTGCAAGATTCAAGGAGTCACCACACAGTGCACTTCTGGCACAAATTCCAGTGATCCCTATGTATAGACATATCTAGAACTCTTCCTGGATGTTACCCTTCTCAGAAGTACCAATGCTAAGCCACAAGCCCCCACAACCAATGCTAACCTCTCCCAATACACAATACCAACACCATCTCCTAAAATTACACCTTGGGGGAAATCCAGAGATATGGCAGTAGAAGGAAACTTACACAGGCTTTTCAGTAAGATTTCTATAAAAATACTCACTCTACTTCAGGCAATACAAGATATAGACATATCCAACTAAAAACAATAAAGACCTACATGTCATTCCCTGCCTCAGTTTCCTCAATAAATCTTTAGTGTTCCTTGGGATTTGGGTTAGTATTCATTTAGAGTTTTAAGCTTCCTCTCTTGGGCTTCACTCCTCCTCTTCATGAATGTTTCACCATACCAGTGTTCTTTCTCTCCTCTTTGGCATCGTTCTGCTTCTGGCCATTTCAGCAATGAAACAGCTCATTCTTAGAAATAAAACAGACCACCCCTAAATCAATGTATAAGCAGATGGTCCCATGTGATATTAGGGCTTTGCTAGTGATAGTGCTACTCTTCATTAACATGCAGCTACAGCAGTTCTTGCTATACAGCCTCATGCTTTTTTCAGGGAAGTGGACAAGGTTCCTCTCAAATGCTTTCCTGACTTTCCTAGAATGGGAAGAGACATTTACCACCAGAGAAGAGACTCTAACAACCTGGTGCACTTACATTACTTGCTCAGGAGACAGGCTCTTTCTTTTTTGGGTTAACTTGGCTAATTGGGAGGTAGATGCATAAAGTCCTAATTCTGGCTCTGGTTTGGCCTCAAGCCCTCTTAAGCCTCTTGAAACACTGGGAGAGTCACTTGGTAGACCTGTTTTTTCCTTTTATTGTCTTATCTGATTAAGTAAATTATTAGCTGGCCACACTGGACACAAGACCCATGCTACTTGGCCAACACACTGGAGACTACACCAAGGAGCAGCAGGCATACTCAGTCACCAGGACTAAACACAGATTGATGCACTCCATCATTACTGGGTTATTCCTGGACCTCTTGGGAATTAAGAAGGTTCTAAATTCCCTCCTGAACTTCAGTAATAGTAAAACAATGTTCTGTTTTCAAAGCCTATTCCTCTGACATCTCATTGGGGATTATCTCCCACAGAGGAGTTTGAATGGAAAAAAAATCCTATGCATGACTGAGGTATCTTCAATATTACAGATAAAACAAAAAGGCTCTGTTGATCTTAAGAGAGTGGAGCTGGAAGCAAAAGAACCTCTTTAGTAGCTCTTTCAGAGTTTGGTTGAACTGTTTCCCTGTGGAAGACATAAGCTGGCTCCATGGCAATGGTCATCGAATGTGATTGCCTCCAGATACCTGATGATATAACCAAGTATCACTAATGTATGCTGACTTTTTTTATGTGCTTCTTTCCCCAGGTGTCCACCCAGATCCATTCCTATCCTTTAAAAACATGGATGCTCATCAAGGAGAGGGGGAGAAAAGGGTGCTGTTGGTCCTAAATCTTAAGACTTAGTTTAGTTGGTGCTCAGAGGGCAAGGCAAAAGTTGTTCACTTCCTGGTAAACTCAAGGTCAGCAAGGACAGCTCAAGATTCTGACCAAGGTAGCCCACAGGGAAATGGTATGAACTAACAAAGTGACTTCTAAACAAGTCATGGAGTAAGAAGCTGTGATCTGACATTTTCTGTCTAGAAGTCTTTTTCCTGATGGTAAACTTACTTTTTTTGGAATTCATAGCAATAGTGCAGCAAGTCTATTAGCTCCCTACTTACTCCACACAGCTGGTCAGATGCCCAGCTCAGGGTATTATGTCCAGCTCTCTGCTCCCCAACACAGCTGAAACATTCAGATATGACACCCATTACCTCCACTGAGTCTGGCATCATTCCCTGGTTTAGCAGGACATCTAGGCTAGGTACAGACATTATACAAACTGGAATAAATGATCAGAACCTGGTCTAAACCTATAATAGAACAATAGTTCAGTACACATAGACCAGGGACAGGCAATTATTTCGGGCAGAGGGCTGCTTACCAAGTTGTGCCAAGCTGTCAAGGGCTGCATGGGTAGCCCCAATCCTTGACAGGTACCCTGCCCCCTGGTCACCATCTTGGGACTAATGTCCCAATGACTTGGGACCAATGTCACAGGGCCAGCTCCGGTGGGGCCCAAACCGGGGTGCAGGCTGGCAGAGGTCTGTGGAGCTGGACTGGGCTGCACCAGCAGGGAAGGGGGAGCTGGCCCGGCTCCATAGAGCCCCTGCCAGCTGGAACCCTGTACTCCTGCCGCCCTGCTCTGGGCCCTGCTGACACTGGCCCTGGGACATGGGTGTGGGCCCTGCTCCCACACCTGCTCACTCCCAGTGCCCCCCCAGCCCCAGAGTACAAGCAGGGGGCAGAGCGCAGCCCCAACTCCCTGCTCACCAGCAGGGAAGGAGCTGGGCTGAGTGCAATGGAAAAGTGGCCCCTTCCCTGCACCATGCCCAGAGCTCCCTGCTGCAGCCACTCGCAGCCTGCCCAGGGCT
>NW_005841961.1:303691-314368 GCF_000455745.1 Alligator sinensis | reverse complement strand
GGCAGCCCCAGGGGGACTGCAAGCAGCTGCAGCATGGGGCACCGGCCACAGGGCGTGCAAGGGGCTGCTTTTCCCCTGCGCTCAGCACCAGCTTGTAACCTGCCCCCGCTACCAGCCTGGGCTTTGAGCCGGCTCTGGGCTTGCCTGTCAGGGCTGTGCCGTGGCAGCAGCAGCTGTGCCCCCCGCCCGGCCCCCGCTTGCCACGCCAGGCAGTATTGGCTGCTGCTGCCTACCTGGAGCTCGTGCACTGGGCAGCAGCAGTAAACACTGCAGCTGCAGCAAGGACCTCTGGGCACAAGGCAGGGGAGGGGCTGCTTTTCCCCCTGCGCTCAGCACCAGCTAGTCCCCTGCCCCTCCCCACACACCCCTGCCCTTACCTGAGTTTCCCACACTGGGGCAGCCACATGGTCCCAGGCCAGAAGCCCCTGCTGGGACTTCCAGCTGGGAAGGTGAGGCTGGGTGGGCCCTGCTGTTGCAGGAGCTCTCCAGGGCTTCCCCTGGGTCTACTGCCCTTGGTTCCTGTCATCTTTGACAGGAACCAAGGACAGATAAATTAATTTTCTGAATTTTTTTTACGGGCTCCGCGAGTCAGGTAGAATGGCCTCATGGGCCAGAACTGGCCCACGGGCCGTATTTTGCCCACCCCTGACACAGACCAATTTAAAATGGTGAAACCAAGTCTAAGATAGACATGGATGGATGCAGTATTAGATTTAATTGGTTTCTAATAGGTTAGACCAGTCTATCGAACTTTTGTAGCAGATCGCTTCCCGACTCAAGTTAGGTCACAGTCCTCAGGCATCGCAGGCTGCTTTGCAGTACCCTCCCCTCCTGCGCTGTGCTACCCATTAGGTATGGGGCTACCAAGATGGCCCAGGGCTCAGATGGCCAAACAGACTACTGTTGCCATTTTGTTTTTTATTTGAACAAAATTCCCACAAGCTATTTTCGTAAGTATTACTACTATCACTAGGCAACGGCCCAGAATCTATACAGGTAAAATCTCCACAGAACACTGAGGCTTCAGGAGAGTAATCACTTGAACCAAGTATTATGGTTGCTCTTATTATACACTTAACCAACAAACCAGCTGTTGCTGTTAGATAGCCATCTTTTGCAGGAGCCACTGCTGATTCTGTCATCCATTTCAGTAAGTATTCTATCAACCACATTGTCCCCTTCTCACCAACTCACATTCTTAGACTTTGGTGGTTCAGAGGCTTGGATCCGTCAAGCCTCCATCAGTGAGAGATATGGTGACCACATGTTCAACCAAGCTGTCACAGTACTCCTGTCCCAAGTTACCCATTAAGGGCACACCAGACTGTTCTCCCAGACTGGTCCACAGTATTTCAATAGTCTATCACAGCCAAGTCAGTTAGGGGAGACAGCCCTCTATTTGGGTCCATGAAAGCCATCCATTCCAGAATTATTAATGGTCAAAAGGGAAAAGCCAAAAATAAATAAATAAATAAATAAATAGCACCAAGTCATAGTAAGACTCTTTTTTCATGAAGACCCTTGGGACCAGTGGCCCCCTGTCTGGTTCACAGGTAAGTATGTATTAATAGTTTTAAATCACTGGTCTGCTGTCTGGCATTCTCTTCACACAGGAAGAAGCCCTAAGGCAACCATCAACTAAAGAGGGCTCTACCTTCAGCCAGACATTTCAGGTAATGAAGACTGAAAGCCTGGCTTACCACTAGGTTGTTTTACTTTTAATACTCCTTCCTCCAGACGGGGCAGGCAGAAGCGGGGAGGGCGGCAGTGGTGCCGAGAAGGGGGTTACAGGGAATTTTGGGGTGGGCATAGACCTTGCCATAGCCACCCCTCCCAGTGCTGCCACTGCCTGCCCTGCCTTGAGTGCAGCCCCAGCCCAGCCAACCCCTGCAGGGAATAAGCCAGCGCAGCCCCCGGCCCTGACCCCACAGTGGGACGCTCACCATCGCCCCACACACAAATCCAGGCAGCAAGGCATATACCCCCCATACCACCTCAAGGGGTGCGTGCAGCAGCTGGGAGCCGCCCTTCCTCCCCACCCCTTGGACAAGCCACCTACAGCTCCTTCCTGTCCCCAGCCCCACACCCTGCTGCCTTCTGTCCTTTCCCTCCCCCAGACTTCCTGGCAGGAGGCTGCTCTACAAGCTGCCAGGCCGCATTCCTGGCTACATGCATGCACGCGGCATTTAAATCAGTGACATTATCAGCTACACTGGCCAAAAAAAAGCCAACTGCTGATAATGTTAATTTTTCTTTTATCGATGCCAATCCGATATATCGGTGCACCTCTTTTATTTTTACTATAGCCCTGAGGGAACAGCAAACAAACTATCCCTGCAAATAAAGACATGGCAAGAGAGACAGGGTAGAACACACTGAATTTTTTCTGCTTTTATAGAGGGAGACGCCTACTTTTTTCAGTTAGTCACTTTTCATCTCAGATCTGAGCCAAACACTTGGAGCAGTTAATCCGAAAGAAATTCAGACAATTGAAAACTTTTATGGCCGCAACGTAACATTGATGCCATGCACTGCTTGAGGCTGGGCATTCCATATTACATTCAATAACTCCTTTTTTTAATTTATTTGTTTGACAGTAGTGTCTTTGGACTGCAATCAAGAATCAGAGCCCTGTTTTATTTGAAATTGTGTTGACATTAGTTTATAGTCTAAAAGTAAAATGACAGACTGGAGCAGTCAGATTAAAAAAAAAAATTGGATGGCAGAGCAGAAGGAAACAAACAATAAGACAACATTGATGAGCAAGTCAAGTAGCTGGTATAGCTCATCAAGAATGGAGTTGCATTTGCACCGAAACAAAATTAATCAAATTCAGAAAAAGATCACACATTAAGAATAAAAGCAAAGTGATCTCCATAAAATAGATTAATTTTTCTTCTTGTCAGAGAAAGAAATGAAATCCAACAACTACTCTCAGTCTTGTGTTGCTGCATCTTATTTTATTAGATAATACAGACTGGGCACTTCGACAATTGGTGGGTTCATGAGAACAAATCCAAATAAACCACAATCAAAATTAAAGATTCATACACACATTAAAATATATAAGATCATTAAATCTATTAGCAAAAACCTTTTGTGCTAAATTACAGTGATCCCTACTAGTAATGGTGTGATACTGTTAATTTTAGCTGCATAATATATACTCTATATTAAGCACATATAAAAAGCTGGTCCAATTAAAAGTTAGAAAAGTTCTGTTTTACCTTTCCTTAGCTTACCATTTCATATATTACAATCCAATGGCATAATTCTGCATATGTTACACTCAAAATATAGCGAGTGAGTGCAGTACTGAATTCAACTATATCATATCCCTTCCAAAGCTTCTTACAATGTCTTGGTTTAACAAGGTTATGCCAAGGTTTCAGTAACAGGGTTACTGAAATTGAAATTTCAGTAACAGTTTTATTGACATTTTGGCTGTTGCTATTCTATTTTTAGGACTATGAAAACTTTGTAAAGATGAAAGCAAGTTTTGAATCATTTTACTTCCTAGAGTTGAAACAGTGCTGTAATATTCAGTTAAAGTTTTTCAGTAAGTAGTGAAGCAATTTTAGAGCTTCTTGTCAGTGGCTTTTCTAGGAAGCCCAGCCAACACAACCACTGAGATATCAGAGTGATAAAGTCAAGAGAAGCTAAATGCTTACACACATAATTATACTGGTTTCAAAACGAGTCCATTCTTAGCTTTAGACCCACAATGACATACAACCTAGTGCATATTCTTGTAACTACTCCAGGTGAGTAGATAAATCATCAAGACTGATGATTTTGAATGTCATGTTTGCTTTAAAAAGATTATTTACATCTAAAACTATTCAGCCCTTTCCTTTGGTACTTTGGGTTTCTTTCAGCAAGAAATATTATAAGTCTAATCCTGCCATCCTCCCCGACAAAAATATCTTTGATATCTCTCTGAGAACCTTAGTAAATCAAGTATTAAATGATCTGCATTCTTCTTGTGTTAAAAAAGAAAGAAAAAGAAAATAAGTATTATTACACCACAAGAATTATTCAAGCATTCCATCAAAGCACACTGGGTGAAATTCACCCCCTTGCATAAAGCCAAAATATCTGAACTCTTGTGACCATGGACAGCGATGTGGTTGTTGCATCTCTAGAATTCAATTCCCTGCTTCCCAGCCCAAGGATAAGGTTTTGTGTTTGCTGTATAGCTCCTCCCCCCACCTGAGACTGTACAGCAGTTGCAACCTCCCCGCTCTTGGTGTTTGGCATTGAGGCCATTAGGCAGCATAAATGTGGATCTTAAAGAACCCTCATCTTACCCCCAGTATGCCTTTTGGTCTGAGTAGGGCTCATGCAGAGATGGTTGAGCAGGAACTAGCATAAAAGAATAGGTTTCGTCTTCCAAGCACTCAAAAATTAACTCATTAAAAAATACTAACCTGATCTATCAAAAGTGTCATCAAAAACAACTTTGCAAGTTCTCCCATTGTTCAGAATGGTCTTAGCTGCACCAGGATCATAACTAGCAAACCAAGGCAGTAGCGAGTGGTCATAATGGACTTCTTTGCTATTGATTTCAATAGGCGATTGATTGTGTCCTTTAGCATTTAGGTAATATTCATACCAACGATCAGGTCCTAGGAAGAAATTAAGAGAAATGTTATTAAAATGTCTTCCAGCCAGGTATAAATTTGATTTCTGTTTTAAAATATAGAGAATTAATGTCATGCTTAGCTAAAGAACACCAGTAACTCTTATTAGCAAGTGGACTGCTGGTCACTTGGATGCCTGTATTTCATGACCTATCAGGATTTCACTGCAGAAAGGACCATTAAATTATCTAGTCCAGTGGGGTGCCAACCTTTTTTTTTAGCAGGCATGCCATAAATTAGCCCTACACCCTCCGCAAGTGCCAATCCCCTTCTCCTGCCCTGCTTTCTGTTCCCTGACCTATACCCCTGCCCAATCTCCTGCTCTGTTTTCTGCCCTATCTAATGCTGTGTTGCCCCTCTGCCACATGCCATACATAGAGGCCACAAGTTGGCCACCCCGATCTAGTCTAGCCTCCAGTATATCACAAGTCATTACATTTCAACAGATATAAACCCAAAGACTTTAGTTAAATTAAAGCAAGTGTCAAACATGACCCATGGGCTGGATCCAGCCTGCGGAACCTCACCACCTGGCACCCAGTGCTGCCCCTAAGTCTGATCACATGGGGCACAACATGCACCCATGGCATGGAGCCAGTCAGCAGGCCAGATCTCTACCACATGCAGCACAAGTCCCAGATTGGCTGAAGCAGCCACTAAATCAGGTATACTGTGGGAGAGGAGGGGAAGGGGGAGGAGGTCCATAGGCCAAATGCAGCCCGCGGACCAACCCAATGTCACTCATCCAGCCTATGGGGGCAGATGAATGTGACACCTATGAACTAAAGCATTTCACTCTTCAAATGAGATGACTGTGTCACAGGCAGAGAAAAAGAAAGACCAAGGATGCCATCAATACCCAAGACCCCTGCAATGATAAAGGACCGATTAGGCAGAATATGCCCAAATGATATCAGCATAGAAACTACGCCCCACGCTGCATTGAAGAAAAGATGATAAATGCAGCTCCCTCTGCCAATCTACTCTGCAAGAAAATTCCTTCTTGACTCCATGTCTGGTAATTAATGTGACTGCATACATAAGACATGCCAGTCACACATCTAAGATTTTATTTCCTCAGAGTAATGGCCTGCCTCATCCAAATGTCCCATCTTCAACTAAGTCCAATCTTAGAGAAGGGGGGGCGGGGAGGAAGAAAGACAAATCCTAAACCTGTCAAAATCCCCAAACTCATATTAAGTCTAGCAAATATTACACTGGGGAGGGTGGGGAGGGGAAAATCCTCCCTGACCTGTGCAACCAGATGAGGCCCTGGAGGTGAGAGTTTCAGGTACATTCTCTTAAATTCAGAGCTATAAGTGTAATGAGACTGTTGAGGGCAATGCAAGATCTCTTATTCTCCTTGCATTCCACAATTATGAAGTTGACTGGAGTCATAGATTACAAGGCTATATAGTACAACTGCAAATGTTCTGCCTCCACTGTCCCCCACCCCATCCCAGATTTTATCTCAGAAGCTAGATTAAAACATTAATTTTAAAAAGCATCTCTCATCTCATGTTAAAGATTCTGAGCAATGGTGTACCCACCACTTCCCCTAGCAAGCTAATCCAGTGGTTATTTCCTCCCACAGCCAGGAAATTCTGTTTTATTTGGAGGCTGAATTTAAATGACTTTGACTTCCAGCCACCAGACTTTGTTCCATCTCTCTTGGCAACGGTGAAGAGTCCCCTGTCATCAGGTTTCTTTTTTGTGTGTCACTACCTATATGTAGCAATTGACACCTGTCATTCTCATCTTCTTTAAACTGAGTAAGTTTAAAGTTTCTTAAAACTCACATGGTAAGGCTTGCTATCCAGCCCCCAGATCAGCCTTGTGGCCCTCTGCTGAGGTCTTTCCAGTACCCACACATCCTTCTTCATGTCCTGCACACAGTCCTGGAGTGCAGGACATGTGGAGTCCTGCATGTGAGTGCAGGACTTCATGTCCTGCACACAGACTGGAGTGCAGGACTCCGGTAGCAATCTTACTAGTGCTGTACCAATGCTTATAGTTCCGCATTTAAGAAAATGTAGCCACATGGGGGGCTATCAAATCCCCATCTCTCCTCCACGCTGGCTTGCAGCCCAAGTTTGCAACAGCCTTTTTGCCTAAGCGCTGTATTGAAAGATCATGCTAAAGCAGTGATCCACCACACAAAGTCCTTCCAATCCACTGTTTTTCCAAGATCCAGTCTTTCATCCATTAAATATGACTTGCCTCTTTGGCTCCCAGATGCATTACTTAAGAGAAATGTTCTCTAAGGCTGTACCCTTTTCACCAGATGTGGCAACCTGCCTTGATTACTCCCCTGATGGCTGCCATGAGCAAGCTTTAGCAAAGGTTTGAAATAAGTCTGTAGAGCAGTGCTTCCCAAACTTGTCCTCAGCATGACCCCATTTCCTCAGCATAGCCCCTATGACCCCATCTGCTGATGTTGCAACCCCACTTGGGGTTGCAACCCACAGTTTGGGAACTGCTGCTATAGAGCTCTGAATGAGGCTGAAATTGGTTCCTTATTCCCAGTTCCTTAGTCCTGGCTCCCAGTTCTTGGTTCCTTTTTCAAAGCTAATCTTTATATACCTAAAGGTTGTTAGCAATGAATTAGACATGCTAAGGCATTAGAATTTCATCAAAATGTATATTTACTAATAAAAATGTAAAACAGTTTCAAGTATCAAGTACATAGCTCTGAATAAAAAACTGAGATTAGGCTGGGATTATGGCACAGATTCCTTTTTGGGTTACCCCAAACCACATGTCTCTGCCACTGCTAGACTCTACTGAAGAAGCCTGGGCAGGGCTTCTTCTGACCCAAAGCTCAGTTTTCATGCACCAGCCTGGCAACTGACAGCCCCACAGACCTGTGTGTAATGTAAATTGCCCTAAATAAAGCGCTGTGTTTGGGCTATGATTATGGGGCAAAACCAACTATGGGTCACCATAAATCATGTGTCCAGGGGACAATCCTGTCTTCATGCCCGGGGGACAACCCTGAAGAAGTCTGACCAGGTCCCAGTGTGCCTTGTTTTGCATGCCAGCCTACCAAAATATGGCACCCCAGGCCCCTGTTCTATGTACATGGCACTGAATAAGGAGCTGTCTCTGGGCTGGGATTATGAGGGGAAATCCTTTTCAGGTCACTCCAAACCACACACCTCTGCCACTGGAGGACTCTCCTGAAGAAAGGGTTGGGCAGCCCCTGCCCAACCCAAACCTCAATTTTTGCATGCCAGCCTGCCTACTTACAAGCCCCAAGGCCTCTGTACTATGTACATTGCCCCAAATTATAAACCGAGCACGATTTTGGATTAAATCAGGCAAAAATCCCTTTAGAGTCATCCCAAACCACTTATCTCTGCCACTGGGAGACTCTACTGTGGAAGCCTAGGAAGGCCCCTGACTAACCCAAAGCCCAGTTTTCAAGCGCCAGCCTGTGTGCTATGTACATTGCCCCAAAATAAGGAGATGTGTTTAGGCTAGGATTATGGATGGAAAACCTTTTTGGGTCACCTCACAAGCCACACATCTCTGCCATTGGGAGACACTCCCAATGGAGCCTGGGCAGATCCCTGCTCAGCCTGAACCTCAGTTTTCGCATGCAAGCCTGCCTACTGATAGGGTCCAGAGGGTCTGTGTGCCATCTACATTGCCCCAAATAAAGAGCTGTTTGGGCTGGGATTATGGGTTTAAATCCTTTTCAGATCACCCCAAAACACATATCCCTACCACCAAGGGACTCTCCCAAAGAAGTCTAGATAGGGCACTGCTTTGACCCGAAGCTTGGTTTTGGCATGCCAGTCTGCCAAATGACATCACCCCAGATTTGTGTACTATATATGTTCCTACAAAGGATCTGAATAAGGATCTGAATTTGGGCTGGGGTTAATCAGGCAAAATCCTTTTTGGGTCATCCCAAACCATACCTCTCCACCACCTGGGGACTCTCCTGAAGAAGCAAGGGCAGGTCCGTGCTTGACACGCTGCTTGTTTTTGAGTGCCAGCCTGCCACCTGACACCCTTAAGGCCTGTATGCCAAGTACATTGCACCAAATATTGATCTTATTTTGGGGTGGGATCACAAGGCAAAACCCACTTCAGGTCACCCCAAACTACACATCTTCCTGGCCAGGGGACTCTCCTGAATAAGTCTGGGAAGGATGCTGCCCAACCTAAAACTTGATTTTTGTATGCCAGCCAACTGACAATCCCACTGACATGTGTGCTATGTAAACAGCACTGAATAAGGGCTGAGATTGGGCTAGGACTCCCAGCCCAAATCCTTTTGGGGTCACACCACACCTCTCCACCATTGCTGGACTCTTCTGAAGAAGCTTTTTCAGGCACCATTTCGTTCTCAGCTTTTTCCACCAGAGATTTCTATACATTACATTAAGTAAATTGGCAGTGCCAGACAATGTCATCAGAGCTACAACCCACGTTAATTGAAATAAAAAAATTATGTGCATATCTAGCTCTGTAGCAAGTTACTGAACAATGCCTTCTCAAATCCCAATCGTTGGTTTTTCAGAGGTGGTAGTACCCTATTCCCTTACCCCCCCAAAACTCTTTCTTGTATTCTGTATTTAGGTCTTTTGTATTCAAGTAGAAGAAATGTTGCTAGTTAAAACGTGTCACCAGTCCAGATTAATTCAACAGAGAACATCAGACATATTTGCAAATTTATCACAGTCGGCTAAAACAAAAGTTCCCTCATTGCAGGTACAAAGGAGTGGGGATAACATATGATGCTGGCAACCATTTGTACATTTCCACAAACTTGGTGAGAAAGAGCTGGAGTCACTGGATGGCTGGAATTTTAGAATTAAACAAGGTAGGATATGGAGATACATAAGCAATTGAAGAAGAGCTCTCCAAAGCTCTTTGGAAGGAAAGTGTACCAAGCCGTGTTGTTCCTCTACAATGTCTCAGAAACAATAAGGACACACCAAAGCCTCGCTGTCAGGGAATTAGAAATACTGTACTGGTGTTAATGCAGGTCAGGTCAAGTTCACCTGCTACCATTAATCCACCTGCAGTAGATGGGCAACTAGATTATCTCCTTTGCTTCAGCAGCCCCTGCAGCCAAGCTGGCACTTGCCTTTCCTTTGGATTAAACCAGCAAGGTGGAGAGGGGGATACTGGTGTGTGGGCAGCTCAGTATCACCATATACACTGCCCAGGCTCTTGCACCCTGGAGAGGTCACTCTGGCTTTGCTTCATCTTTCAAGTGAGGATTATAATAAGCAACATCATAATTCTATGGTCCTGTGAGACAGATGCCTACTGCTACTACTATTGGGGCTAATACTGTGATTTTCCATTCTCATCTATCTTCTATGTTACATTACTGGATGGAACAGTATGCACTGATAATGAGGATTTATTTTTCCAATTAATACCATAGGTACCCAAATCCAAGATGGCTTTGAACACAAGATGACCACCCCAAAAAGAGGCAGATTCCATACATGGGTAGTTAGGACACATTATAATTCGCTTTAACTTTCCATGTATATAAGCTAGTTACTGGAGGGCTTTCTTGAATCTGTCCCCCACAGATGTGTAGCCTGACCCCTGCACCTTGTTCCCCTGCCACTTGCTCCCTGGCCTGCACCCTGCCTGCTGTCCCTGATCTATAACGCCCCAGAGCCAGGGCCAAGCGTGGCAGGCAGCCAGGAGGCTGCAACCAGTGCACCAGGCTCCACGGCTGGCAGGGGCTGCACGCACCCCTCAGGGTGCCTGGTGGCGAAGGGGCTGTGCTACCACAACAAGCATGGGGCCATTTGATGCTCCCACCGCCCCCCGCCCCGGCACACCAACATCCAGACTGCAGGCTTGCTGGCGCTCAGCCCCAAAGCATTTCGGACCGCTGAGGCGTGCTGCCCCGAGCACCCACGCCTGCAGGTCAGGGGAGACTCCACGTCCCCCGAGCCCGAGCCCAGCCAGCCCGGGCTGCCCCGGCACACGCGGGGACCCCCGCCCGCCGACCCGCTCACCATTGTGCTTCTCGTAGCCCCAGGGGCAGGGCGGG
>NW_005841961.1:281577-303672 GCF_000455745.1 Alligator sinensis | reverse complement strand
CAGGCGCCGGCGTCGCCCCATCTTTTGTGCCTCCCGCCGACAGGGGGGCGGGGGTGGGGCGGGGCCACTGCTGCGCACCAGCGCTCCCGGCACCCGCGCTCCGCAGACCGGAGGGTCGGGGGGGCAGCTCTGAGGCTCTGGGGTCAGCCCGCAGCATCCTCCTGCCCCCACCCCCACCATTTACCCTCCCCAGCTTCTGCCCCGCTCCCTTTCCAGGCACAGCCGGGTGGGTTCCCTCCCAAGCAGGAGGCACCTGGACCTGTCCCCTGCCTAGGCAATCAGGGGGACAGGGCTGCTGCCGCGCCTGGCAAAGGCTGAGCCTCCAGGCGCTGTGCTGGGGAGGGAACAGAGACCCAGCATGGTCTGACCCCGAGGAGTGCGGTGGGCAGAGGCTGTGGGGAGCTGGGTGAGGGGTTGCAGGTGGTAGCAGGGGCAGAAAGGCTGCAGGGGGGAAAAGGTGGGGAGTAAAGGACAAGGGGGGCACCTCACCCCCCAGCCACTAGTTTCCCTTCTGAAGCAGCGGGAGGGGGCCCTCTGGTAATTAGATTCTGTACCTAGAAAATTATAACAGATTAATACATTTTCCATCTATAGAATCCTATTATGGGGGGAGGGGGGGTCATCCTATATTCAGAGTCAACTTAGATTCAAGTGAATAATGCCTGTTGTCTTATGTGTGAGGGTGCACCTCACCACCGGCACCCCCTCTTCAAAATTCTAGATCCGCCCATGATTACAGACTTGATTATTCATTTTGAAAAGGGGTCACTGTATTTAAAACCAACTTCCTTGCTGAGATGTAACAAGTACTTCCAGTGGAAAAAAGCTATTCCTTTAGGTTGGGCAAGGAGGAAGGTGGAAATGGGAACCCTTTGTTTTCTTAGGGCAATGATTCTCAACCATGGTGTGGGGGTAGTACTAGCACTGTTGGGTGTGCAAGCATGATTCACAAGATAAATCCAGTGATTTCAAATAGGAATCTACTGTATTAAAAACAGCCTGATCTGTTGGAGGTCTCTCTGAGGTATTTGCAACAAAAGAATTGTTCTCTCATTTTTGTGTCATCAAAAAGTGAGTGAAACTAAGAGCTGGCATTTTCCCCCAAGGGATACCTTGAGTCTCATGAGGAGTGTCTCAAGTCTAAAAATGTTGGGAACCACTGCCGCAGGCAAACAGTTTGCACTAGCTCTGAGTGGTTAAATCTATGAAATTCAGTAGGGCAGGGGTGGCCAACCTGTGGCACACGTGTCACAAATGGCAGAGACAGCCTCTGTGTGTGAGATGTAGCAGATCAGGGATGGGGCAGGCAGGACAGAGCAGAAAGGAAAAGGCAGAGCAGCAGATCAGGCAGCACAGGGCTGGGAGCAGAAAGCAAAGCAACAAATTGCTGGGGCAGGGAGATCAGAGTGACACTTGGGGAGGTCCTGGGGCTAATTTGTGGCATGCCTACCGAAAAGTTTGGTCCCACTGAAGTCAAGGAAGGCAGGCTACTTGACAGTCAAATGAGGGCTTACAAAGAATCTTTTTTTGTTGCTAAAGGATTTTTGTTTAAGTTTTATTTTATTGAAACTCTGACTGTTAATAAGAATATGTCAAATTCTTTGTCCAGACTGAAAAAAAACACATTGAATATGAATACTGGCATAGTGTAAGCACTACCATAGGACTGCTGCTTGGTGATTCTTTGAGAAGACAGCTCAAGCTGAAGCAGTAGTTGGTATCTATCAAGCATAGCTCATCTCCTTTTCATGGAAATTAGGGTGCTGCTGCTTTTTTCATCATGATTGAGAGCTACTTTTATTTCCACTCTGGGTTTGGTGGCAGGAGACAAATGGCTGTACTCCCTGTGGATAGGGTTTCTGGAAAGTCAGACTTTAGACTTCAAGGGGAAAAAACAACCTCAAGGAGGCATATTTAGCAATACTTCCAACTTCTTCATGTTCAGTATAACACTGGTTTGGAGCTTTACTATGGATCAGTGACCCAGTTAACGACGTATGTTATTGTGGATCGCAAATTCACATTTTTCTCTCTCACATATATTCCCATCTATGTAGTTTACTCTGAGAAGGTATGTAATTCACAACTTCCCCCTTAGGCCTCATAACAGGCAGACCCCCAAAGACAAGAAAAGGGTGAATTTCCATGCTCTGGGCTATTAAAAAAAAATATAAGATATGAAATTGTTACACTACATAAAAAAGCTAAATCTGTCAGCTCCAAATGATAAAATCCTTGCCATCAGATCTCCATCAAAATTAGGTCTTGTTTTGGCTTTTGTTTTCCTTAATGTTTGTATTTTCTTTTAAATTAGTAGGGAATATGCCTCACACTGCATTTGAAATGCAAAACATACTTATTAGCTTGCATGCATCAGCTGGCAACTCAAATGACTTCAGTAAAACATTTGCCAGAGCTGCATGGTGCTGCCCTTTACTTCCACTGCACTAAACGCTGGTGTAGAGCCTGTTGCTTCACCGATTTGCACCTTCTTTCCTTACTGCGGAGGGACTGGGTATTTGTAGCAAGGAGGATGGCTGCAGGTGACTGGCGATTCCACTTGGAAGTGGAAGGGGTGTGGAGACTTGGCCTGCAGGCATGGCAGGATTGCAAGCTCTGGCCTCAGCAAAAGGTTGCTGACCTCTGTATTGGATCCCTCTCGCTGAGAGAGGTCTTGAATCTACATCTTTTGCTTCCTAACAAAGTGTTTTAACTACCAGGCCAAATGTTAGGCATTATCCAGACCCCTCTCCAGTTTTCCTTTGGAAGCTGGCCTCTTGGGCTGCATCCAGACAAGTGAAGACGTTTGGTTCCCCATGGGACAACCAGCAGTGGCACGCCTTATGCCTCCACAGGGAATACCTGTGTCATGCACCATTTGGCACATGGCAGGTTACCCTGGGTGGGGTAGGGGAGGCTGGGGCCAGCAACTGTGCCCCAGCAGCCTTACCTGGGGGCTGGGGAAGCTGCAGCCACATCGCTCCTAAAGCTGGGAGCCTGGCCCACAGCCAGAAGATGGCTCCAGCCAACCAGGCTCCACTTTTGAGTGGCACGCACTGTCTCCACATGCTCCACCCTGCTTTTTTTCTGCAACCATTTTTTTGACTCCAGGATCTCCTGGGGTCAACCCTCCCTTCCCCACTCTCCTGCTACAAGGTAGCAGCATGGGAAACTCCTGAATGCGTGGTATGTGGCACCATAGACCTGTCTATGGTGCCACATATCACACAGCCGCACTTGTCTGGATGCAGTCTTGGACAGCAAAGGTCCTAAGGGCCAGGAGGAAAAGAACAAGCTAAAAGGTGTACGACTCAGTGAAACAGATGCTGCCCTACCTGGGAGAGGCAGCTCAGCTTCAAGAAGGCAGCTGGAAAGGAGTCTGCATAATGCCTAACCTGTGGGCTGGTGGTTAAAACACTTTGGGAAGCAGGAAATACAGGTTCAAACTCCCTTGGGGTATGCTCAGACTAATGAAGAAGATGGTGCTGCTGTCAGTTTCCAGAATCTACCCAAAGCCCCTGGACTATCCAAATAACCATCAACAGGCTCCTGAAGTGAGCCAGACAGTTCTCAATGTCCTCTTCCTGAGCAGGGAGATGGTGAGAACACACCACATCCTTAATCCTGCCTCTTGCTTGTCACCTACCCCATCTCTCCTCTACCCTCCCTTTCAACACTACCATAACGCCCCAGCAGCTCCTCAGACCCATATTATCTTCCATATCTAATCTTACATGGGACATCCACTAGACAGAGGAAGCTGCACAGCCAAACCTAGCTACAACCCACCATTGGCCTTCTGTACCAGGGAGACTGGTTCCATACCGGCCCATTTGGCCCCTCATATTCATGAGTTGCCCCAGTTCAGTATTTGCTCAGCTAGGACCTGTCTCCCCTCTAATTTGAAGGCTTTTGTGGAATTTTTTGTTTGAAAAACACTCTTCCTCTTTGCCCATAAAAGGAAAAAAGGCAAAATCCAGCTGTAATTCCAGGCTGGTTATAAAGTTTAACCAGTCATGGTAAGAATTGGTAAGACTCTTTGACTCTAAGCATCTCCCTGGAGAGACAAGGTGAAGAGAGCAGTAGTTGGGTACCTGTCATAACTAGGCACTGCAACTGGTTGCTAGGTATGTGCCTACGGTGCCAGCGGCCTTTCCAATCTTACCGTCTTTCATCTGTGTATCCCAATAAAAGGTCATGCACATAAAAGTATTCTATTGCAAGAATTAGGTGGAGTGCACCAAGATCCTGGATCCATGTCCTTCTAAGGCCCTTTATGTGTTGATTAGGCCAAAGTAACCCATAGTTAATGACCTTGAGGACACCTTGTAAAAATCTGTATGTTACATTTGTGGAGAATAGGAGAGCAAGACAAAGAGCTCCAATCTAGGACGGATGAACATGTTCTTTCAGTGGCTCACATTAGTTGAGCATGTTACTTTTTTAGTTTTGAGTCTCCTGGCATGCTGCCTGAGCACCATGGCTACCAAGATCATCCAGCCTCTCTGAGCCCTCAGTTGCTTCATGTTCTCTGAGTAAGTCTTCTGGTGTCCAGGTAAAATGTTGTTTGCCTTCCTGCCAGAACAGTCTTTACAAAGAATTTCTTAAATCACAGCCACATTACTCTGAACAAAGTACATTTTAAGGAAATAAGGTCCTGAACAACTCCTCCCACCCTCACATCTTTTGCCTGATTTCCCTTCATTTTTCAAGTCACTTCACCATCCTTAAAGGAGATGGGAGACATTTTTCTTTGCTTTCACAGTGGCCTTGCTGTCTCACAGATGATAATTGCCCCTGTTTCTGTCCTTTACTATGTGTCCATGCTTTTCTCCAAGAAAAGTTTCTACATAGAATCGGAGGGGGGGAGAAGGGAAATCAATGGCCTCATCAGCAGAAGCCCCCTTGTTAAAGTAGGGGAGAGCACATCAAAGCCTTTTTGTTCACAGTCATTTTCCTAGCACAAAAGGAGAATTCTAATAATCAGGGAAACTATAGTAGAACTTGAAGGCCACAATGAAAGATACAACCAAAATGGAGGTTGAAGCACAACAGAGCATTCAGAGAACAATGAAGAGCTCAGAATCTGACATGTCCATGTCCCTAGTCTGTTACACACCAGATTCTACCAAATGTAGCATCTAGGACTTTATCTGAGGTTCACTGGAATCACTGGAAAGGTTCCAGTCAACTTCAGTGAGTCTTGGATGCAGCCCATGATAACATGGTGACAGGTACTTTACAAATCCTAATAAATTAGATGCGATAGATATATAAATGGCAAACATTTTGACAATGACCTCCCTATAACTCATGGAGTAGAAAATTTCCCTTGAATGTTGCCATGGAAGTAAGTAAAAAACCCAGGTCTGCATCTTCCCTGGGGAGTTTAACCCCCCACAACATGGTACTAACTCAGCTACGGATGACATCTCAGGGCCCATTTTTATGAAAATACTAGCAAATTGTCCATCAAGAATGACGGTGGGGGGGTAGGGGCGGAGGGGATGGAGTGGTGCCACCCACCATCTCGCACCGTCGCCTCCCGTGCCACCCACACTGCTGCTCCATGTCGAGCCCTGCTCCACCCCTCACCGTCACTGCTCCTTGTCTAGCCCCACTCCATCCCCTGCCCCTGCACTCCCCCTGCCGCTCTGCATTCAGCCCAGACCCCACCCCACTGCTCTGTGTCCGGCTCTGTGCCACCCCCTTTTCCGCCCCACTCTGCATCTGTCTGGCCCGCTCCACCTGGCCCACATCCACCTGCCTCCTTTCCCCTCCCCTCCCCCCCTTCCCTCTCCCCCTCCCTGCCGGCTGTTTTTGGGGTTGTGGGGGTTGGCAGCAGAAAGGCGCTACCACCGTGACACCCCCCCTTTGCCCTCACGCAGGGAGGCATGGGGAATCCCACTGCTCAGGCAGCCAGGGCATGTTTGCTGCCACCACAAACTTCCCTGGCAGTGGCTCAAACTTTGGCCTGCACAGCCAGTCGCCACCCACCCTCTCAGCAGCGCATGCGCACTTGGCTAGAAGTGTTACAGACAGACAGACAGACAGACTAAGCCCTTTATATACAGACTCAACTAAAGATGTATTTCACCAAACAAGCTATTCCTGCCTTACATTTGTGTGTGCGCTTCATTCCAGGATTCTTATAGTTTATTCTTTGTGTTATAGTAGCACTAAAAGGCCCAGCCACTATGAGACCATATAATACTAGGCACCATACAAAACATGAGTATCAAGACTGTCCTTTGCATCTTAAAATGAATGGGAAGGGAAACTAAAGATCAGTGCTAGAGCTGGAATCCAACTAGAGTCTTGCCAGGGCTCTAATTATTAGATGATACTGCCTGTCCAAAGTACATATCTCAGGCAGGAGGTTGGACAAGAGGACCTATGGAGGTCCCCTTCCAGCCCATGGTTCACTGATCTCAGTGCACTAATAGGTTGCTGATCCATGCGCTAACCTATGGGCCATAGGTCAGATCCAGCCCACAGGCAGCATTCAGCAGCCAGGGGGCTTTGCCTGTGCTGTGTTGTGGCTAGCTCCCTGAGCACTTAATCCATGTCACACCATGGGGAAGAAAAGGCAGTAGGGTGAAGCAGCAGTGGCAATGGTTTCCAGGTGCTAGCACTGGCCCTCATTAGACCTGAGATGAGTAATTCTAACCTGCCACTGGAAAATATTGCCAATCCCTGAGTAAGTGAAACAATTATTTTCCTAGGGCGTAGAGCAGGTCATTTTTCAAACCCCTTAGTTCCTGCTCTATCCACTACACTCTGATGTTGTGTTTTACTTTAGGCAATAGCAAAAAACAAATATTAAAAAAAGATTAGCGTGGGATCTGAGGTTCATTTGCAAGTATTTTACTTAGCCAAATTAAAGTATGTGATCCAAAGCAGTTGTAAAACAAAAAAGAAAATTCAGCATTCCCTTACCCCTCTAATTAAATAACTATTATCATTTTTTCATGGGTATTCACTTGCATGGTATGTGCATTGAAATCTGAGTCTCAGTTCAAGAATGAAAACCAGAGCTGAGCTATCTGCTTTATAGAATCTCGCACAGTCTGACTTGGCAGTTCAGGAATGAAAATCTGACATAAGCTGTTTGCTTTTATAAACTCTAAATGTGTCTGTGCTGAAATTCCAGCAGATTGGTGACTCTTCCCTACCAATGTACAGCTTAGGGTCTCATATTGACCTTGAATTGTACTAAGATAACTATTCAGTCAAACAGTAACAGATTCATTTATATGGGACCTGAACAGTTTATAAAAGCTTCAACTGACTGTAGGGAGAGTAGATACTAGTTCCCAGTCATCAACGCTAACTGGCTTGCCAATAATGGAATATCAAAAACATACAAGATTAAAAATAATTTTAAAATCTCCCTTTATAAACCTTCACCAGGGCCCCAGCTCCCAAACTGTATCTCTAGCTTTGACAATACTCACACTGCTTCTCAAAGAGAGTGCATCTGATATCCAAGGTGTACAAGAATTGGTTAGAAGGTTATTTCAGGTTAATTTTTCAGATAGAAATTGAAAGCAGACAAATTAGCAACAGAATCCAAATCCTGTTCCCTTTCTATCTTTAGCAGGTGCAAAAAAACCAAAGCACAGGATTCTGCTGCATAGCTAGCAAGTAGGGAAACTGTGAAGAGGAAAGCCACATCCTTTACAAGTCATATGAAAGTGCTCACCAGGAGCCACTTCACCACAAACACCCACAAACTTCTTGGCTTGTGAGTTGCAGTGCATAGGAGTCTGAGGATATGAATGGTTCTGCCACTCATTAGCTATAACATCTACTGCTTTTGTTTGTGGTAATGGGTCAATTGGGTACAGGGACTGCTACAGCCCATAGAGCCAGAAGTGGTTGTGCTCAGGTTTCACACCCCACCATCAGACAGGAATGGAATCCTGCACTGTCAGCCTTTCCATAGCTCCTGTGCATCCATCCCTTTATTTGGACTTTGCTGGGGACCAGGAATTAGCACTAAGGCATTGATTGATTAGCAGACTATCATATTTATATTTTGTCCTTCTTTTTCATGATCTAAAGTGCATCATAAATACATGCTTAACTTTACAAACACATGAACAACAAGATCCCTAACCAGGAGTGTGAAGTCCAATTTGGACAAGTATAACAACAATGCCGGTGGAAGACAGCACATGGATATAGTTGGCTAGGAGATCAAAGTTGGAAGGTTATATATCCTTCTCAAACATACATTGCTTAGACTTTACAGTTCAGTTCAGCTAGATACATTCCCCTGTAATACTAATCACTGTTAGTATGAAGGCTATGCTAGAAGCATATTAGAAACAGCGAAGAAATGGCAAGAAGCTAATTCCGGACTGGCTAACCAAAACAAGACACAGGGTAAACATAACATGCCAAAAGTAGAAATCTATATAAGTTCCTAGGTATGGATTTAACAAGGATTACATCTAGCAGTAACATAAGCAGGGAAACTACATTCATAGCCAAATCAGTGTCTGCATATCTTCCAAAACAAAGGAGTTCATACAAGTTATGTTGTCTTTATAGAACATAAAGTTAAGTGATTCACCTTTTACATGCAGAGATCAGCAGTTAGCTCTAGCAAGACAGCTGTTCAGCTTTCATCCCTGGCTACAGAAACTTCCCACACCAATGTTTAATTGAGAACATGACTAAAAGACTATTAGAGCATGTTCAGACAGGTTGGAGGGTTAAACTGCAGTCTGTAAATGCTTCTAACATGCACTACAATATCTACAGAGATTCATTCTACTATTCCACTTGAATAACCTCACAGTCTTTTCATTCTTTTTTTAACTGAAATTTTTAAGAGAATAGGTGTCTTTCAGATGAATTATTATATGATTTCATATACTTAACATTGCTGGGGTGTAATCTTCTGCTGAACTTTTATACTGCTTTGGTTCTGAAACTCTCTATCCCTGCATTACTGCACTAAAAATCTGCTTAGCACACAGTTGTCTTCTAAAGTAGCTTATTCCTAGTAAATTCCTTTATCAGAACAAGATTATGAATAAAAGGAATACACTCAATATTGAAGAAGAAAAAACACATCTTTTTACTTTCAATCAAATCACTACTACATATTTTGGGGTTGTTAGTTGTAGCTGTGTTGGTCTAAGGACATAGGCAGGCAAGGTTCTTTGGGTAGATGTGATATCTTTTATTAGACCTACTAAATAGCTGAAAAAATTGCTCTTTGCAAGCTTTCAGACACAAACGCCCTTCTGAAAAAGATGTTTGTGCCTGAAAGCAATAGGTGTTATTTGTCTGAAGAATGGTGTTTGTGCTTGAAAGCTTGCAAAGAACAATTTTCCCCAACGATTTAGTTGGTTTAATAAAAGATACCACATCAACCCAAAGAACCTTGTCTACTACATATTTTAGTCTTTATTACCTGTATCATCGTCTCACTTTTGATTTTCAGCATAACCATAAAGAGTTGACATCTGTTGTCATTTTAATTCATAAAGCTTGGCATAGGCAGTAATCCTTCAGGTTTTTTCTGCACCTACTCACAGACCAGAAGCATTTATGAGATCATCACATTCCATTTGGAACAGCTCATAGTGTTTCGGTCATTATAAACAGATAACTTTAGCAGTCCCATTTAATGGAGGCACTTAATCTTAGTGAAAGGCACACTTAATCTTCATATAGGAAAAGAGCACTTACTAGGCCATTTATAGAAATAAAGGACACATGGTTTTAGAGCAAGGAAAAAATAGTGAAAATACCTTTTCCTTAAGTTTTTTCTTCCTTTCATTTTCTTAAATGAAAGTTTGAGAAGTCACTTCCATTAAGAATTTCCACAAACTACAGGAAAATCCTTAAGGTTGTAACTTTCCAGGGAATTCTATTTGATTCCATTACAAAGTGATTAACAATATTTACAAGATTGCCTAATGTGATCTGAAGACATACAAAAAACTAGAACTCTTGGTTCCAAAATGATACCTTTTATTAGACCAACTGGGAAATCACAAGAAAAATGTCCTTTGCTTTTGAAAATCCCATTCTTAGTGAATTTTCTCAGAGATACATAGGGAGGCTGCTGGAAAGCATAGAATCAAGTCTAGATCTTCAGTGTAGAGCTCTAGTCTATGGTCTTAACTAAAAGATAGTATTTTTCTCCAAAGAATATATCCACACACAGAGACACTGAAATGGAGTAGGAGATGGAGCCTGGTGGGTTACACATTTAAATTGTTCTCACAAGATAAAATGTAAAATTTACTATGATCAAGTGAGAATGGAAGTGGGAAAGTGGAAGCTGGAGAGTAATAAAACACACAAGTAATCAAATAGGGTCCTGACAGACGTTGCATTTATGGTATGATTAACTTGCTAATTGCACCACAAATTGCAACATGCCACACGATCAGCCATAAAATGGCAAACCAGCCACAAATATGTTCCATGTATAATACAGAACATCTTTGTGGCTGGTTTGTATAGTTCCTTAAATTGAACACGTGGCATGTCCCAGACCTAGGATTGCTCCAGCAGATATGGACTATCAGCTGATTGTTGTCATCGGCTCCAGACAGCCCAGGTCCCAGGGCTACTACCTCTGGTCCAATCTGCAGGGATTGGGCTAAAAACAGCTCCAGGACTAGGGACTGCTTCTGCCTGATCAGGCATACATCAGGATCAGGTACACAACAACTGTTTCCCAAAGTCTGGAAAACAGCTGTCCCCTGCCTGCTCCATTGGATCAGGCTGGGGGCAGCCTCAGGTACTAGTTTAGCCCCAGCAGTCATGCAACTGAAATCTGAAGAATTTTATGCCCCACCCCAAATATTGCATGTCCTGCCGGGAACATCTGGCATGTTTGCCAGGGTTCACAATGTTTGGGATGGGGCATAACATTCCACAGACCCCAATTGCACCATTACTTTAATGTCTGGTAGGTGGCATAGAGAAAAGAAGAAAAAGTATTTCAGCAGCATAGCTAGTGACCAGGTCTAAAGAAGTGCGGCAAAGTTGCATCTGTAAATTTACTTGTAGAGAGGAAAAAGTGTCCAAATGCTCCTTTTATCCAAATTCCAGTAAAAAAAAAAATACAACCCCTTCCCACAAAATATAAACAGTAGTCAAGCAAATTGTAGCTAAATACATGCTAAATATTAAGCTTCTGATACCTTTCTTTGCATAATGGATGCTAAGAGAAGCAAGCATGTTGGTGAGAAAATGTAAACAGGAGTTAACAAATCAAACTAAAAATAGTTTACAGATTTAATTCAGAGACTTAATTTAGTAAAGTATTTGAAATATAACTGACATGACATGGGAACTTTTTTTTTAATAAAATGGATATTGATGATGTGAAAAGATTACTGACAGCTCTTTTTGTTCTCATATCGGCACATGTAACTCCTTTAAAGGAGGAAGAATACTGGTATATTAGACAGCAACATCACGAGTTAAAACCAGAATGAGATTTTAATATCAGAAACCACTTTTCTGCTATAGTAATGCAGTCATTCATAAAATGTAATGCTGTAGGTTAGACAAATACGGGTCTGACATAGGGATACATAATTTGGGAGATTTAAGAAAAATAAGGTGAGGTGCAGAGCTTGTCTAGACGTTTAAATACACACTAGCACACAAAGAACCCACTTCAGGACTACAGTATATTTCAGGGTCTTGTTGGAACGAATAGCATACATGGATCCTTACATTCAACTTGATGATATTTAGTGATGTGGCTGTTTGGATGTAATGCAACACTTTTGAAAGCTAAATCTAATGAATTCCAGAATTTCAGGGAATGTGTTATGTGACCATGGGCAGAACCCAGTTGATTTAGGGGTGGGGGAAAAGGGGGGAGAACTGGAAACCTGTAAAGGGAAATGGTAGGGAATGCACAAATCCCATCTTCTGCTTAGCAGTGTCACAGCTTTTAGCAGCTGTGCAATTGTCTAGAGATCAAGTAACTGGTCAATGACACCAATTAACACCTTGCAGAATAGCACTAGACATATGTCATCTCTACCCATCCTCCTGATAGAATTTAACATGCTGACACCCTGAATGATTTATGTCCTAGACAAAATAAAAGAAAATGGTGGAAAGTGGGGCCAGTGGGGGGTGGGGGGAAATGGAGCACAGAGAGCCTTTGTCATGAGGGGCCCAGAAATGAGGGATGGAGCACACAAGCCCCTGGCATAGAGAAGGAGAGATCCTGATGCAGAATAAAATGGCTATGAATGAGAGGCAGGTATAGAGTTGAACAGAGGAATGGGTCCCTGGCAAGCAAGGGAGCTCTGGGATAGAAGTGAAAGGGGAAGAGGAAAGAATATAAATGGAAGGAGTATGGTGGGGAAAAGGGGCATGGGGAATAGGAGTGTATCTGGGCCCTGTTGGGTCTGAAGGATAATGGTCTGGAGGAAAAGTGATTTAAAGTGAGTAACCAAGCCATAGTAAAGGAGAGAATGAAGTGTACACTGAGCCCTAGAACAAGGCAGAGAGGGGAAATGGGAGCAGCCTGAAGGGAAGACGGGAACAGTCAGTACACAGTTGACGTGGGAAGGCAGGCAGTTGTAGTGACTCCTTGAAAAAGATGAGGTGGGAGGGTGGCATGCACACTGCTTAGGCAGAGCCCCTGGTGGATGCAGTGAGCTAGGGCTACAGAAGCAACCAAATGGATGGCCCTCTAGTTCATATCTAAAATGGAATTTCACCCATCTGTCATCTAAATGAAAGATACAAAGAGAAGAGCCAATGCTAACTAATGTGGCATGAGATGAGATGCTTTCTGATCAACTGTGAACCCATATACACTATTCTCCTATGACAGAGATATAATAGGCAAAAATGCTCACTTGACTCGTACAAACAGCTACTCGATTGAGTAAAAAGCGAGCAGGATTTAGCACATTATACACATGGCTCAGACACCAGCTTGAAATATCCTTTGTCTTATTTAACAGGAAGGCAGTGAATGTTATAAGCTGGCTGCATGGTCTTTGCTGGCTTTAAGGCTATTTTGCATAAACAGTATGGGGCAAAATGGCACAGCATATGGTCTGGTAAAGCTTAAAAGAATTCAGCTGAGATTATTTATTTCTAAGGCAACTGCAAATATAAAATATAGTTAATTTTATTTAATGTTTTTAAGCAGAAAATACAAGAGAATGAAACTGATTAAACAAAATATAGGAAGGACTGCCACATTTTGAGACATAGTATATATAGCATACCTGGCAGTACAAGAAAGGCATGTCACACTGATTTTGATTGAGAAATGTCATAGCTTACATGTCATGTCACAACCAAAGAGCCAGACAGAGAATCATGTGCTTTTCACTTCACAGACATGCATGCCAGGATATGGACGGCATAGTAGGCATGGATGGAAACCTTATCAACAGCCAGATATGTGTAGGAAGATCTGTCAAAGCAAAAAAAAAAACCCAAAAAAATAACATACCATACGGGGGGTAAATTCTGCTGCCTGTATAATGTGTGGCAATTTGACAGTTTATCCACATTTTAGCTCTCTTTTTTTGGTCAAAGACAATTATCTACCATGTAGAAAAATATAAGCTATACCATTTTTGTACCTTTTTATTTCATTATGTCTGCAATATTTCAGTGTACTTCCAACACCAAAAACAATAGGGGGGCTGCCAAAATCTCATCATAGCTTTACCATAATAAGTTCAATTTTCATTACACTTGCATTACTTACTACTGCATGTAAATGAAAGCTACATTTACAGGGAAAAAAATAACTTGTTTAGGGTTTTTAACATTAGTCACTTTGTCCACAATACAGGCTTGCTCCATATCGTGATGTGCATTTTAGCCTAAAACCTTCTGCCATTCACATATGAAGACTTTATGCATGTATCCCTGTGTATACTGAATGGTATGCTGGTATGCTGGTCTGAAGGCATAAGGTACAATGTACATGCTGAACTTCAGTGTAGCTAGAAGCTACCCACTTAGCAGTAAGAATGTAGCTAAAGAACACATTGCTGTCACTGAGTGTGTTTGGATAGCCTGCCAACATTATCCTTGTGACCTTTATGTTTCACTGCATCTACATATAAACCTCCCATTACCTTCCTGTGCATCAGAAGATACTTGCTAGGTTACATACAGATGTTTAATGTTTCACTGTATGCAACCTGGCAGGGGGAGGAAGGTGGAATCCTGCCTAGTGCAGGAAATGCACTCAGAACCTCAAAATACAAAGGATAAGTCCAGGAACCTCCTGACTACTGCTCCTTCTGTGAAGAGTTCAAAAGGATGCTCACCACTTCCCCCACTACAGAACCCAGGACTGTCTTCTGTGCAGAACCAGAGGCAGAAGAGGCAGGGACAGGACCAGAACAGTCTGGCAGCTGAGGGGCCAGAGCAGACTCGCAAAGAGAGTTGGTGCTAGAACCAGCCCTGAAGCACCCCATATGACAGGATGGGCTAATGGATATTCTCAGGCCATCTTCCAAAAATTTGCTCAAACAGCTGAGAGAGAAAATGGTACTACACCAGGAGCTAGAGCTGTGGCCTGGTTAGTGGCATCCATCACTGTCTTGGAAATCACAGCAAAAGCAGGCAAGATCTCTGGGCTATAACCATTACAAAACTGGTAATATAGGATTTTACATGCAGAAAGCTAGAACTGGCATCTGTGGAAGGTGGAAGCTATCCTATGTCCATAAACCCCTGTTGGGGGTGGGAGTCAGCATGGGTATAAAAATGGTAAACCAGCAACTAGCTATTAAGTTTTACTAACTGTACACTCACTAGGGCCCCCCCCCACTATAGAAAGGATGTGAAGAGATTAGAGAAAGTCCAGTGGAAGGCAACAAAAATGGTGAGGGGGCTGGGGCACATGACTTCTGAGGAGAGGCTGAGGGAACTGGGCTTATTTAGTCTGGAGAAGAGAAGACAGAGGGAATTCAATAGCAGCCTTCAGCTACCTGTAGGGAGCTTCAAAAGAACATGGAGCTAGACTTTTCTCAGTGGTGGCAGATGACAGAACAAGGAGCAATGGTCTCAAGTTCCAGCAAGAGAAGTTTAGGTTAGATATTCAAAAAAACTATCACTACGAGGGTAGTCAAATACTGGAATAGGTTGCCCATAGAGGTTGTGGCATCTCCATCCTTGGAGGTTTTTAAAACCTGGCTAGACAAAGCCTTGGCTGGGATGATCTAGTTGGGAATGATCTTGCTTTGAGCAGGACATTGGACTAGATGTCCCCTTCTGAAGTCCCTTCCAACCCCAATTTCTATGATTCTATGATAGTGAAGAAGGAATCGGGATTTAAGTTTAGCACACAAGTATATATTTCAACATACGATTAATTCTGTTACACACATTTCTATAGAGTAAGATCCCTGTTATCACTGCTGCAGTCTCCCTGACTGTCTGGGTTATGAGATCCAGTGATGCAGAGTAGATGGAGAATTTTTTGAAGATAGCAGTAAGGATTCCTCCTCCATTCACAATGGAGTCCTTACTGCTATCTCCAAAAATTTTTCCATTCCCTCTGGAGAATTTAGTAAGAAGGTGAGGGGCATTACTATTACTAGCCATCCTCCGCATTCTTGTTCAGGATTTTGTTAAATATTCACTCAAATTTCCACACCTGGGTGGTGATATTTGACCCTCTATGGTTTCTCTTATGTGAAATATATTCAGTCAGATTCCCGGGCCAGACAAAAGTTAAATGGTTGTCTCTGGAACTTGCTAGTCTTGTCCACTATATGATATGCTGTTCAGCCACCAGCTGAAAAATCTGCCTTGCATAGAATTCCTCCACTGGTCCCCTTTCCCACAGTGGAATAGATGGCCTCCATACCTTGCAATACTGCTAGACTGATATTGATAACAGATCTCTCCAGATATAAAATACAAAGAATAAAAAGAGGAAGAATTCTATTTTTTCCTGTATTCATAAAAATATCTCCTTTCATTTTCTTGAAAGTACCTTACATTTCTATTAGACCACACAATCTACAAAGGAGTCTTGGGATTAGGACTCTCAGCCATCATCAGATACAGAAAAGATCTGGAGATGAACTGTGGCATAACATTATGAAAGAAGGTAAGGTAGATATGCACCTTTATAGACCAACTGAAATAAGAACATTGTGGGCAAGTCAGATGAGAAGTTGGACTCTCAATGGAGTTGGAGATGGACCATGAAGCTGAGAAGAGAATGATTGTACGGTTTCTTAAATAAGACTGTCAATGGAAAGAAGTAGGACAAAATGCAGCAAGCCTGCAAACCAGCAGTATCCTATGAGAAATTGCCTATCTTCAGCCTCAGAGATACTGTGCAGGGAATAACGTGGCACAGTAACACAGCTGGCATTGGTAACATTAGCATCCAAGCAGTGCCTTCTCATCTTGTGCTTGCCAAATGCACAAGTCACCACATACACCACCATCCTGAAACTATTATACTTTTAATTAAAAAACCTTTTCCCAAGCTCCCTGAGGTCAGGATCTGGTTTAATAAATTATTGTGGAAAGAGATAAGCAGGTTCAGCTAAACTAATGGTGGCATGACATCCCACTGATAACCAGGCATTCAAAAGAACGGAGGTCCTGTTTGTCCCAACAAGTAAGCACCAGATCACTGCAATATGATCATGTTTCTTTCTATACTACACACCATGATCTGGAGGATTGACAGTTACCTACCACTATATTTCTATACATCCCACATTAGTGTTAATGAATCTATCTCTGTGCTGACACAAGGCTTGTAAAATGATTGGAATAGCTATCTTTCTTGTTTGCTCCTTGTAGCAGGTCTGAGTGACTCTGTTGGCTTTGACACAGTTTGGGAAGCCCATTCTCTCAAAGCCAGTGATGTCCACTGCCATGGATAAATTATATCAGCAACCCTCACAAACCTCCAGCACCACAGTTGATTTGCAAACACCAGTCTGGTTAATTACAAACTTGTTACAGTCTGGGTAGCCCCAATCTGGATTACAATAACAACTCGTTTCTGGACTAGCATAGCTTCCTTCACTTGTATATTGTGATACTGGGCATCCAGGACAGTCTACTTACACAGCTCAGGGAAGATGGCTTTCCTCATGAGGGCATTCTGGAGGCACTGCTGGCCAGTCCAAGTTGTTATGAGAAGGTGGCCCCACCATAACGTTCTAGACAGTCTGCCTTAGAAATGCATGTGGAGAATCTGCAGCTATAGCAGCAAGTGTTGGATGTCTTAACTGTGCCACTGGCTGATCTAGCTGAACTCACCATCACCTTTCAAAAGACAGATTCTGCCATCAAAATGTCCACAACTATAGAGGTGAGCCACAGTTTGTATCTCGTAACAACAGCGTATCTGGAAGCAGGAGAATCTCTCATTGGGACTAGCACCATGGCTCTGAAGGACAAAGAAAAAAAAAAAGGTGTGCACAAGAGCTGAACCACTTTAGATAGATTTGTTGACTGGGTTAGAATACTTTACACAGAAGCTCAGGAAAGAGAGACAAGATTTCCCCACAATGCACGGAAGGGCCAGCCTACAATTTTGGGGGGCTCCATGCAAGATATAGTTTTGGGGCCCCCAATGCAAAGAAGATGGCAGCAGCAGTGCTGGTGGGAAGCAGGGGTGGCAAGCAGCCGGATGTGAAGCTGGTGGCAATGGCAATGCGGTGTGGTGGCAACCACCCAGCCCTCCTCCCCCCTTGCTATGGCACTGATTTGGAGCATTCACGGGTGCAGGGGGCCTCTTAGCAGCTGCAGGTTCCACAGGATAGGGTGGGCCGCAATATGCCCAGAGATATGCCTCAGAAATGCCAACTCCAAACACTTGTGATACAGCTGTTGCATTCTCATTGTTACACGTGAATCAGCCAAGAATAATACAAATATAGCAAAATGATCCAGTTTTAACATTGCTTCATTTGATTGTTCCTGGCTCTTTCACACTTAATGATTACAATGTAACAGATGCTGCTCTTTTGACACCTTCTCCTTTTGAAACAGTTCCAAACCTATATGTGTCTGGACCTTGCAGACATACCCCAAAAGGCAAATAAAATGGTTTTCCTTGTGAAATCTGATAAAATCTGATAAAATGAGCATTCCTGTCAATGCTTATATATAATAAACTACTCAATCCATATAGGACTTCTTCAGCACGCATTTTCTCTCCATTTAAGATTTACCTTCCAAATTTACTACATTGAACTATGTAATTTCTAAGTGAGTGACTATTATGGTTTTGTCATTGCAATTCACTTCGTGGCATGCACACTGAATTCAAATCTCCTTTCAAGAATGAAAATCTGAGCTATCTACTTTTACACAGCTTGGCACAGTATGACTCCAAATAATCCAGGAATGAAAAGCTGACCTAAGCTGTTTGCTTTTATAAGCTCTGGACGTGTGTACTCTGAAATTCTAGCAGATTGCTGACTCCTCAACCAAGGTAGAGCTTTATCTTTGACCTTGACTTTGAATACTCAAGGCTGACCAGAATACACAAATGCACGAAAGCCATTCTAACCAAACAGTTAAGTAAGACCAGAAAAAAACCCAAAACTACTAAGTTATAAAACCAAAACTTCTGTCCCAGCACACCAATGACATTGTCCAAACTATGAGACAGTCCTCTTTTCAGACTATCTACTGATACAGAAGGCTGAAAAAAGGTAAATATTGCCAAATAAGTGAATTCAAGGCTGGTCAAACAGGGAGAACATCATGATAAAAACAAAACAAGGTAAAAGTGAAGCAATACACACTTTCAGGTTCTGCTGTATGTAGTTAAGATTTTGTGGGCCAAATCAAAAATCTGATGCCACCTACTTACCCCACAAAGAAACACATGCCCGAGCTGCAGTAGAGTTTGTTGATCCTGGATAAGCCTCATCAGCCATCTTCAGGCACACAGATAAGACAATCATGGAAGACGGTCATCCTTGACTGCGAGGGATTGCCAAAGAAAAAGAAGAAGAAGAAGAAGAAGAGTTAGGATCTTAGAGAGAAACTATGATTGATAACTTCTACTTGTTCTCTTTAGACACACCAAGTGTTATGAGGTGGGAGGGACAGTCTCATTTCTTTACGAAAGTCCCAGTATTCCTGCGAGATAAATGGCCCTCAAAAAGCATCCCAGAAGACATGAGTGTCTCATGTTCCTAATCCATGACACCACTCCCCCATGAGATACCTCGTGTATGAGATTCAGGAGTATTGGTTATTTTTCTGGATCTCCATAAATCGTCTTCCTTTGAGCTATCTGGGTAGCACTGACAACCCCTGCCCTGAGACATCCTTATGAAACCACAAGCTCCATCATGACCTCATGTCACAATAAACACCTTTCCAAGAACACATTTTTAGGACATCCCACCCATCTATGTACTCCTACCACAAATCCCCTGTATTTCTCTCTCTCCATACTCTACAGATTTTTTCTAAAGGAAGCAGTGAGATTTACTTGTCTTTTCTACTGTACATGGGCATATTGTCCCCTATAAGAAAACAAAAGCTACTACTGAACTGAATTAAGTAAATAAAGGGGGAAAATCAGAATTAGGTCAGATGACTAGCATTTTAATTCTCGTTCTAGTCCTTACATTCAGGGCATGAAGTCTGAGCAGATTTTTACCTGTATTTTTTTAAGTCTACTCCAGAACAGCTTGAAAGAAGATTCAGTACTGTGTCAGGGGATCACTTCTAGCCCTGCCCCCCACCCCTCCCCCCAGCATCAGTAGTGTTGGCTAGCTCAAGATTGTTTGACAGTCTGAACCATCCTAGGAATGAAATAAGGATGTGGCAAATTTCCTAGAAGGTGTCAAAGTGTTAAGTGGGTCTCCTTAATCAAGGCATAGTTTCCTGAATAACTTGGAGGTTGAAAGAAATGCAAAACTCAAACTCCTGGTTCAGAGGTGATACCGTTTATTAGACCAGCTAAGAAATCACAAACAAAAATAGAAAAACAAATCTTTCTTAGTTAGTCTAATTAAAGGTATCATCTCTGAACCAATAGTTTTAGAGTTTTGCATTTCTTCTTGTCTCAGACCAACACAGCTACCAAATACATCCCTGAAACTTGGAGGTTGAAAGGCAGTCAAGGAATGTGAAAAGTGGATTGAAATGGTAATGTACTGATAGAAGGCAGGGTAGATATGTACCTTTATAAACTAACTAAATAGGATATATATAGAGAGAGCACAAGCTTTCATGAACCCAAATTCAATTCATCAGATGCTATGAAAGGAGTGGGGAAAGCAGAGTATAACCATACCAGTCGGTCACAAGACAGATTGTTGGACCAATCGATTGATGTTAGGGGTATTGTGATCATAGATCGATCGATCACAATACCCCTAACATCCTGTCTCTATATCTAGATATCAATATGGATAAATATTTTTGCAAAAAAAAAAAAAAATTAAAAACAGTATAAGAAGGAGAGAGAAATTACAACAGCTTGCCTTTTATATTCTAATTTCTTTCTCCTTATACTCTGCTTTCTGCACGTTCTTTCACAGTACTTGATGAAGTGAACTTGGGTTCAAAAGAGTTTGCACTCTAGATCATTGGTTTTCAAACTTTTTTTCATTTGTGGACCTCTAAAAAATTCTAGGGGTCTGCAAAAATCTCCTTCCACCATGGTTTTTGCTTCTTCAAGAGCATCAGCAAAGGGAAGTAGCTTTTCTCTCAGTTCTGGCTGCAAGTGTCTCCAATGCAAATTTATCTTAGATGCCTACCAGCCTATCGGTGGTAAATTTTAGGTATATTTGCATTACTTGCACAAAGAATAAGATTAAAAAAGCAAGTAGAATTCCCTCATTTTGTTTAGTGTCCAGTGCCTCATTTTATTCTTGTTTATATAATCATTTACTATGTTTTGCTTTACTTTACTGTAAAATGGATAATCTTACTGTGTTTTTAGCAAAATATACATGTAATAAAAAAGCAACACATTTTTCTTTTACATTTTATTGTATTGCTTTGGCAAAAGCTGGAAATAAACTACTACTGCTGCTACGACTACTGTGGCAAAACTTGAAGAACTATAGGTAGAGGGTATTGTTGATATGCAACACATTACCAAGGGAAATTTGCAACAGACCAAAATTTGGCAACAATAATCATTTGAGAGCCAGGGAAAAGAATAGGTCCATTCTCTTTGAACTTATTCTCAAAATATTCCTGTGACATATCAGGCACATTAGACAGACACCTATTTTCAATAATTTTCACTTATTTCTAGGCAAACTCTCTAGGCAACTAGCTAGCTTCAGCTCTCTAGGACAGCTGTGATGTGTATTCCCATTTCAATGGGAATATTCACTATCTCAAAATAATGCCTCGTGTTGACGTGCTTTGTGAATCAGACCAAAGTACTAGTATGCTTGGAAAATCGGACTCTTAAATCATAAAATAAAGGTGTTATATACTATACATGACATCAGTGAACTAAATCTATAAACTGACTACTTTTTAGATATTGGTGTGATTTTAAATTTATTAGGGTCTAAATACCATTGTGGGTCTATTTCAGATTAGAATTTAAAATATTCTCTTCTTTACCACACTTCTTCATAACAATGCGCGATTAAAGCAGACCAACAAAGAAATATGGATAGCCTTGATAAGATTCATTTGAGAAAGCTGAGAGATTTGGGTTTGATGCTGTACTTTGTATTTGATTCTGTACTTTGAAGACACAGGGAGTGTCTATATGAGATGTTTCCTGCAGAGTTGCCTTATTAGCTTCACAGTAAGCACATGCAGTGCTTTTAGGCTGCAGAAAACTAAAAAAAATCTCTGTAGCAGGGTAGTACTCATAAATACAAGTACCATCCTACTGCAGAGTTATTTACTGCGTGTCTCGGATGGCCAGGGCCGACTCGAGTTACGCTCATACGTCAGGGCGGGCTGGCGAATGGAGAGGCAGACACAACTTATTGGTTGCAAAAAACTTTACTCACGCCGCTTGCAATCACGACGCAGGTGGTCCGGTCGTCGGAACAACCACATGAGTTGCTCCAGCTGGCGGGGCCCAAGCCAGTTAATCCGTCCGCAATTCGAAGCTGGCGGGGAAAGGGGTACGTCGGG
>NW_005841961.1:280280-281536 GCF_000455745.1 Alligator sinensis | reverse complement strand
GAAGCCGGCGGGGAAAGGGGTACGTCGGGGGTGCGCTCGGTGATGGGAAGAAAGATCGATAGGTGATCAGTCTATCGATCGGCAGCCGCAAGTCAGATAACTTCAGAGGCACTCTGCAGCATGCTCAAAGCTCTTCGACTTGGGCGGAAGTCGCGCAGAATTTTAAACGGCCAGCAAGCCAATTACTAGCCGCCACGTGTGAATAATTTAGCACTGGCCAATAGCGGGGCACAAATTTGCATCCGAATAGTGGGAACTCTTTGCACCGTGCATTTCTGTGCTGCAAAGAAGAAATGCATCCTGCAAAGGAAACTGCAAATTGGCGGGAACTCTCCTGCACGCAGGCTCTTAATTGCAGCAGAACACTCTGCCATGCAAAGGAGCTCTCGTGTGGCCAGGAAATTCCATAGTGCCGAGGCACAAAAAATCACTGGGTTGTGACACTGCGCAGAAACACATGTGCAGACATTGACTTCGGAGTCAATTGCTCCTGGTCAGCCCAGCCAGCAGTGGGACATGCTCCTGCCTGATGCCTAACCACATGGCTTGGCAGCTGTAGCAGCTTTGTGGCTTAGCCAGCTCCTTCCCTACCCAGGCTTGACCCCCACCCTGCCAGCCTAGGGCTGCCCCCTGAACCCTGGGCCACACTGCCCCCAACAGCCAGAGTCTGGGGCTTATCCCCATGCCACCTGCCAGCCTGCTGCTAGTGCCCTGACACCTGTGGCAGAAGCCTGGAGCTCCTGCTGGCTGCTGAATAGAGGCAGAGCAGAGCAGGAGCAGCCCTGGCCTAAATTGCTCCTCCCCAGCTCAGTTTGCTGCTGTCCCTGGTGCACGTGTAGAGGCTGCACCTGGGAGTAGTTTACTACAGGGTAATTTATTCAGCCATATTAATTGAATGTGTAGATGCGCCCACAGTACTGTCCTTTGTTCTGCCTTTGCTGAGTTCTAGATCAAGTAGCAGCCTGTCAGGAAAGAGAATCTGAATAAAATGTTATAATCCCAGAATGGATTTCTCATTGGGCATATCTTTGTATTTGCATAGATGTTTTCATTATTACTATTTCAATTGGGCATCTCTCAGTGGGTGTTCTGTGAGTTACACTATACCCTAAACTTCAGATACACAACCAAAGTGTCTATTTAACTTTCATAGCCAGGGGGAAGGGTGCAGGGTGGTACAGTTGCACACACCTTTCTCTTTGAAGTACAGTGAAGTCTCTCTACCAGCTGACTGGCAGGGGATACCATGAGATATG
>NW_005841961.1:269961-280270 GCF_000455745.1 Alligator sinensis | reverse complement strand
AAGCAGGGGGTTGGCTTGTAGGAGGATCTGACTACCAGCTGAGTTTCTCATCCCATGCATCCCTGCCCCTGGGATGGCAGAGGAAACCCAGTGAGGCCAGACTTGGAGCAGGCACAGGAAGGTGGGGGAACACCCACCCACCTCCATTGCTGTCCCTGGCTAACCTGAGCATGAGATGAGCCCTAGAGCCACTCCTGCCATGCTACAGCTGGGGGTTGCAGGGAAAAGCTGAGTGAGGTGTGGGCTTCCCCAGGGACAGCAGCAGCATGCAGGTCCCCCCTCCCTGCACATGTTCCCTGCCCAATTCCCTCCCAGAATCCCCCACTAGCAAGAAGGCTTCAGCAGTGCCTCACCCCCATCTCCCCAGGATCTTAGCTGCAGTGCCAGTCACATCTCCCTCTGCCCCCTTTTCTAAATCCTAGGCTCCTATGTTCATAACTACATAATTAAATCAAATTATAGCAAAGTACTCTCAGACAATAGGGATAGAAAGCATTCTTTCTGTATTTACACTAGTGTACCTTCCTCTACAACTGCAATGAAATCAGTGTTTCAGTTGTAGACTTTGCATGCACTGCTGGACAACAAGACCCATTATTCCAGGGCCAGTAGCATTTGTTTAGTTATGAACTCAGATATGTGGTTTACCACCCATAGCACTATTGAGACTGAGGGAATCTTATTACTATGAGCTAACTAGCATACTTAGCTATTAGCTAATACTGTTTTTCTGGTGAGGAACATCAAGCAATACAGAAACTAGTGAACAGAAAAACATGCTGAATTTTCCTGTGACAAATCTTCAAATATTTACCTAGCTTTACTTGCTTAATGCAATCAGACAACTCATGGAGTCAATAGGATTTACCTGCTTTAAGACTAACTGGGCACATCTACATGAGATGCTTCAAGTGCAGTAGACTAATTCTACTGTGCATTAGTGCAGTGGGCAAAACCCATGCTAATGCACTAATGCACAGTAGATTTAGTCTATTGTACATTAACATAATAAAAAGACTATTTGTTTGTGCTAATGCACTATAGCAATGAGTACAGCACATTCAGTACCTGTCATTACAAACTTCATGTGCCATAACTACGGCGCATTAATGAACATGTAGACATGCCCACTTAAAGCTGACAGTGATCCTGCAAGTTCCTCCTCCAAGAGCCTCCTACTGAAGTTAACAGGGATAGAGGTTAATCAGCACTCTGCAGAGTCAGCTACTGAATAAGGTATTCAGGTCCTAGCTCATTCAAATGCTACTGAGTGCATCTACCTAAGACATGTAGATATACCCACTGCGTATTCAGACACAGTGGAATTCAGGCTTGAACTCTAAAAGTTCCCACTTCCTTTTCTTATGGTGTGCAATGTGTTGAGAGAGATGACTGTAAGGACCCACCCTCGCCACTCCTTCCCATCTCAAAAAAAAATTAAAAAATGTATATATATATTTTGTTCTTGCTAATAGCTTATGTGCACTTTCATTTGGAACTCACTTTGCTTATGTACCTGGAACTGGTCTTTGTCTGGAGCTGGAGCTGGCAATGGAAACAATTTGAATCACACCAGAGAGGGAGACTATAGTATTAGTAATTCTAATTCTAAGGTAAGCTCTTGGGAGGATTTATGGCATCTGCATATTGGCTAATAGATTCTTGCACTTAAATTGTAACTAATGTAACCTGCTGAGCTGCTTGGTCATATTTCAGATAATCTGTATTCTCTGGAGGGGGTCTACATTTATTAATTAAAACACAATTAGGTTTTAGACAGTCAGCTGTATCTGTAGACACAGCCACACAATGAAGATGGTGCTGAACAGATGTCACCCTGGATCCTGTGGCTATACTGTTGTCTTCAGACAAAAATGGATGGATTTTTCTGCAACAAACTGACACTGAATGATATCATACAACAAAGACCATACTAGCCACAATGATTTAATGAGGTAACTAACTTTGTTCTTTCTGATACTTTTACCTATCTAATAGGTATCATATTTAATATAGCAGTGATAATGAACAAATATCCTTTTACTAGTATAACTGTATAGTTGGGAGAACTGTTACACAAGCTTTCAGGCATCAAGTGCCCTACCTCAGGTCTGAGAGAGGCAGATGCAGGCTGAACTAAAAATCAAAGGAAACACCCCATGCAAATACAAAAAGTCTGCATGGAGGGAGAATGAATGGGCAAATGAGCATACACTAGATGAGAGAAACTGACAAAATGTTGAGAAAACCTGGGTTTCATGTATTCACTTTTAGAAGAGCCAACCTTGCAGACTATTGAACAGATATTCTTAAACGTTTTGTTTTAGATCAGTATTTAATAAAAAACTAAATAAAACATAGAAAATCCACCCCATCTTTGCAGTTCAAGCCTTGCTCTGTCATTTAGAAATGACAGAAAAAATTTGGATATCAAGCAGTTGGCTCCCCCCAGTGGAGTATAGCCACTGAACAGAAGATATAGCAAGCAATTTTACAAAAAGATCTAACAACAAACGTTATTTAGTAAAGATATAGGGTTATTATTAAAAAGGAATAGTCAACCCACTATTGTGGATATTAAAATGCATTACAAAGCATATTATGCTCAATGAAGAAAATGTTCTGAGAACATTGAACATTAAATTATCTGTGAGTGGCTATTTATCCAAGCAAAATTAAATTTGGGGCTAAAGTAAGTTATGTAAATAATTCAGTTGCACCATACTGCTATGGTATATTTGCTAATATTCCAAGCAAACCATTTAAACTTTCGTAGAGTGAACAAAGTGGCTGTGATTGAAAATGTAACATTTCCAGAAAATTTGGAAGGTAAAGAAAGTTTCCTTCTATAGTTTTTTTTTTTAAATAGAAATATTAATAAAACTTGAAATATCTGAAGTAGTTACTGGCTTATCATAATTACATTTTATCTACTTCTTTAAGAATGAGCATTATATTATGTATAAATTAAGTTGCTACATGGAAAGTCCTGGTTAGTATATTTATTAAATAAATGAGTTCTGTACTTTTGAATACAGAAAAACATATATAGTATTAATAATGTGACTTGCCAGTACATTTCCAGAGGGGAAATAAAGCTCAGGAAATGAACATTCCTATATGTATTCATTTTAAGTTAGTTAGCTCAGCACAATTTTAAAAGGTCAACACTAAATATGGGTATATGTCCAAACTTTATTGTAAAGTTTATTTTACAGTTGCCAGAACAATAGGCAAATCCAGTTATCCAGTAAAAAAAAAAAAAAAATGTAGCTTACTTGAGTTAAGTTACTAATGCAAGCTGGGAATCAATAAGCATAACACGGTTTTTTCCATGTAACTTCCTTAATCAGAAGATGTGAAACAGATTTACAGCTTCTGATTCTGAACTTTTATTATGATCTTCATATCCTTCATTAAATTATTTACTTGACTTGAAACAAAATTTCCACTCTTTCACATGTTAGACTGTATTTTTTGTTGCTTATGTGTTTCCAAACACTGACAAATTTCTCTCTCATACTGCAGAAGATGAAGAAATCTGAAGCAAATAAAGATCAAGCAAAATAAAGAGCATAGGCCCCATTGTTCTAATGTTTTGCCTGCACTGTGGGAACAACATACTTAACTGATTCCAGATTGCACCCCAGGATCAACAATTTAAAGAAATTCTCTAGTCTGCAGTGTTTTCCAGCATCATTGTGTTGCTTGTTTAGTATTTCAGTCAATAGTCAACTGCAACTATTATGATCATTAAGATTAGTAGGATAATAGAAAAGCAGGGCTGGAATGGATTTCATGTGTCCAGTTCCCTGCTGACAGTATGATCATCCCTGACTAGACCATTCCATCCAAGTATCTGTTTCACTTGCTCTTGAAAACTTCCAAGGATGGAGATTCCATAATTTATCGAGGTAGACTGGTCCAAGGCTTGGCTACCCTCATAGCAGAACATTCCTCCTAATCTCCAACCTAAGTTTCCCTCTCAAAGCTTGAGGTCATTGCTCTTGGTCCTGTCCCCTACAGCTAGAATGGAGATGGGCTTTTTTTTGTTTCTCTGATCACCCTTTAGGTATTTGAAGACTATTATCAAATTCCCTCTTAGTTTTCTCTTCTCGCAACTAAATAACCCTAGTTCTTTCAGCCTTCCCTCAAAGTCTTGCTTCCCAGGCCTATACATTTTTCCTGCTCTACTCTGGAGTCTTTCCAATTTGTCTACATTCTTCTTGAAGTGTGGGGCCCAAAACTTAGTACTTAGTACTCAAGAGGAGCTCTAACCAGTGCTGAATAGAGCAAAAGAATCACTTCCCTTGCTTTGCAAGTGACACTCCAGTTTATTCAGCCCAGCATGCTGTTGGTTTTTTGTTTTGTTTTTTGCAACAAAAGGACATTTTTTGGCTCATATTCATCTCGTGGTCCACTGTAACTGCTTCTCTTCAGTACTGCAGCCTAGCTAGTCATTTCCTAATCTTTTTCTTCTTTTTTTTTTTTTTGCATACAATTATTTTGTCTCAAGTGCAGGACTTTGCACTTATCCTTGTTGAATTTTGGACCATTTTTTCCAGTCTATCTAGGTCATTCTGGATCCTAGCACTACTCTCCAGTGTCTGCAACTCCGCTCAACTTGGTGTCATCTGCAAATTTGCTAAGTGTGGACTTGATCCCATTGTCAAAATCATTAATGAAGGTAATAAATAATGTCAGATCTAGGACAGACCCCTGGGAAACCTCATTTGATACCTCCTTCCAACTAGACATTGAACCATCGATGACAACTTGTTGAGCACAATGATTCAACCAATTATGTATCCACCTTATAGTACTTTCATCTAGTCTGTATTTCCTTAGCTGATTAATGAAAATGTCATGGAAGAGAGTGGCAAAAGTCTTGCTAAATTCAAGGGTGTAGGTTGTAGCCATGTTGGTCTAAGGACATAGGTAGACAAGATTATTTGGGTGAATCTGATATCTTTTATTAGAGCAAACTTAAATAGTTGGAAAAAATTTTTATGGAAGCTTTCAGGTTTAAAAACCCTCTATCAGGCTGAGGAAGTCTCTGCAGTTGGTGTGTGCTCTTCCTGGATGGAATGAATAGTAAAGAAGCCAGAGGCTGGGCTGGTATGCATGCAGGACAGGCAGTCAGTGAAGATATAAATTGAAGAGTCAGTGGGTGAGAGAGAGGCTGGGTGTGGGGGAAAAAGGGGGATGAATGTAGCAGTTAAATAGGTACCTGGAGAGTCAGATGGTAGGCAGGTTATAATGCGTCATAAATCCAATGTCTATATTTAGTCCATGATTTTTTGTATCCAGGAGGTTGATGAAGTGGAGTTCATAGGCTCGTCTCCAGGAAGTGTTTTGTAAATTTCCTTTGAGGATCAGGACTGAGAGTTTGGAGAGAGAGTGGTTTTATTGTGAGAAATGTGCCCCCACCGGTAATTGGGTATTCCCATCTTTGATAGATTTCTGGTATGCGTTCATTCTGGCACGCAGTTGTTGTTTGGTCTCTCCTATGTATTTTCCATCAGGGCATTTGGTGCATTGGATGAGATATATTACATTTCTGGAGGTGCAGCTGTAAGATCCTGGGATGCTGATGGCTCTGCTGTGGGGTGTAGTAATAGTGGGGGTGGGGGAGATGTGTTGGCAGGTTTTGCATTTTTGTCATGGCACAGTCTGGATCCATTTGGTGTGTTCTGGGCCTGAGGAAGTTTGCTTCTGGTGATGAAGTTAGCAAGGTTCGACACTCGTTTGAAGGCTAAGATGGGTGGTTCCGGGAAGATCTCCTTAACAATAGGGTCTCTTTCTAGTATAGATTGCAATTGTTTGAGGATTTTCCGTATAGGTTCAAGGGAGTCGAATTGCTAAATTCAAGGTATATCATATCCACTGCTCTGCCCTCATCCACTGTGATTGTTACCTTATCATAGAAGGAAATCAGGTTGGTCAGGCATGACTTGCTCTTGGTGAATCCATGCTGGTGCCTCCTGATCACCTTGTTTTTCTCTATGTGCTTCACAATAAATTCCTTAAGGGCCTGCTCCAGGGTCTTTCCTGGTATCAAGGTGAGGCTCACCAGTATGTAGTTCCCCTGATCCTCCTGATTTCTTTTCTTAAAGATGGGCATTATATTTGTCCTTCACCAGTCACTCAGGACCTCATCTGACCTCCATGAGTTCTCAAAGAGGATAGCCAATGGCTTTGAAAATACCTCAGCCAATTCCTTCAGTACCCTAAGGTGCATCCCATCTGGTTCTGCTCACTTGAAAGAATCTAGCTTCTCTAAGTGAACACTCACCTCTTCTTCTACTACTCTAAGCTGCTCATCTCCTTCCCTATTTTTGCTGCCAACTGCACTCATCATCCTGATGCTTGCCCCTCTCCGCCACTAACTCATCCTTCTGTCTGCCCCTCTAACAGCCTTGGGCATCCACTACCCCAACTCCCCTGCTTCCCTGTCTCCCCTCTACAGCCTTGGGCCCCCACTTCCCTTCTCCTACTCCCATCTCCCACTCACAACCTCTTTCTCCCCTCCATGCCAATAACCCTCCTGACCCTGCTTTTCCTTGCTCCATGCTGGCAGACTCCGCTCCCACTGCTGCCTGGGGCACAAAGCACTATCCCAACTTGGCCCATGCTAGCTCCTGAGGGCTCAGGCCAGAACCAGAGCTGCAGCAGCCATCTGACCCCCTTTCACTTTATATTTGGAGCTCCAAGATGAAGGTCTCCACCTCATGGTAAATATGGAAAAATCCTCATCTTGGAATTGAGTAAATATTGTAGATTGCCTATGGTTTCTCTGCTCTTCCTCTTTTATTTGATATATTTGTAGAATCCCTTTTTATTATCTTCTATATTCCTTGCCAGCTTCATCTCAAATTGTGCCTTGCCCTTCCTAATTTTCTCCCTGCATGCCTGTATACTACTTATAATCTTACCTAGTCCTATGATCAAGTTACCCCTGTTTATAAGATTCCTTTGCGAGTTTCAACTCATTGAAGAGACTGCTGTCTAGCCAGGCTGGTTTCCTGATTCACTTCCCATTCTTCCATTGCATCAGGATAGCTTTCTCCTGCACCCTTAAAAGGGTCTCCTTTAAAATACCACCAGCTCTCTCGACTCCTTTTCCTTGCTAGACCTGCCTCCCTCTGGATCCTTCTTACCAGTCCCCCATTTTTGCTGAAGTATACTTTTCTGAAGTCCAATGTCCTTATTCTGCTTCTCACCTTCCTTTATATCTTTAGGATCTTGAACTCATTTCACAGTCACCAGGCACATCTACACACTGCCGTATCACGACGTTATTACTACACCATGCTTTAGTACTTCTTTCTGGAAATACTAAAGCACAGCACAGTAACCACCTGTATTATGCTGTACAGGCGGCGCATGCTTAAAATTTCCCTGCTACATCGCCATAGTGGCATGCTATAAGTAGGAAACGTATCACCATGGCGACATCGTTAGTGATCACATGTAGACCCATGTGATCACTACGTTGCCATAGCACACCATACCGTGACATAGTGTGTTGCTACATCACTGTAGGGCAACGTGTAGATGTGCCCACTGTCACCAAGTTACCTTCTACCTTCATATTCTCAACCAATTCTTCCTAGTTTTAAGCACCAAAGAAGAACTTCCCACCTATCTGGTCTCTTCATTGTCTGTGTCAAAAAAAATTATTATATTACCTTTGAAACTTCCAAGATGTTTGCAGCAGCATGGCAAAATTCTTCCTGTGAACCAAGTGCTTCATTTTTACTACTTCCTGATTTGTTAATGAAGATACATTTAGATTCTCAACAAGAGATTACTTCGGCCAACTTATCTTCACCATAAGTTGAGGGTATCTTACTCTTCTGACAGCTTCATTAAATTTTTGTTAACCAGATATCCTGACTTGTGGGAAGTCAGAATATCTAGGGCACCCAGAAAGTAATGGAAATTTACACTTCTAATCACCAGGACATACCAAATGAAGACACATGTCACCCCTTCAGGTACAGGGGGAAGCTGACCATTTGGCAAGGGCAAAGAAAGTATGAACTAGGAGCACGGCCAAAGAGGAGTGAAAATAGAGGCCAGGAACTCAACTAGTTGAGGGGAGGAGATGGGTTATGTATGGCTCATGGTACATAATCAGGGTGGGTGAGAGATGTACAATTGAAACTACATAACTAAGGAAACATACAAAGTACATGTACACAGCTGTAAATGCTGTCACACAGTAATTGTGGCACACCCGGGCCCCAAATGCAGTCAAGGTATGATTTTCAGACATCCTCAGGATGCTTCCACACCTTTGGGGTGCCCTTCTGTCTCAAACCCCTCTCTGCTGCTTGACCACTGGGAACCAGCTGAAATGTGCCAGAGGTCAACTCTGTGGTCTCAGCCCTAGCCAACCTTGCTAGCAGAGAAGATTTTGTCAGTAACATGTGTATCGTGGTCCAGTCACATGCTCAGAAGTGACAGATCCCTGTTTCTATAGAATGGGCAGGCCTGTATGCTCAAATACTCTGGAATCATAAGTATCAATGACAAGTGGCTTGTAAAAAGAGAACACAAAGGTTTATTATGAAAACAAGAACAAGCACAAGAAATCAGTAACCATATGTTGTGAGATACAGAGATATTAGAATAAATAAACACAAAAAAGAAAATATCAGAACAAGAACTTGTTCTTACCCTACATCTGGAATCCAAGTCCCTAACCTTTGTCAACAGGTTAAAAAGCAGACTCTGCCTCTGATCTTTCTGTCAAGGGTTTGTACAAGTTCTTCTGGAAGGGTTTCTCCATGAGAAGCACATTCATGTCAGATGTCAGAATACTGTCCCCCAGTATGGTCCGGAAGTTGTCACAATAAAAAACTTGACACTGTACTTAATGTGCTGAGATTTATAACAGGCTGTATGACTTACACACAGATGTACTCCCTGAACTCTTGGGCATTAGACCAAGTAATATAAAACACACCCTAACATTACTGGCAATAGAAGAAAGAGACGATAGAAATCATTTGCTTCATCAACTGTTAACTGAAGATCTGAATAGTGCTAGTACTATGGAGTAAATTAATTTGTCTGCGGTGGGTCAGTCAGGTTGCAGTTTGCAGATTCTGTTCGAGGCTGAGTAGGGTAAGAACAGAAACCTTGCAGCTTCAGGTATGAAGACTACTCTCTGCCTTTGCTTGCAGCTGAGGGGATGGATCATTAAGACCCAAGTCTAAAGGAGGGGGCACTGTTAACAGACTGCTAGCAGCAGAGCTAATCTAGGCAAAAGTTTTAAAAGCTATGCAGCCAGGAGATCAAAGCAGCTAGTAGAGCCAGTGAGTGGAGAGCTACACACCTCAGATGAGTAGGTGTGAAAATTTGAAGGATGGGCGCTAAAAAGAAGAAACAATGAAGATGATTGGATGCAAAAGCAGATTGGGAAATAGCCTGACAAAGCTACATAAGCTAGAAGTGTTGCCTAGCACAAATGGAAAAAAGATCCAAAAGCCAGAGGTGAAGCTAAATATGATGCAGTGTTCACTGAGGGATTTGAGAAGAGGGATACACGCTATGGCTTGTTGGTATTGTGCGGGCCGGCTCCCGGTCCCGTCCTAGCTGGGCGCGAGCCAGGCCTGTCTGTGTGCACGCGGGCTGTGGCCGGCAGCCCGGGCATGCGGGGCCGGAGAAAAGTCGCGGGGTGGAGTAATACGCTCGAGCTAGAATCAGTCACGGAGGCGTAATGGTTGATTGAAAAGATTATTTACTTACACCCCAGGTGGTCGTGGTGTCGGCTGGTCAGCTTTCCAGGCTCAGCTCCACTTGAGTTCTCAGTGGAGGACTCTAATAAACTCGGTTCCTTGACCCCGGAGTGAATCAGGCTTCGCGGGGTTCAAGAATTCGTTCCCATGGAGCAGCTGTATCTCCGTGAGTGTTACTCGGTTCCCAGGATCCTCGGAGTGGTTTAGACTCCGTGGTTTCGATAACTGGGTTCTAGGGTAGGGATTTGTCTGGGCTGCGATCGGTGATGGGGAGAGGCTAGAGGCCGTCGATAAGTGGTGCCCCGGAGTTTGCTAGGCTCCGGGGGTTCGGCAATTGGAGCCTCTATCGCCTTCTTAAGAAAGACGTGTTGGGTTCGAAAGGACCCACAGCACTTAGAGATCCGTCTCTCCCTCCGTCTCTCTCTCTCCGTCTTTCTCTCCAACTTGGGCGGAAACCACCCAAGCCTTTTGTACGGCTAGCAAGCCCATAGCTAGCCGCCACGTGTGCCTACATTAAGACTGGCCAATAATGTGGCGCGAATCCTAATACAAATGGCAGG
>NW_005841961.1:268555-268990 GCF_000455745.1 Alligator sinensis | reverse complement strand
TCCTGTATGCCATTCGTGGGCTTTCTGGTTAATCAGTCCTGCGACAAGTGCTGGCAGTGGAATGGGCCAGTGAGTGTTAGCTGTTATCATGTAGAGGTTGGTGACATGTCCCCTGCTCCACGAGGGTTGTCTGACAAAGAAACTTGCTTCTTCTTGATTTAGCAGGTCTGATCCGAGTTCCATGACCAAGCGTCCCAACCACACAGCTAGGGTCTCTTCGGGTTGAATCTTTGATGCTTTACACAAATACTGCAACTCAGTTCTGGTGCGAGCATAATAGGTGGTAGCAACTCGATCAGTCGTTGTTGCAGGAGAAATTATTCTTTCAGGAGGTGATGTTGTCATAGGTTAGACTGCTGCCGCTGGAGTCATCATTGCTGTTATCACTTCAGGCAGGAGGGGCGGATGCACTCCTCCGCCCAACTCCCTCCTTCA
>NW_005841961.1:261457-267096 GCF_000455745.1 Alligator sinensis | reverse complement strand
GGCCAATAATGTGGCTCAAATCTCAATACAACTGGCGGGAACTCCTTTGCAGCGTGCATCACTGTAATGCAAGAGTAATGCACAATGCAAAGAAGGCTACAAAACGGCGGGAAACACTTTTCTGCACGCGGGTTCTCTACAACAACAGAACACTCCGTCGTGCAAAAGAGCTGCAATTCGGCGGGAACATAATTTAGCGGTGCCGAAGCGCACACAATCAAAAAATCCACAACTTTGGGTTGTGACAGGTATGCTTTGGGCTAGCCAATGGTCCTGGGGGAGGGACTAAATAGTGGTGTAGACACAGACTATGGCTTATACTTTAGACTACTTCTGTTCTTCTCTCCTTTGTACCAGTTGAAATCAGAAGTAACTATTAACATCAGCAGAACCGTAATGGTTAAAGGAACATGAGAATTAAAACCAAATAAACTGATATGGTATCAGAGAGCAGCAGCAGGTTCAGAATAAATGAGGCTTTGATCCAAACTGGTCCAAAGTCGGTTCCACAAACCAAAAGGTTGTTCCTTCATCCTTGTTAAAAAAAACCAAAACAAAACACCTCATGCCACTTCAATTAGAGCTGACAATGTTACCTGTACTTGTCTGGCGTAGTCTTATCATCATCTTCATCATCACCACCACCATTATCCATGGCCCCAATGCCATAGTCTAATGGTCTCAGTTCCTTAATAGCCCAGAATCTGACACCAGGGATTCTCTCTTGATCCACTGCTAAGAAGCACAAATCTAGCCAAGTGCGATGCTCTGATGTAAACTCTATCACTAGTTTTTAAATGAAAAGTTCACAGAGGATGCATACCAGCGCAGATTTTGCCATAGACAAGGAGAGGAAATATCAGTAATAGTGGAAGGTAGCACAGTACGAGAAAAAGGATATAAATAGGTAGAGCAGGGCTACAAAACTGTAAAAATAAAAGCTGAAACTAGCAGCTGAACATTTTTCCATTAGATGTACAATGGTAACTCAAGGACAACTGAATATTCTGGATATCAATGAACAGATTCCCACTGAGCAATGCAGAATGAATGTGTATCACACCTCATTACTTGGACCTCCCATGGTTTAAACCAATCAACATAGCTCCTACAAACTGTGTAGTGATTCACTTCTATTCCTAATAGAGAATAATGTGCACAAGACACAAAATTTTGCAGTTTTTGTGTACCCTCCACCCCACTTTTTTTATGCCAGCTATCAGACTCTAAACTATTCTTTTATTGTATTGTGTTTTGCATATTCCACTGACCTGCATAAAAGCACACCTCTGGAATAGGATGTTCTCTTAAACCTTGTTCTAAACAAAACATTTCTTTTAGCTCTGATACAATTGCCTGTACAATTATTTTGAGTAGAGCAATATATACATTTTAATGATTAACATATTCTTGTTTTGTGGGGGAAAAGATCATTTAAAGTTTCAAAAGCTCTTCACTAAAAAATCAATACATAAACAAATAAAAAAAGCTTAGAATTCATCTGGGGAAAAACAAATCTGCTTGAGGGAATATTTTTGGTAGTTTTGCAACTCATAATTTGCTTCCAAGGGCAAACTGCTAGTTTCAACTAAAGACAGGATGCATTATTTTGCCAAAAACCACAGTCCATTCTATCAAATCCTTTTTAATATATAATTATACTTCAGAATATGATATTCACCACCTATAAAGGACTCTTTTGTTAGGTCTTTCTTTTGCACTTTGCAAGACAGGAGCACAGCATAATAAGGCCTGTGCTGTTAAGGCTGTACTGAGACTTTGTCTGAACTCTGGCCTATAAGACATCAGCTGGGGGAATAGTGCTTTTTTATCTGATTAAACACAGTCTTAGTTTGCAAATGAGTCTAATGCTTTAGTTTTTTTACTCTGAGTAACTTTTAAGTCAAGGAGCATATAGAAAATATGTGTTTCAAGGCTTGCCGTGCCAAGTAAAAGTTCACTTGAATCACCGCTAGAAATTAAAATAGTACACTCGCTATCCAAGCTAATACTGTCAAATTGGCATACAATATTATCTCTCTGCTTGGGTAATTTATAAATAATTGACAGTGCTCCTGACTTGGTGGGGAATGCCAGCTATGGGAGAAGGCAGGGAAGGAGAATGTGCTTTCCTGCCGCTGCCCCTGCTGCCATGGTCCTGGGCTGAGCCTAGCCCCGATGCAGCCCAACTGGAGAGGACAGGAGCTCCCCTCACCCCCAGGACAGTATGGACAGCAGCAGGAGCAGGCTGGGAAGTGGGAGAGTAAGAGACATGGCTCTGAGCACAGAGGAGAAGGAAGCAAGGTAACTCTTACCTTCTTCAGGATTTTCCCCAGCTGCTATTCCTGCAACCATGCCGCTGCACCTGCTCTGGATCTGGCCCTGTTCTGTGGTAGCACCACATGACTAGGGATCTATTCATAGCGAGGGCAGGACAGGTGAGCACAGTAACTGCTTTAAGTTTCCAGAGCCAAAGGTACTTACCAATGAGAGTTTTGCTTTTCCAAGTCAGTATTAACTCCTCTGGCATCACATTAGCTTTTGGAGAGAATCATAGGTTTGGAAGGTACCAGGGTGGGATCCGGGGGGGCATGTAATATCATGGTATACACCCTTTGGTTCCTGCTGCCTATTCCTTGGCTTCTCACTGGGGTGGTGAGAGCAGAGGTGGCTGTGAGGGAGCTACTGCAGTTCCCCCAGGCTCTCTCCAACTCAGTGCTAGCCCTAGATAACTATTTCCACACCCTGAGCAAAGGAGCCTCCTGAGGAGTGGGGGACAGGGGGAAAAGTACTCTGAAATCAAGGTATGGGAACCTGCTTCTCAGCCAGAGCTCACATCCACTTCAAAGCAGTAGCCACAAGGGGAGTTCAAGCCATGTCAGGTAATACCCCTGCCTCTGTGGTTAGACTATCAAGGCACTGTTGGAAGCCCTAAGCCGACAAGGGATGCCCAAGATAGCCAGGCAGGGAGAGGGTACATAAAGAATAAACCCACATGATTCTGAGAATGCCCCCAGCTGATTCAGGGCGGTGGAGAGGGTTGGGGGAACCCAACTCCTGCTCTGCTCCAGCTGGAGGCTGTGGAGAGTAGATGGGCAGGGTGTCAGACTTATCTGCCACACTCCCCTTCTCCAAATCCTGGCTCTGCTCATGGAATGAATTACGGGTTATCTGTTCTGACCCCCAGTATAACTGCACTTCCTTGAAGAGAAAGCCAGTGCAAGATGGTTTGGGAGTCAGACATATAGAAGAATAACACAAATTACAGATAGGGTTTTCACCTCCTGCAGCAAGTTTTCTATGTATTTGCAACCAGAGCTCTGATTCAACAGCATGATAGGATTCTTCTCTCCCTATTCTGCCTCCCTCAAAGTAGTGGAGGAGAGAATGCAATGTGTGGTAATGCAAAGGGAAGATTTTCTCTTTTATTGATTTGTATAAGGGGTTCTGATTTTAGGACACTGAACTCTGAAGAGTATGTACGCTGCTGGTACACGCTTTATAACTTTATAAAAATGTTCCCCTGGAGGAAGAAAATGCAAAAATGTAATTTCATTTTCAGAAGATATTAAGATTATGATACCAATTGGTAGGAAATTCAGGGGTTTTTCTTCTCCACAATATCATTAAATGAATCAGATTATTTTTAAAAGATTATCTTTGCTTGTATTGGCTTGTGTCCTACCCTCACACAGTTAAAAGTTTTCCTTTACACTTATTCAGATATATTTTGGAATTCACAGTGCGGAAAAAATGACTGTGCACTAACCTAATATACCTCCAGGTCAGGGTGTTAGGATAGGAGAATGCATTTTACATTAGCACTAATAATAGAAGTTCCAGGGATCCAGAGGGCTTAATTTGGACTTCTCTGACCAACCTGGCTTTTCTTCAGGCTCACAGGACTCTATTACCTGACTTTATAGCAGCCTCTTGGGAATCTATTACTTTATTTTACTCCCACTTCACAGGACTCTTGTTGCCTGATCAAATATTGTTCTGTGTCCTAAGGGAAATGAAGCTATTAATCCCACTAAGAAGCTAGCCTTGTTTGGTGTAAAACAAAAAGGTGAAGCTATGGTTAAAAAAAATCTGAGTAATCCAATAACTCAACTGGTTGTAGCATGCATTTCCTTGCTGGAAACTAGACTACATGAGCAAGTTAAAGTTGAGCCAAAGCAGCTCAGGAAACTTCAGGTAAAATACATATGATCATACAAGGTAAGTTGAACCAAGGATAGTTCATTTCCAAGCTAGACACTCTAAGTATTGTTAAGATTGTGTTTTGTTATCCTACTCCCTTGCCAAAAAAGTGACAGAGTCTTGTATAAACAAACTATAGGGGTGGGTACTACACTTGTCATCTATCCTTAGGATAGACAGTGACAGGTATTTTGGTTAAATTCTGGTCTTATGTATTTTTATGTCAGCCATCATTAGAAATGAAAGCAAAAACACCATTTCTTCTGTAAGTGTATTTATTAGTGTTGGTTCTCTTAAGGAAGAGGAGGAAGGAAATACTATTACTATACAGCCATACAATCCTGAGACAACTTTAAGTCAGACAAGAGACAAGAATATCATAGCCAATTGCTTTTAGATAGTAAGAGTCAAAATTTTGTCTTAGATTCTTGCTCACAAATCCTTTTAACATTAGGATCAATTCCAAATACAAACAAGAGTAGAATTTGGCTTTGAGAAATGTAAGAGAAGTGGTAGAGTAAGAAAATGGAGGTGAAAATTCTTATGATTCTAAAAAGCCTTCCACAGAAACTAATCATTTTCTGCTAGTGACAAACCCTAAAGATTCAGAAAATCAAAGAAAATGCTGAAGCTTCTCAAAACTGATGTAATTGCAAATGCTGTGACTTAAAAATGAAAGTTGATCCACTGATCAGAGTAAGTCAATTGTTAAAATTAGAAGCATTTCCCAAATTCAATACACATAGTTTGAGCTAAATTGTTGATTTCAGTTCTCCAAAATGAAACTGTCCACCACTAATCTTTCCTTATGTTGAAATCAAAACTTGCTCATCAGTGGCTTTCTTTGTACTCTCTCTGTGCAAGAGAAACATAAAGAACAAAACTCTTGCCTTCAATGACTCCCAAGAATTACATCAATTAAAAAAATTGGAGATTTTTTACTCATCTTGCCCAATTTAAATACAACTACTAAACATGTCTTTTAGCTGAACACATCATTTTGTCTAGAAGAGGTTACCATTGAAGAACCTAGAGATAATGGATGAAAGTCTTCTCTTGCCAGATGTAACGGTACCTTGACAAAACAAGCAGATCTCATTTGCATGGGCAACACACAAAGTACAGAGATAATTTTGGACTGTTTTGGGTCAAAATTATCTAGTCTTGGATGAAAATTTAAGAAAGTATTGGAACTTTAGGACAGAATAGTATGCTGAATACAAGTGAAGGGCAAACCGTCACTTCAGTTTCCTATCGCTGCAAGATGCCTCTTCATAGAAGCCAGACACAAGGATTTTTTAGGGTGATATCTTTTATTGAACCAACACATAGTTGGTCTAGTAAAAAATATCACCCTAAGAAATCCTTGCTGCTTGCATATTTTCTGGATCATCATAGCTACAACTTATTCTTTGAACACTATAAGCCAGACAGCA
>NW_005841961.1:258331-261426 GCF_000455745.1 Alligator sinensis | reverse complement strand
CTCTTTCCCACCTTCCAAAGGTGAGAGGTGCAGAAGGCACCTGAAGGCAGCTCTTGATTCTTTGTTTGAATCTCTGACAACAAACTGCAAATGAGAGGCAGCAGAGGAAGGGGGAAAGCGGTGTGTTAAAAGAACATTTATTCACTAGATACTATTTGGATTCACAATTTATACTGCACTCCTCCCCTAATTAAATTCCCATTGTTCTGTACAGACACTGAAAGCTAGCAAGGAGGGAAATATTGTCTATTAGGGTATCTAGCGGAGGTGTTCCATTTTCTCGATTTTCTGGGTAAAGACTTAAAACAATTATGCTTTTTAATATGAAGAGATACCTCTAGATACCTAGGTATTGAACCTACCTCATTTTACTGCCAACAGCTCTTGGTAGAAAGGGCCCGTTTAAAGCTAAAGCTGTTGCTATGAGCCCAACAGAGACTCCACTTTTCCATATTAACCTTTAAAAATTACCCAAGCCAAATTTTCTCTGCTAAAAATCAGAGTCAGTGATCCACCATATTTCATTATTCAGACTTTCAGGCTTTGGCCAGTCCAGGGGGAGAGCAGCAGAGAGTACGTTGCTACCTAGGCTTTGGTAGCTGGGAATTTTCTCACTCAAAAGGCACCCAACTTCAACAGAAATTTATTTGAAGGAGGCTCTCACAACCCTGCCCTTCAGAGGCTGTTGAGGACGCCAGTTATCCACCAGGGGGTGAAAAGGTTCATTCTCAGTGTTCATGGAAAGGCTCCGTAGCTTTGCCATCTACAAAGATCCATAATAAAAAGGTCAGCAAGCTTAGGATGTGGTATGTACACCATAATCAATTCAAAATTGACAAAAAGCCATGCCTGTGGATAGGTGAATCACTAGGTACAGTTTACCTGGTCTGGGCTGACAACAATAGGCTCTCTCAGAAGAATCCAGGTGACACACTCTTCACAAGGAGGTGTAGTGAAGGAGCCCTCATAGGTCCAGTAGTCCCGAGACTTGGGGAAAAGGATTGATGGATCGAAGTGTAGAAAAGGAGTCTCTTTCCCCTTAACCAGACAAAACAAAATGCTATTCAGTAACCAATTTTAATACACAGCTTGTTTAAAGGGAGACTCAAGTTACAACAGAAAACTTAATGAAGGGTGTTCATGTAAGAGAAAACTCCTCCTTTCAAACATTTGTTCAGTAAATTTCCTTTCTAAAATAATAACAAGCACATATTTTATTTACATTGCCTGTATAAATACAATAAAAGTGTACTATATCAAATTGTCAACCACTTCTAATATGGTTGTAACTTCCTTCACCACAATGTACTTTACCAAAATATTTCAAGTAGTCACAGTTTTATCTATAATTTAACTATACCATTCTGTAAGAGCAAAAATAAGTAGCCTTGTTTAGATTTATATCTTGCAAAGTAAAAAACATAAGTATGAAAAAATAAAAGACAATTATTTTGGGGGTTGATGCCTAGCACTTTTACTTATTTTTCCTTCTTTCTTGAGCTGCTTCTCTTTCAAAATGGTTCTAGATTAATTTTGTATTTCTGAGAGTAGTAATAAGTTTCTGCTATATAAAAGTGAACATTCATCCCTCCCTCCACCACGCATCCCTTTTCTTTTAAAATCAAGACCAAGTTGAAAAATCTGATCGTTAAACAAAGTCTCAGATTTCAGGCAGTGGGGTTGATATCACTGCTGTCTTTTCAACATATCTACAAATATTTTGTTTGTTAACTTTCTCAAGAAATCTTGGTTATAGTGACAGGTATTCAGGTTGCAAGTGGCATGCAAAAAGCAAGGCAATGTCCGAGTAGCGCAAGTGATGACTGGGGTGTTGAAATGAATGTCATGAGAAGACCAGAGGGGGGCAGAGAGGCAAATGAGGTCAGGTTGCCTACCATGGGAAGAAGTGGAATAATGTTAATGTAGGAATACAAGTCAAAGACAGTTCTGTATGTGGTGGAAGAGAATAAAGACTCAGAAGAGAGATTTGAGGACTCAGCCATGCAACTTAATGACACTACTAGTGCCCTTAAGGACAACCCAAGTTTTAAAGGTTTGCTGGATTGAGGCAAGTCTTCAGATAGTTGAGCAACATGATGAATTACCCATGTAGAATGTGGAGACAGCTAGAAAGGGTCCTGATGTTGGTAATAGAATAATATTTTCAGGAAATCCTAAATTGTTAAAATATACTTTTCTGTTCAATAAAAATAGGTCTGATAGCATAATTCTGTAGTTCTGCCTATGTTAAAAAATACAGAACTACGCTCTTATATGGCATTCATTTGAAAAAACATTTTAGGGCATGGAGTTCAGTGCTATTTGTACCCATATCTGTGAAGACTATTTACCATCTGTGCATTTAGGAACTTATGTCCAAATCCTATTAAAACCAACCTAACAGAATTGAGAAGGAGAATTACATGTCTTCTTATAGAAAAGAAAATATTCTGAGTCATGTTCACCAGTACACACAGGATGCTGATGTATGGCCAAAGGTACAGCCAGAATAGACTGTCATATCTGGCCCTCTAATTTTCATTTCTGCTGATACTCTGTTAACCTAATACAATGCAACCTCTTTTATTACCTTTGTCTTGATAGATTCCATTTCTTCAAGAATTCTTTTCATTTCTCGTTTAAGAGTTTTCCCTACCTGTAATGCAGAAAGCATGAGCTGAACAAGTAGTTTTGTCAGATGATGTATTTGTTCACCATATCTTACAACTGCATTAAAACAGAATGCAAACCGTATCTCTTATAAGTTTAATTAGCAACATTCTCAGAACATCTTGTATGAAGAAACAAAAGTATATCTGATACTGGGGAAAACATCCTGAATAATATTAAAGTGAATTAACTTAATTCTAACAGTATTTGCTAAATATTCATATAAGACTCAAATATGCTACAACATGACACCCATTGGCTTCAGTGGGAGAAAGTGATTCTACGTTGTATTATAAATAGGATACAGAAGAAAAAATGTGATTATTTACAAAAAATGAACTTTATATCTCTCAATTTTTTCTTAGGAAAGATAGAAAATGTATGGTTTGTTTAGCATGCATCTGTGCCATTGAATGGTAGCATTC
>NW_005841961.1:245212-258300 GCF_000455745.1 Alligator sinensis | reverse complement strand
TTCCTGCAAAGTGTATACTTTGGCCCTTATACAGTAGCCTCATTTTATGAAAGAATAAAACGATATGTTGTACTGGTGTCCAGGGCAGATACAAGCAGAAAGTCGATAGCTTAGCAAAGGATATCATCTCAGGAAAGTGAAAAAGGAGAAGAGCAAAGGAGGATGGTATCACAGCTGTATACAGTACAAAAGAAGGCCCTTAGCAACAGCATCTAAAAATAAGATAGCTGCTCACTAGGGTTGTGCAAAGCTTCAGTCCCTGATTCGGTGGCCAAATCTCCAAATCCGAACTGAATCAGAGGACCCTTTAATCTCTCCAAATCAAACTGGAACCCTCTGAATCGATTCAGAACGATTCGGCAATTCGGACATAGACACAGTTTTAAAAGTTTTTTCTATATACCTCAAGGTAGCAGGTGGCTCATGAATGCTGCAATGCTGGGGCAGATGGCCCCCACAGAAGTGTAGGGGGCTCCCCAGCACGCTTGGCAGTGTGATGGGCTAGCTGGCAGTGACTTAGCCCAGGGGTTTTGAAGGGGTAAAAGGTGATTGGAGGACTTGGGATTCCCTTTCCTCACCAACCAGGCCCCAAAGTCTCACCCTGCAGGTCCCCTGATTGGCCCCTTGGGTCACCTGGAGGGGGATAAAAGGGGCAGTGCAGCTGACTCAGGAGAGACCAGCGAGGGACCACAAGGAAGGAGCTTAAAAGAGCTGGCAAGAGCAGGGTCAGTGGGGTGGGAGCAGTTGCCCCAGAAGCACCTGAAGGAGTGGGACCTGCAGGCAGCAGTTGGACCCTCAGCAGCGCAGCATGCGGCCAGTAGGAGAGGCTCCTCAGCTCCAGCAAGGATCTGAGCAGCGACCTGAGAGGTTCCCAGCCCTGCTTCTAGCTCCTCCAAAAAGAGGCTAGGAAGCTCAACATGAGCCCCGAGCAATTTTGCATAGTACTAACATTGGTAGCTGTGTGTTAGAGTTTCTGCCTACCACGTGAGAGCTCTGAGTTCAAATCCCAACTGGGGTGGCTTGGGATGAATGATATAACAGCGTAAAATTCTTGTTGCAGTGGAAAGGGGTCATTGTGTTTTCCCCTTTTCTCCCTCTCCAGGCACCTAGGCCCTATATACCTTGTTATTTGACATTCTGTATTTTGTGCCTTTTATATTTCACCAACCAGTATTGCTTGTTCTCCTGTTTGTTTTATATTTTGTTAACCCTGTCTTTTGTCAACTGGATGAATGTGTCTATGTAACTGTGAGGCACAAACAGTGGAAGTTGTGACCTCTCTCTAGTCTTCTTTTTTATATCACCACCATGCCAGGCAGCCTGATCACAGCCTGATCACAGCCCATTCTGCCCCCCTGAGCAGCATCTCCAAGCCACCCCGCTTCTGTGAGCATCCAGCCCAGACTTGCAGCTCGCCCCCGCCACTCTGTTCTGCCACAGTCTCTGTGCTTTCCCAGGATCAGCATTTCTCAACCCACAGCTCATGAGCCTCTGAAATCTTCTTGAGACCCACTTTTGGGTTGTGATCCACAGGTTGAGAAATGCTGCTCTAAAGTGACCTTTGTTCACATGTTACTAAATGCTGGAGATGAGGCACACAGGAATGAGTGCATTTTAAGAGTCTCTCTGCATGCAACAAATTATAAGGGGACCAGGTCTCATAAAAACTTCAGCCTATGCAATGTTTTCCTATAATGCAAAGCAATGCAAGGCTGTACAACAGAAACAGCTTTCCCCCAAATGGGCTACAGTATATGTACAGTACTACCAAAAATAAACTTACTTTCAGAAAAACACCCACTATAGCCACTCCATCACGTTGTTTCAAAGCTGGAGCAAAATTACCATGTTTTGGATTCCAGTGCACCATGTGAAGCTGGGAACAAAAAGAAGCTGGATGTTATCAATTCTGTTATGCAATATAAAGCTATCAATGACACTATCATGCATTTCTCATGCACCCCACTGAAACCTGAGTGCAGTGGGGTGCACTCACAGAATGCAGAAAATATGAATAAAGTACATCCAATCCCTGCTACAGTTTTTTCTTATGCTTCCCATAAGTCATATGTTAACAATTTGCTTTTTAAATGTAGCATAAAAAATTGACCATGGAGCAATGCAGAGAATAATAGAAAACTTGCTTAAAATTAGACATATAATGCAAAAGAGAAAATATTACAGATGCATGTAATATTCATACATGTAACATTGGAGTTTCCTATTGACATGTTTTTTTCCTCAGACACATTTTCAGGTTAGAGAAATTCCAACCAAAGACTCTTGATTAAGCAGTGCCTTATAAAATACTGTGCTACAGCTCCTGATTCTACTCCATCCCCACTGGCAGGGAATTAACAAGATAACAATTCTCTCTCATCTCTGCTCAGGGCATTTTTCAGAACATTTTTTTTTTTCTAGAGCAGCAGTTCTCAACCTTTTTTGTACCAGGACCCACTTGTAAACATTGATGCCCAGTCCCGACCCAGTAAATAGTTTAAGTAGAAAACAGCTCCCTGGCCCTGCCAGTGCCCGTCACTCCCAATCTGCTGCCCCTCATCCCAAGCGGCAAGACTTATTGCTGCTGCCACCACTGCTGGGACCCCTGTGCCAGCTGCACCATCAGCAGCTTGAGGGGTAACAGATGCAGGAAGGGAGGCCATGCTGCCCTCACTTCCTCCTGCCACCAGCTGCTTGGGCACGGGGCTGCAACTCTACCCTGCTGCCATGGCCCAGCTGCCATCACCACTCCTCTCAGGCCACCTGTGCTGCCTGCCACCCCAGCTCCTCTCTGGGATAGAGCTGTGTCCTGAGGTGTGTGGCAGTGGTCCATGGAGGCAGGGTAGAGCCACAGCCCAGCATATGAGCGGCTGGCACTGGGAGGAGGTGAGGGCAGCATGGGCCCCCTCTCCTCCCCAATTCATTGCTCCTCATGCTGCTGGTGGTGCAGCTGGTGCAGGGTCCTGCCGATGACAGCATTGAGGCTTTCTGCCCCCCCCTTGCGGGTGTGGCGGCTGGTGCGGGGTCCTGCCGATGACAGCATTGAGGCCTGCTGCCCCGCTCTCCCTCCCACACTGGGTCCTACCTGCTGGGCAGCAGAGGCAGATCCTACCTGTGTCAATCTGGCCAGGCTGCAGACCCATGCCTGCACGTGCCTCCACCGTACCCCTGCAACACCTTGCCTGTGAGCCCCCATCCTGCCGATGCTTTGTCTATGCCCCACACCTCCCCCCACCCCATAGACTTACCTGGAGCTGCTCTCCATGCTGCCTGGCTGCCACATGAATGTGGCATCCCATGCCTGATCACCCTCCTCTCACTCCCCCCAGCCCCAAGCAGTCCCTTGGAGGCTAGAACTCTGCCAGCTTGCAAAGGGAAACCCATTGTTTCCCACATTTTCCTCCTTTAAAGGACAATCCATTTTTTTAAGTTTATCAATCCATTTTTGAAGTTTCTTCACAACCCTTTCATTATATTCTTGCGATCCACTTTTGGGTCGCGACCTACAGGTTGAGAAATGCTGTTCTAGAGGACCTGTCTGTATAATGATTAATACAACAAGTGTCCCTGGGAAATACCTGAACATATGTGGAATTTGTACATATTTACATGGACTATTAGCACGGTATTATTGCATTTAGACTGTAATCTTGCAGGAGACTCTCCAATAGTTTAATTCAATTTAGTCAGTGTAACCATTATCATAAAGTAATGAAAAAAGGCCCAACATTCTCTCTAAATATGCAACATAGAATACTGCTTTCTGTCAGTGCCAAGCTACATGACACTGTTAAGGATAAAAGCAGCCTAGCCTCAGATCTCCAAATGCATTTAAAAAACATCATACATTCCATGTGTTCTATCTTCTGTACAGAAGACAAGGGCCAAGTCTTATTTCTGCAAGTAAAGGTCAAAGAAAAGGACTCTCACTGATGGAAACAAGGAGATATTTGGGGAAATTGAATTAATTGGTTCAAGCAGCAAATAGGAAGTAGGTTGACTATGGTTGATACTTTCAGAATGACTATGGTTGATATTTTCACACAGGGGAGCAGAGAGGAAATCATTCACAGCCCTTTCCACAACATTTTATAAACCAACCTGAAAAATGAACTTGGGCAGTTTGCCCAGCTGCACCACACCACACTTAAATTTGCATTATATGTTAACAGAGAAAAATTAGAAAGGGCCCTACCTCTGCTGCATATTTCACTCCATCCACAACGTGCTCTGAGCCATGGTCATCAGAAGAACCCCAGTGAAAATGAAGTTGTCGCAGCCTGTAGGCTCCTTGAATAGGTCCACCTCTCAGAACTGCAAATGATAACATACCTCAATGGTAGGCCTTTTTCAAGAAGCTTTGCATGCATTTCCTGCATCTTCAGGCCCCCCAAACCTGAAAAGGTATTGAGAACCTTCAAAAATGAATTCAGTGAGAGTTGAGGGCACTTTGCAAATCTAGTAGGATTTGTCCTGTATGGTCCTATACATAAGGGTGACGCAGTAAATAAGGATTAGACTCTATAGGTATAAAAAGTCACAAATACAGTCAAACCATAGAATTAGTTACTGGCTGAAGAACAGGTCCGATTTCTCTAACAGTAGCACATAGAGCTTGTGGAGGAAAGGTGCTCATTATTCTTCAACAACGATCATGTCATGAAGTTCTAAAGACATAATAGGAGTATGTCTAAAATCAGCTTAAAAGGTGTGTAAAGTACTAAAAGCTATGTGCCTCATCCAACTTATTTATTAGGTAAGAACCTGCATTCTGAATAGATAAGGAATAAGTCTACTTTCATATTTTTTACTGAAATATTTAAAACAAAGTATTGGAAAGATGCCTATTTTAATGCATTTTTATGGACATATAATACAGGGTATTTCTAAACTATAATAACAATACCTGCTAAGGCCATTAATTTGCCATTAAAATAAATAGACAGACCAAGTTATACTTTTCTAACACTTCACTTTAACTTATGGGCTACTACAACTTATTTAAAATCTGTCATGAGGTGAGGTTAGAAGGCCTCAAGAAAAAACAATCATGTTTCTCTCATCTATAAATATGGCTTGACTTGTACCTGGTTTTCAGACCCAACAACATAAAAAAACTAAGGTATCTGTAAAATGTAGAAAGATCTTCCAACTGGATTCCTTCTGTCATCTTGATTTTGTTTAGAAAGCATGGTCCAAGACACACACATGTATACCGTGAGCGCACAGAAACCCTGAAGGCAAATGATACAACTTTCTATGCTCTCATCAGGAAAACATTAAAGTTTACCTGTTTCGCAGCCCAAATTCCAAGGATAAAACAAAGGGTCCAGAACAATCTACAAAGTAGACCTGGCTCAAAAGTAGTGAAGAGGGACCCTTATTTTGTTTCTGCTTGTAACTGAACCCAAGGTCTTTGAAGCAGTTTTCTATTATTTGAGGTAGAAATGAAAAGGAAGCTCAGTTTTATTAAGAGTAAGGACTAGTGATCAATGGTTGCAAAAGAAACATATGTAACATGTCCCTTGATATTGGATGTGAGGAAGAGAATGAACAGTTTTTAAAGTCCAGTGTAGTCTGTTTTTATACATTTTATACTCAGAGCCTCCAAGCTATATTTGGCTACATGCAGCAGTCCTGTCAAATAAGTGGGTGATAACATCTCCACTATGTGAAAGGCTGTGTTTAAGTCTAGATAGATTAGATCATTGCCCTTGTGTAGGAAGTAAGTTATACTTCATAGGAGGATATTAGATTGGTCTGATATAATCTTTTTTGGATAAATTTATGTTGTGTTTTCTCCCATTATCTTGTTATTCTGGGATGCAGATTATCCAATTCTGTAGCAACAGCAAACCGAGATTTACTTTTACCTCAGATATAGCAGACTCTTTTCCACCCCACTCACATGCCACTTAATTAAGCCCAACTAGAAGCCATGGCAGGAAAGCTCCTGAGTAACAAATGCTTCTAGTAGACTCTCAAAAAAATAAAAAAATCCCAGTGATTTCTATACCATCAGAGGCAACAAAATACATATTACCACCATGCAGACACAACACCAAATACACAAATTCATTGATCCTGTGTAAACAGGAGCTGCTCCTCCATCACCAAAACACTCCAAATCAAATTTCCCTGTTAGCTGTCCTGTTTGCTAGCTCACACTAGTCTTTGGCTCCCAATGTTTGCTGGTATTCTTTTAAGCTGGAGGGGATACAGGGCATGAATACATGTGCACTTTACTGTGCAGTAGCATATTCTACTGTGCATTAAAGTGGTGCATAAAAAACAATGCTAATATGCTAATGTGCAGTAGAATAGGCTACTGCATATTAAGCATTACCTAAAAAGCATGCACTTGTGCTACTACACATTAGCACAACCTAATGCGTATTTATTTAGTACCTCATAGTATCTCATATTGGAGGTACTAAATGTAATGCACATTAATAAAAGTGCATCAATGCATGTGTAGACACATCCAGTGACTTCTTTGTTCAGTCATCTATAAACCAAAGAGTAGAACAAGACTGCAATCTATTTGTCAAACTCCAAAACAGAAGAATTTCACACACTTTAGGCTTCTCTTCCTCCACAGCTCCTTCCTTTTAAATACTTAAGTCTAATATTCTGGTGGCTCAGCAAAGGGCTAAGGAAGATGCTACTGTTTCTGGTATTAGACGGAACTTAGATTTGAGCTGTATGGATTTGGTTGGAGAGGTCAGCCTATGCCAAGTTCCCTGGTCTTAGTTGTCCCAGGAAAACAGAGACAGAAAAGTATATTTTGGATAGGGGTGATCCTGCCTTGGATAGGAATGATCCTACCTGAGGCAGGATATTTGGCTAGATGACCTATGGAAGTCTCTTCCAGCCCTACTTCTCTATGATTATGGCCTTAGTGTTTCCCCTTGACATTTTCCACCTAGAGAGGAAATTTTTCCCTTTCTGCAAATAATTTTACCTGATGTTAGCTACTGAGCAAGCCCTCTTTTGTCCCTCTCAAGTACACTCTTAAGATGACAAACCTGGCACCTTCTTCTCTTTCTGGTTGAAAACACCTGCCCAGCTACTCCAATGATAAAAACGGCTACAGCCCAGATTTCCAAACGTATAAACCAGGGACGTCAAACTCATCTGGGTCCACAAGCCGGATGAGTGGTACACAGGTGGTCCACAGGCTGAACTGGGCCTGTGGACCTCTTCCCCACCCCCAGCATACCTGTTCCAACAGCTGTTCCAGCTTGTCTGGGACCTGTGGTGTGTGCAGTGTGGATACTGCAGTGGCTGGAATGGGCACCATGTACAGCACAGAGTGGTAAGCGCTGCACACAGTGGCCACCCAGCAGCTCTGGGACAGCACCACACACGACCCTTGCTCCAGCCAGTGCTTTGGCCTTCCTAATTTCATCCCTGCTGGGAGCAATACTCTTATCCTAGTTGCTTGTTCAAGTTTCTACTTCTTGTAAGCTTCCTTTTTGTGTTTTAGCTCATTGAAGAGTTCCCTGCTAAGCCAAGCCAAGATAGTCTTTTGCCATACTTGCTAGTCTTTCTGTGCACTGGGACAGTTTATTCCTGCGCAGGACCAAGCTGAGTTTGTTCTATGAAACTAATTTCTTCCAGGAGTCTGTGACACTGGCTGTGACAGGCTTCTTTATACACAAAATATTTTTTTTTGTCCAAAAGGAACATAATACACAGAGCAGAGGGGGAAAGCCACAAATAATCCTCTAGGTCTACTTCCCCAACCCAGGCCCTTCATCTTTTCTAACAAACAATTATAAACTCCTTTCCACTGAGAAAACCCCTATTCCTGGCTCAGAGAAACTGACTACTGTTTGCAGCAGAATCTCTCTGCATCTCTCTTGCATGCCTGTCAAAACTAACTTATCCCCTTTGATTCTAGACTTAGCCTTGGAAAGAGTAACTCATTCTTAGCCTGGAAAGCTAAGTCACAGGTATTCCCAATCTTCCCTGTTGTTTCCTGAAGGATTCCTGTTTGCATCTGTGTGGCCTTTCCCACTTGACTCTTAACAATCTCTTTGGTCCCTGGCAGACGCTACACTTCAGACTCAATCAACCTATTAATTCTGTCTTAAATAGTAACATAGCCACACATTCAGACAAGTAATGGCAAAACAAAATGGAAAGCCAGCCACAATATTATTCCACAAACTGTGTAATATTTTTGTGGTCAATTTTCATTGTGCCTTAAACTGAACATGTGGAAGGGTCCTCACCAGGCATCCTCATGTCAGTTGCATGGTGAGGCTTGGGTGACAGCTCCCCATGTTGGCAGGCTGACAGCCATGGCATGCAGCCCTGCATGAGGCTGTACCCTGCTGTTTTCAGCCATGGCTCCCTGCAATCAGGAAAGTTGACTGCCTTGCTCCACAGCTCCTACATCCTAGCTGCAGGAATCCTGGCATTGTGGAGAGGTTCCTTGATCCCAGGGTTCTCATCCACTGGGATCTTAAAAAACTGCATATGCAGCGGGGCTGCAGCTGAGGTTTTCTGACATCCAGGCAAATGGGGTCTGAGATGAGCCCCAGGGCAGTCACAGGGCTTGGACCCACAATCACCTGATTGTGGGTCCCAGCCCCAAAACTGCACTGGAGTTTCCTGCCAGCTCCAGTGTGGCTAAAACTATTAAGCAAATGATTGTTAGTCCCAGCCCTGGGACTGCAATAGTTCACACCAGGCTGTAGATGCCCAGCTTTCATCTTACCGGTACAGGGGGAGGCATAATTATGTCCCCAGGCTCTCCCTGCACTGGGAAATGCAGGATACAGTTGTGACCTGTCTCCATTCCTGAAGTCATGCTTCCTGCAATGTATGCGACATGGCAGGAGGTACAAGTTGTTGAGAATGGCAATCAGATCACAGTGCCATTAATAGAACGTGTACCAGGGGTCTTTAATGTTTTAGCTCTTTGCATTCACACAAGAGAATATCATACAAGATAACTTGAGGAGCATTAAAGGTAAAAAAATTCTACACTCAACTCTATAATTCTCCCTATTTTCTGTGTCTGATTTTTCCCACAGCACGAAATTCCTATTAAAGGCTGGTTTAGTTGTATTCAATCAATCTGAAACCAAGAGTTTGACAGCATGTAGCTGGAGTCCTATAGAGACATTGTGCGGCCAAAATATTCAGCGAGAAGAACTGTAGACTTGCCATAAATCAATATAGCGTGTAAGGACCAGACTGTGAATATACCTCGACAGGAATGAAAGAAACTATGTGCATAAATTTTTTTTTTTAGACAAATCCTTCCCTCCAATTCTGGGCCTTTGGCCTACAGGCTACTATCAGCCAAGCTCTCAAATCCACTTTCATTTGTGACCCAAGGCAGAAATGAAACCTATGTCTCTAGGCAGAAAGCTAACAATCCACTCCTAAAGTACAGCCCCAGAGGCTTGCTCTGAATACCATGCGAGTTTTAAACACCAACAACAGCATGGAAGTTCAAAGTTAACATTAATACAGTTCTTAAATCCTCCTGTGCCTAAGGATTGCTGGACCTAAATTAATGCTTGCGATCATGCATGCTGGATTACCCAGGGATAAAAGATGCACTAAACCCAGAGTGGAAGGCTTAACTTTGTTGTTTCTATCTTTAGTTGACATGTGTCATTGCTATAGGGAACATTAGCAAAAATGTACTGGGTTTTAATTGTGGAATTCTTGAAACTGTAAGAGCCTTTATTAATACATTAATCAGCATAAATAATTTAGTTATATAATATTCTAACAAAAGCCTCTTAAAAAGTGACACACAAAGGTAGATAAATATTTTCATAATTTCCATTTAATTTTCCTTATGGGGAAATTCAGGAAGAAAAACTAAAATATCTCAATGCCTTTGATGACCTGGGTGTAAGGAACTTACTGAAAATGTAACAAACCAAATAAATGGAAGAGTTAGAAAATCTGCTGCCACTGTTTCCTAACTAATAAAGCTGGACCATGCCACCTGTTTGTAAGTTGTGGCAGGTGAGTTGTGAGGGCAGGTTAAATAGCAGGAGTTTAAAGGATACTTTTTTTAATGATTTGGGATTTGTCCAATATAAAAATAAAGTTATTTTAACACTCAAAACTTTATGGAGGATTAGACCAAAATGAAAGCTTTTGGTTGAGTTTGGTTTCTCTTCCCAAAGAAGAGATGTTACTATTATTTTTTCCCTTGGACAACAGAAACATATACAATTAAACATCTGCTTAAGCTTTTAGGTACACACTACTTCCAAAAAAGAACACTGCTACAAAAAGCTTTGGTGAGGCAGTGGAAGATCCTACAGGAAGATAGAGGGATACTTACAGGAAATGTGTCTGCACTGTGGAGATCCAAACTCCTATCCTGTAGCTGTCAAAGTCAATGGCAGGAGGGTGGGAAGGACAACTGGCAAGAGAATTTCCACCGGGGATATCAGGGGAGAAACCAGAGGTGACTGCTGGAGTGAGGGCATTACAAGAGGGTGCCTACACAGGGCAGTGCCAAGCTTGGCAAAATCAGGATCTCTGATAATATGAATTCCAGTGGGCATCTTCATAAGCTGCTTTTATTCAAGTTTGGTGGTTTAGTCCAGAAAGGCGCACCTCAGATCAGCAGTGTAAGGGAAGGGTGGGAAAAAAAATCTATATCTTCTTCTACCCATTTCCAGAGCTCTCCTATTGGCTGAGCCACAGTGGGTGCATCTACATGTGTGCTTTACTGCACGGTTGACTAATTAGCTCCACAGTAAAGTTTCATAGTCTACACGTGTACTGCTGTTAGGACACAGTAAATTAAGTCCTCCGTAGGATAGTACTGTCTGGGACAATACTATCTTACAGCAGAGTAAGTTACTCCACCAAAATGCACGTGTAGATGGTGACCAGGGCTGGCTGGGGCACAAGGGTACTACAGTGCTGGGGCTGCCTGCCACCTAGCCCCACACTGTAGCTCCCTCATGCCCCAGCCAGCCCCTATGCCCCTTGATGCCACCACCCGGAGCCCGGGACTGATCCCCCAAGCTCCCTTGCTAGCCTGGAGCTGTTCCATCCTGGCTCAAAGTGCTGCTGTACTGGGCACATGTGCAGACATTATGCCCAGGAGCAGCTGAGTCTGGGGTGAATGGCACACATCGCCTTAATAGCACATGTAGATGCACCCAGAAAGACAGATTCCTTCATCCCAGCCCCTCCCTCACCATCCTCGCCAGCAACGCCTGATGATTAGTCATTGAAACATTACATAAAATTAATAGCTTATTTAACTTACTAATGCTACAATAACATCTCATCTCAGATGAGATGTTACATCGACTACATTGACCTATAGATTCAAGCCTTTCTTATAAATCCAGTAGGGCTGTGCAAAACAGCACCATTTCGTTCAACTTCTGTTTTGCCATTTCAAAGGGACAGTGTTTTGTTTCACTGTTTTGAAGTGCTGTTCCACTTCGTTGCGTCGAAACTGCTTCGTTGTTTCGAGGCATTTTGACATTTCACCCATAGGCTATAATGGAGAATCATGAAAATGCCTATAACTTTGTCATTTCTTTCATGACTAGAATGAAAACAGCAGGGATGGTAGCCCCTGCTGAGGCTACAAAGCCTGTCAAGTTTCAAGGAGATAGGTGTGGGGGTTTCAGGGAAACTTTACCTCAGACTACTGACAAGCAAAACTCATGCCACGTGTGTGTATTAAGGCAGAGCAGGATGAAAACAGCAGGCGTAGTATCACCTGCTGAGGCCATGAAGCCTGCCAGGTTTCAAGGAGATAGGTGCAGTGGTTTTAAAGAGATAGGTACATAGGTGCTGATGCTGCTGAGCTGCTGGAAGACACAGCTCAGTAAGCTGACTCCAAGGCACAAAGAAAGCTCAATTCAAACAATAGGACATAAAAAAACTAGAACTCTTGGTTCGAAAATGATACCTTTTATTAGACTAAATGGAAAATGGCAAGAAAATTGTTTATTTCCTACCTATGGGACTTTTTACCATCTTGTACCATCTACACTTTTCCCAGAGCCTGACAAAGGGACTTTGATCCCGAAAGCTTGCAGAAAAGGACAATTTTCTTGCCATTTTCCATTTAGTCTAATAAAAGGTATCATTTTCGAACCAAGAGTTCTAGTTTGTTGTATGTCTTTTTGTCTCAGACCAACACGGCTACCAAGTACACCCCCAATTCAAACAATTGAACCTAGCAGATCTCCTGAGGCTAAAAAGAAAGGCCTACAAAGGGTGGAGGATGGGAGTCACCTCCAAGGAGGATTATTCTGCACTGGTCTGGTCCTGTAGGGAGCAGACCAGGAAAGCCAAGGCTGCAACTGAACTCCAGCTAGCTTTGAGCATCAAGGACAATAAAAAGTCCTTTTTCAGATATGTGGGGAGCCGGAGGAAAAGCAGGGGCAACATTGGACCCTTGCTGAACCAGATGGGGCAACTGACAACTGACGCCCACGAAAAAGCCAACCTATTAAATAGGTACTTTGCGTCAGTCTTTCATCAGTCCCATGGGACGCCCATGCCCGCTACAGGGCCGGGAAGTCCAGGTGAGGGTGATCCCCTGCCCTCCATTAATGCTGACTTTCTGAAGGAACATCGTGAGAAGCTGGATACCTTCAAGTCAGCCGGCCCTGACAATCTTCACCCCAGGGTACTCAAGGAGCTGGCGAGCATCATAGCCCAGCCTCTAGCACGGATCTTTGAAAACTCTTGGCGCTCTGGTGTAGTGCCCGAAGACTGGAAGAAGGCCAATGTGGTGCCTATCTTCAAGAAAGGGAGAAAAGTGGATCCGGCTAACTATAGGCCCATCAGCCTGACTTCTATCCCGGGGAAGATCTTAGAAAAGTTTATTAAAGAGGCCATCCTTAATGGACTGGCCGACGCCAACATCTTAAGGGATAGCCAGCACGGGTTTGTTGCGGGTAGGTCTTGCTTGACCAATCTCATTTCCTTCTACGACCAGGTGACCTATCACCTGGACAAGGGAGAAGAGATTGATGTCATATATCTTGACTTCAAAAAAGCCTTCGATCTGGTGTCCCATGATCGCCTCTGGGAGAAACTGGCCAATTGTCCCCTTGGGTCCTCCA
>NW_005841961.1:238494-245027 GCF_000455745.1 Alligator sinensis | reverse complement strand
GCTTTCATCCATAGATGCTTCTCAAGCAAATCCCGGGACGTCATTCTCCCCCTGTACTCGGCCTTAGTGAGGCCGCAGCTGGAGTACTGTGTCCAGTTTTGGGCTCCACAATTCAAAAAGGATGTGGAGAAGCTTGAGAGAGTCCAGAGAAGAGCCACGCGCATGATCAGAGGTCAGGGAAGCAGACCCTACGATGACAGGCTGAGAGCCGTGGGGCTCTTTAGCCTGAAAAAGCGCAGGCTTAGGGGTGATCTGATGGCCACCTACAAGTTTATCAGGGGTGACCACCAGCATCTGGGGGAACGTTTGTTCACCAGAGCGCCCCAAGGGATGACGAGGTCGAATGGTCACAAACTACTTCAAGATCGTTTCAGGCTGGACATAAGGAAGAACTTCTTTACTGTCTGAGCCCCCAAGGTCTGGAACAGCCTGCCACTGGAGGTGGTTCAAGCGCCTTCATTGAACACCTTCAAGATGAAACTGGATGCTTATCTTGCTGGGATCCTATGACCCCAGCTGACTTCCTGCCCTTTGGGCGGGGGGCTGGACTCGATGATCTTCCGAGGTCCCTTCCAGCCCTGATGTCTATGAAATCTATGAAATGTTTGTTATGCTGTTTTTCTGTCCCTCCCCCTGAGCACTAGGATTGGAAAGGACCTCAGGGAAGGATCACAGTCACTGACCAGCCATACAATCAATATCAGAGCAGTCCTACACCCCCTCCCTCCCCACTTCCCCTCTCCCTCTCCCTCTCCTTAGTTTCTGTTCAGCTTCAGGCAAGCCCAGCTTCAAGTGCCCTCATTTAGTTTTGAAGCTGTTTCAAAGCCTTTTGTTTCATTTCAATTTTGCTGTTTTGAGCTCAAAACACATGGAAACAGCTTCAAAATGAAACACCCGTCGAAATTTTGCCTAGGCCTAATATCCAGTAGCACAGTGGTTACAATTGGTTTTCAAAATGGACAAATTTCATACCGTTCATAAAATGACTTATCCAAGTTCAGCACCTACTTCAGATACTTAGAGAGAACATAGTGAAATTATATAAAATAGGAACAGGTACTTTTTTTGTCAGATCTGGATTTTGTAATTGAAAAAATGCAATCTGTCAAGGCAATGTTTTCATCAACATGAAAATTGCTTTTCCCCTTGAATGCAATGCTTGACTGGACTGCAGCAGAGACAGCACAACTGACCTTTAGTTTCTCTTATTTCTACATTTCACACTTGTCATCCATGTCATTCTGCTGTTACCTTATAATTGTTCAGAAAATCTTACATATCCTAAACCCTATTGTTTATCACCTATAAACCAGGGATGGGCAAAATGAGGCCCGCAGGCTGGATGCGGCCCACTAGGCCATTCTATCCGGCCCGTGGAGCACCTAAAAAATTTAGAAAAGTAATATTTATCTGCCCCTGGCTGCCTGTCATGTGGCCCTCGATAGCTTGCCAAAACTCAGTAAGCAGCCCTCCGCCCGAAATAATTGACCACCCCTGCTATAAACTTTCAGGCTCTTATCTTTAGGAATGCTCCAAAAACTGGGTATTGGTTTATCCAGAACCCCCCCCCCAAACAAACAAACAAACAAAAACTAGGGTTTTTTTTAAATTATTATTATTTAGGTTTATTCATTTGCTCAACAACATTAATGACTTACTGATACTTATTTTATCATCACTTTTTCAGGTAGCACAATTACTACTTTGCTGTTACATTTGCAAATTGAAGGAAATGGGTACTATTTAAAAACACTATAAAAATTATTCAGTTTGTTGTGATAAATAAAGCGCCTCCGAGAGATCAAATCTATCATAAACATTAAGGACTTGTAGCTTACTCCAAACAATTCATCAGGTATTTTCATTAACATTTGTAAATTTCCTGCAAAACAAAATCCAAAATTCAAGGATTTGAATGAATCTTTCTGCTGAAATTCAAAATATAAAAGTTGATTATTAAAAAGACTGTTTTGAAAGATATTCAGGAAAATGGTGATGTCAAGTTCTTTTGCCTAAAATATGACACTTTTAGGGGACACTGGGAATGTAGACTATTTACCCACAATTTTACGTTACGCTTGTTGATGGCAAACCCAAGGAAAGACTTACTGAAGTTGCCTGATTACACAGCATCACTATGAAAGAAACAAAAGAACAAATTTTGAAATATTGCTAAAAAATGGGTCTTGACCTTCAGAATATTCACTATTCTTGCTTTGATGGGAAAGTCATATCAGGGTAAAGGTATACAAATGCTTTTAGAAGAGAAATTAAGCCAACAAAACTGCCAAGTGCTTGAATCACCAGTTACACCTGGGTTACTCACCTCTCTGAGAGGAACTCAGCAGTGAGATATGCTCTTAACTTGTAACTACATTTTTTTTACAGGCATGATGTGAGTGTCCTGTACAAAAGGTAGCACCTGTAAAGACTCATAGGGTAAGGTTACACCAGTGGTTTGCAACCTTTTTAGACTCAAGACATCCCTCCTTAGATTCAAGGCACCCCTTGAGAATTAAAGCTAAGAGCTGGTATTTTGCTTTTGACTAATGGAAAAATAATAAACCAATTCTTCTGTTGCAAAAAATTCAGAAAGACGACAACAGGTCAGAATGGTTTTGACAATATGGATTCCCATTTGAAACCACTGGATTTATCCTACAAATACATGTAGGTGTTTGCATGCCTAACAGTGTTAATATTGTGTGGCATCCCACAGCATGCTTTAAAGTATCTCATGGCACCCCAGGGTGCTACAGAACCATGGTTGAGAATTGTTGGTTAACACTGTTTTCAGGAAAGGGCAGGATATCCCTGAACCTGTCCTACCCATCCACTCCTGCTAGCATTCACCAAATCTGGAAATACAGTAGTGAAGCTACTCCTGTGGTGTCTTTCACAGATGCTCTTGACTTTTATATGCAGTGTACTTGAGAGCATCTCATAGGGGTGGCTTCCCTACTGCATTTGTGCACGTGCAAGTGGAAGGCAATGGACAGTGCTTTGGTTCTTGAAGGAACCACAGAAGCATAGAAACAAAGAGATCAGCCACCGGGGAACCTTGGAAAGAATCCTCAGTAATTTGGAAGAGATTCAAAGGATCCTGTCATTTTTTTGAATGGATATGGCAATCTATTGAAGAAAGAGGGCTGTTGAAAGTTATGGTATCACCCAAAATCTTGTTCTTATCTGAGATTATAGGAATGAAAGGCTTTGCTTCCATGAACAGCTACCTTCAAAAGGAATAATGCACATTGCTAAAGGAGCTGAACTGACTGTTGATACCTGCAATGAGATTTGACAAGAGAGAAGCGTTAAGATTTTTTTTCTCAGAGATTTTATCTAAGTACCTTGTTTTGAAAGATTTATGTGAGGAAGCATCAACTGCATGATGCGCCACCTGGAGAGCCAAGGTAATACCCCCAAAATTTCAAGATCCCATAGATGTTCCCATAAATGAACATCACTGATCCCAGATTTATCATGAACAAATAAAACTAGCGATGAATTACAACAGAGATTTTTCTAAAAATTCCAACTTATACAAAAGCTTGGCAGAAATCTCTTGCACTAGTTCTTCAGACTTCTTGAAACAGGAATCACTACATACTTTTACTTGTTGGAATTAGACGTTGAGAAAGAAAATTGAAATGATTGCCTTTATACCATCGATACATAGGAGAAACTGCAAAGAATCCAAAGAAATTATTGGTGCCGCCATTAAATGAAAGGGGTCTTCCCCACATTTTTTTAAATGTCTCTTGTGGTCTCGTTGTTTGTAGCATTAATTGCAATTTAGGAGATTTTTTTCCCTCCTGACAGCAAAAGATGAGCCTGACCTCCTGAAAAAGGGTAACCTCATTCACCTGTCACATGAAAGTGATTTTATTTCAAAACTGAACCTAAGTGACTTTATGGAAGTTTTTAGAGGACATTACTAAGAAGGTTCCAGCTGTAGTTTCAAGAACCATCCTTACATTAGGCAGTACTGTCCTGTTAAAATCTCTAGTTTTATACTTCAATATCTTGCATTTAAAAAAACACCAGCTTGAGTATTTCTTTAATTGAACAAATCACAAACCTGTAAATTATTTTTTCTTATTTCATAAAAATAAAATTTAAAATGACTTCTCGTCAAGACTACATTTTCATTAAGCGCCTCCAAAATACAAGCACAACTACTCAATTTGTGTGTTAACATCTTAACTGTGGACACGGCAAAGAGGAATGCAAGATTCATAAAGTGTGAGAGAATGAATCTATATTCCAGGTCTGAAACTACTCCTATGAAAATGAGAAATCTTAGGCTCCAGCTCCTGCTTAATGGACAGTTTATGCATGTTGCCTTAAAGAAACCATTAGATAAAATGTATAAACAGTTTTGGGAGCAGGAATTATAATCCAGGCTTCCTTTCTCCCAGGTGAATTCCCTCATGGCCGGACTAAAGAGTATAAATCTTTCTTCCATGCTCCACAAGTCCAGCATTTTATTGCTGCACAGTGGCATAGCTTCAAGAAGAAGGATAGAGACTACAGCCTCACCAGACCACACTTGCCTCTATCTTTATACTTAGGGTACTAGGAAACACAGGTTTGAACCTCCTCAGGGTGAGGAGGGCCTTGAACCTAGACTTCCTCCTTCCATAGACAAGTGCTCTTGATGCTAGCCCAGTGGTTCTCAAACATTTTTATACTCAAGGAACACCTCCGAAAATGCCAGCTCCTAGTTTTGACTTGTCTTTCAACTACAGAAAAATAAAGCAATTTTTCTATTGCAAAGACTCAGAAAGACCCCCAACAGGTTAGCAATCTTTTTAATGCCATTGATTCTTATTTGAAATATCTGGATTTATCATGTGAATCATGTTTGCACACCTAATAATGCTAAACATCATGTGACACCCTGCAGCACCCTTGAAAGGATCTCAAGGCATCTCAGGGTGCCATAGCACCCTGGTTGAGATTGCTGTATTAGACTACAGGTTTCCCTTGATTTATGCGGTACATGCGTTCCCGGAGAATGGCACATAAATCGAATTCGCATAAAGCAAACCCACTTTACAGTGTAACAAATAGGGATGGTGGTGAGGGAGGGAGGGAGTGAGGCTGACAGCCTTTTTTTGAATGAAAGATCCTATGCTTTGTGTTAAAAATAATAATAATAATAATCAGCGCTCTCACTGTTAAGTGTGCTCAGGACCAGAACAAGCCCTCAGGGGCTTGAGGTGCAGGGATACCTAAGTTATGAATCCCAACCTGTGAGACTGACACCAAGATGACAGTGGATTTTGGGTCTGTCAATGCAGCCAGTTCCCTGTGTCACAAATAATAAGTTTGCAGCTTTCAAAAAAGATACTCATTTTACATGTCGTGGGACACAGTGCCAGGGGCTTTAATTAGCAAGCTATGCTAAAAGCGCTTGTGCATCATGTGCATCAGTGTCCCTGCACATCCCTATGAGGAAAAAGTGGCGGTGGGGTGCTTTGAACTAAAACTCATTGAACGTGTTTTATTTCAAAGCACCTGCCTCCATTTTTTCAGCGTGGAGATGCACAGGGATGCTGATACATGTGACATGCGAGGCAGCCGGAGTGCATCTATTTCTGTACTGCAGAAGACTCTATTAATGGAGTCTGCTCCAATGAGCTGGATTTCCAGCATGTCGAAGCAGGCTCCACACATGTATATAGGAGCTTATGCTTGTACAGGTGTTCCAGCTGTGCGCCTCAAAGCCCAGTGCATGAAAGTTGCTTCTCATGCAGACAGCCTGAGGATTTCGGCTCAGTGTGCACGTAGCGTACCCAAGGAAGTAAAAACCCACTCCCAACTTGGGGCCAGGATTCTTTTGCTGCTCTCCCACCCCGATATTCCCTACCCACTGGAAGGATATCGGCATTGACTGTGCATCCCCCGCTCTGCCTTCTCATCTGCTTAGGACAATATTTCTCAAAAACCCTTGCTACCCACATCACGCTTTTGTTCTGGATTCAACCTGCCAGCACCCTTCACTCTTACACCTGCAAAGGGGTGTGTGCATATATATGCGCACATGTGCGTACAAGACTTGCATGGTGGTGCCCAAGTTCTGTGGCCGCACACAGCTGAAGAGTGGTGCCAGGCGGGTCTGCAGGCTGGGGACAGTGCAGGGGCCCAACCCTGCCCCTGGGGCTGGCCCAGCTGGGTCCCGGTCCCTCTGCCAGGGGCTGGCACAGCCACAGCCTGCCCTGGCCGCAAGGAGTGCAGCCATCTGGCAAGGTGGGAAACCATGTCCGTGTGGGTGGCCACCCCTCCCGGGCTCCCCAGGGCGCCCCAACATGGCAACCTCTCACTTCCCGCGGGGGCTTGTAGGGGCGCTGGAGCGGGCAGGCTGGCCCCGACCCCGGCCCCGGGCCGACCTGAGCGGTCGAAGGTGTCGTCGAAGACCACGCGGCAGGTGCGCCCGTTGTTGAGGATGCTCTTGGCCGCGCCCGGGTCGTAGCTGGCGAACCAGGGCGGCAGCGCGGGGTCGTGCTGCGCCTCCTCGCTGCGGATCT
>NW_005841961.1:226077-238307 GCF_000455745.1 Alligator sinensis | reverse complement strand
GCCGGTCCCGCCCCGCGCCCTGCCCGAGCACCGCTGTGCGGGGGGAGCGCCCGCTGCGTTAATACCTGCAATAAACTCCGGGCTGTTTCCATGGGATGGTGCCCCGCACCCTCTGCGCCCCTTTTCGAAATCCTAGCTCTGCTCCGGCAGCTGAGCCGTCAGAAGCGCCCCGGCACACGGCTGCGCTCTGCACGGCCTCCTGGCAGCTGGCACAAATTACAGAAGACACCGTGTTTTGAAACATCTTCATCTGATCAGCCACAAGGCGGTCCACTGGTGACGCAGAGGGGCGCACGCGGATGCACGTGCACCCGAGATTGGCGGTGCACCCCTGAAAGAAGCGCTGCAACGCTGCTCGCCCCCCCCCCCTCACCGCCGCTGTCTGGGCAGTTGCCGATCGCCACTGGCCACCACCACCACTACTAGCAGCGTCCACAGGTGGTCACCAACTGCTGGTGGGCGCTCACCGCCGCCGCCGCCACCAACACCAGCACGGCTGCCTGCAGGAGCTCCCTGCTTGCCCTCACCACACCCCACCGCCGACACCGCCGCCGCCGTGCCCCGCCAGCCTCCGGCGGCACACACCATTCATGAAGCGGTCTGCAGCGATGTACCTGTGTTTTGTCACAGGTATAAATTGCTTTCTATGCCCAGATCAGGCAAAAATTGTCATTTTTGTCTGCACCTGTGGTGTTTTGCATGGTAAGAAACTCCAAGCTTCCCTGTTCTGCTGGGAATGGGACAGAAGACAGCTACAGTCCTTCCAGGAGGTTAGATCACATTTTTTTAAAGGGCTGCCCAAGCTATCTTAGTTCTCCCCGGTGTGGACCTTACACTTAGGATGCAGACAGAAGTGCTGCTCCCAGCTGTGACTCAAAACACTTTGCTGGGGCCAGGCCTCTCTGCCAGTGCTCCTTGTTTTCAGACTGGGGAAGGGGAAAGGCAGCAGAGCTCAGCATTGGGGCTCCCCAGCTGGTGCTGAAGGATGAGGTGGGTGAACTGGAGCTCTCCCCACACCTAGGGGGTTCCAATACACCCACTCCATCCTCTAGTGCAAGGGGCTAAAAAGGCCCCAAACTGAACTCCCTCCCCTCCCTTTCCCCCCTCCCTCTCTGAAAACAGTGACAGGCTTGGAGCTCCCCAGACACAAGTTGCAGAACACACTACATTTTGAAATGTCATGGTCTGATACCTCATGCAATAAGGGGTCAGATTTTCACCCAATCTGCCATTTTTGAAGCTGTTTGCAGCCATGCACTTGTGTTTGGTCACAGCTATAGAGTGCTTTCTGCAGCCACATCAGGCAAAAATTGTCACTTCTGTGTGCACCCGAAGATCCCTAGTTAGGTGCATCTCAGTATTAACTGTACAGCAGTTCAGGAAGGTTAGATCAGCCTAAAAATGGCTGACCGAATCTAAATTAACTGTACTTTGGAGGTAGTTTAACTTAGATCAGGTCTGGCAAGATCAATCTAATTGAACTAATGTACCGTTCCCAGCGCAGTCCTAGAACTGGGAAAACATAGTCCCCAGTCCTGGGGCTGCACTTTTCCTATCGTTCCCCCCACCCCATGCTATATATAGCCCCCTGTCCCTGCACCCCACCCCCCAGACAAACAGCTCCCCTGTGGACCAGCCAACCCCTCCCAGCCCACCAAACCCCCCATTCTGCAAGCCACTCCCAGCGCCAGTTTTACCAGTGTTTGCCAGTGCTAGAAGCCAAGGAAGTAAGTCAGGAGGACAAGTGAAATTTGGGGGTTGGTTCACTGCGGATTTCTAAAAATAGCCCATAGTCCTGAGGGGTGAGGAAAAAAGAGCTCCTGCATCCTCCCAAGCTCTACTGAAGACCCTGCTAGCCCCCGCAATTCCCCCAACTTCCCCATGAACCCCACTTGCCCTCCAATCCCCACCAACCCCCTCCCCCCTGCAGACCCTACTAGCCCCCTGAGCCACCCAAGTCCCCTCCTAGGCTCCCCATCCCAACTTATCTTAGATTGGGTGGTCATTTTTAACTCAATCTAACCTCCCTGAATGTCTGTATGTACCCAGAGCCGTTACCAAAGGTACCAGCCAGAAGCTGAACCTCACTGTTCCATGAAAGCAACACATCTTCCAGCTTGGCAGTGAAATGGGATGTAGTGACAGCTAATTTACTCCAGACCTGACACTGAAAATGCAGAGGAAACAACTGGAAACAATGGACCACATTACGTGATGGAGATTACATGAAGGAGAAAAGATTACATGAAGAGATTTATGCCTACTAGAAATTGTATTAGTAACGTTCAATATGCTTTACAACAAATGAATGAAGATGTGCAATAAAAAAACTCCCTCAAAGCTCTCCAATCTAAAGACAAAATGGTGAAACACTGCAGAAGGTGGGAGGTCTTCACAGCTAAAATGTTTTGCAGGGCAGGTGAATTTTCATAAGCTTATGAAGGACCAGAGCATATAGACCAGAGGGGAAGCTTAGTGACAGTGACCATAAATTGGTCACCTTCTTAGTTCACCAAAGAGCAGGCAAACCCCTCAGTAATACAGAAGTCCTTAACTATGGGACGGTTGACTTTTGCAAACTGAGAGAATTGGTCAGTCAGGCAATTAGAGGCCATACCCCCCCCCCCCCGAAAAGGGAGTACACGAGGAATGGTCATCTCTTAAAAACATCATCCTTGAAGCACAGAGGATAGCCATACCATCTCACAAGAAATGGAGGAAGCCCTCATGGCTGAATAAGGAACTGTTGGACCTCATTAAGCTCAAAAGAGTAGCTTATACCAGCTGGAAAACAGGAAGCATTACCAAAGAGGATTACTCTGCACTCGCCTGCACCTGTACAGAGCAGTCAAGAAAAGCCAAGGCACAAACCAAACTCAGGCTAGCTATGGGAATCAAGGACAACAAAAAGTTCTTCTTCAGATATATGGGAAGTCAGAAAAAGAACAAAGATAGCATTTGGCCCTTGCAAGGTCCAACGGGACAACTGACATCAGATGGCCAAGAAAGGGCCAATCTCCTAAATGACTTCTTTGCATTGTTTTTTCACCCTCCCAGGAGGATCACACTGTCAGGAATGGGTACTAACTAATCTGGGAGTGGGTGACGGGCCCAAAATCAATGTGGATCAGGTGAGGGAACATCTTGAGAAACTGGATATTCACAAGTCTTTGGGCCCAGACGGAATGCACCTGAGTCTTGAAGGAGCTGGCAGACATCATTGCATCCCCCTTGGCAGAGATATTTGAAAATTCGTGGTGCTCGGGCAAGGTCCTGGACAACTAGAAAAGAGCCAACGTGGTCCCTATCTACAAGAAAGGAAGGAGGGATGACCCAGGGAACTATAGACCAATTAATCTGACATAGGTCCCTGGAAAAATCCTGGAGAAAATTGTCAAGGTGTCCATCAACACTATACTAACGGAAGGCAGGCTTCTGAATGCCAGCCAACATGGCTTTATGACTGGTAGGTCTTGCCTGACCAACCTCATCTCCTTCTATGACCAGGTAACACGTGCCCTGGACAAGGGAGATCATGTGGATGTCATATCTGGATTTCAAGAAAGCCTTTGACCTAATTCCCCATGATGTCCTCATGGTTAAGCTGAGGAACTGTGGCCTTGATCATCATATGGTCCGATGGCTAGGCAGTTGGCTATGGGGCCAGACCCATAGAATACTAGTTGAAAGGAGTAAATCAACATGGCGTAGGGTGACCAGTGGAGTCCCTCAAGGCTCAGTACTTGGGCCGGTACTCTTTAACATCCTCATCAATGATCTGGATTTGGGAGTCAGAGGTGAACTGGCCAAGTTCGCGGATGATATCAAATTATGGGGGAGGGCGGTCACACCACAGGACAGGCTATGGAGACAGGCCGACTTGGACACACTCTCAAGGTGGGCTGACCAAAACCTGGTGGCTTTCAATGTAGAGAAGTGTAAGGTGCTGCACCTCAGTAGGAAGAACCCCTAGCATACTTACAGGCTCAGCAGTGCTTTGCTCACTAGCACCATGACCGAAAGGGACTTGCGGGTCTTGATTGACCACAAGATGAATATGAGCCACCAATGTGATGTGGTGGCAGGCAAAGCTAACCCTACTCTGGCATGCATCCACTGATGCATCTCAAGCAAAACCAGGCAAGTCATCCTCCCTCTTTACTTGGCCCTGGTGAGACTGCAGCTGGAGTACTGCATCTTGGGGCCCCCACTTCAGGAAGGATGTGGAGAAGCTTGAGAGAGTCCAGAGGAGAGCCACTTGTATGATCCAAGGCCTGGAGGGAAGGCCGTGTGAAGAGAAGCTGAGGGACTTGGGACTTTTCAGTCTGGAGAAGAGAAGGCTCAGGGGAGACTTGGTGGCAGCCTACAACTACATAAGAGGGGTACATCAGGACCTGGGAGAACAGCTGTTCACCAGAGCTCCCAAAGGGATACCAAGGTCTAACTGCCATAGACTCCAGGAAGGCCAATTTAAACTAGACATAAGAAAAAAGGTCTTTACGGTGCATGTGTCCAGGGTCTGGAACAAACTCCCCCCAGAGGTGGTGCAAGCACCTACTCTGGACTCTTTCAAAAGACAGGTGGATATGTTTCTTGCTGGGTCACTTGATCCCAGCTGACTTCCCGCCTATGGCGGGGTGGGGCTGGACCCGATGATGTCATGAGGTCCCTTCCAGTCCCTAATGTCTATGAAATTTATGAAATTGATAGGCCATCTTTAGGAGCATAAGTAGCGTCGGTGGTACAGTATAGAATTGGGAATAAATATTAAAAGCATTTAAAGTCAGAGAGATTTAGCTATTTCTCAGTCAATCTTGAACATGAGAGCAGATTACTGGACAAAATTAAATGCCTAGTGAGGTTTTCAAAAGTGCCTAAGATATTTGGGATAACTAAGGCCATAACAGGCACATGACTGCACTGGTGGCACTGACAACCAGAAGTTACCCCTACCCTGGAGACCCAGCTGCCCTGGTTAGGCATTTTTATAAATCCTAGTAAGCACCAATTTGCACTTCAGACACACAAATACCATCACTTTTAAGCACTTAGGGAAATTCTATCAACAGTGGGAAAGAAGTGGAAAGGCACTGTAGGCCATTGGGAATGGTTCCTCCCTAGCAGACAGCTGGACTGGCCAGTTCGAAAAAGCCACAGGATAGAAACAAAAATAGAAATAGACGTCCGTAAGTATGGATTTGAGAGTGATAATATATGGCCATAATATAGGATACAGAAATTCTATCACAGCCAGATCTGTACGTGCATGACTCCCAAATTAAACAAAAGAATGTGTAGATTATGCTGACCTCTAACAGCATAAAGATATATTTAATATTCCATGTTATTCACCTTTTTTCAGAGAGGTCAGAAGCAAGTCCTAGCAGAACAGCTGTTCAGACCCTTTCATCTCTGGCCACAGAAACTTCCCACACCATTCCCAGACTGCAGCTTACAAGTTTGACAAGGGACAATGGGGCTACAGAAATGCATTTCACTATCTCACTTGGATTATACATGAACATTTTAACTACACATTGCCATATGCTTTTTCATTGAAAAGTAAAGGTTGGGTGCCCTTGTGATACAGATGCATCAATACCATCACTTGAATATATTCCACATTGCTGGAATGTGGTCCCCTACTAAAAATTATATTGCTTAGGTATTTACTATTTTGCAAATATCAAACAACAAGTATTAAATCCTCTTAACATTCCTTATATGCTCCTTTGAGAGAATGAAAAAATAAGACCACCAAGATCAAGATAAATAGGCAATGACTGAAAAAACTCCGTATTGCAAAGAAATACATTGCTTCTAGTTTGAAACTAAAGCACTTGTATTATTATACAACTTCTTATACAACATCATTGAAGACTTAAATGATAAGCAGTATTATTTCACTTTTGTGTTTTAGCACATTCATATACAATTTACACCTCAATTGCAATTTTAATTAATAAATCTTAGCACAAGAATGAATCCCTCAGGTTACTTCCTCATATGGTCAGGGGCCAGAAAGATTCGAGATGATCATATTCCATTTAGAACAGTTCAAAATGTTTCAGTCCTCATAAACTAACAGCTTTGGAAGTCTTGTATAGGGAAGGCTCAAAGAAATACTTAAGAAAAAAGGACACATTTTTAGTTCTAGAAAGAAGAGTGGAATCATTCATTGATTTGGGGCTTTTTAGCCATTTATATTTTTAAAGGCTCTGAATAATCTCCTCCTACAACCACAGGGCACCCTTAAAATACAATTTATAGGAAAGCATGTACACGATCCCTTTGCAGTTCCAGAGGTGCTTGTTCTGGACTCTCAAAGCCCACCTATAGTTCATCCAGCTCTCAGCTGGCACCATTTATTAATTTAAAAACATCTTAAATACCAATTATGTGACATGGAGACTGCTTGTTTTTTGTGTTTTTTTTATGCTAATGTTGGATCATATAAGAGAGTTATTGAAAAATTGAACCATTCTGCTCTTATATCTGCATGTGCAAGGCATCAAAAAATGAAAGAATCCAAGCACATTAGTTTTTAATATCAGTTTTGGTAGCATACTACAACAATCATTCATACACAGATCATGTACACAGATCATCAAAATAAGATTAAGTATATTTTGGCCAAACAAGTGGTTTTAGTTGTGCACCATTTATTTACTTACCTCTGTCTGAAATCGGTATATGAGAAGAAATCACAGTGCAGCAATGTGTGTCAGGAACTTGTTGGAACAACACACACTGGCCTCCTCAGATGTCTACTTGATAAGGAAGTGTCCAGCAAAATGGGATTTTACACTTCTGTCATCTAAATTAAAGTTTCAAATAAAAGAGCCAGCACTAATTAACATTGCGTGGATATGAGACTTGCCAATGGATTTTCAGGCCACATGCAATTTTCTCCTCCAGCAGAGTTGCAACAAGAAAATCCTACACATCTTAGTCATACAAATAGCTTTACAGAAGTCGTTGGGGCCATTGATCAGGGGAGTGAGTGGCTAGGATTGAACATTTTAAATTCTGGGTATTGTTTGGGGAGTTTGTTTTTTTTTATATTATCTTTTAATAATTTATTCTGTTTTTATAAGTTATTTTGTCTTTGATTGTAAGCTGCCCTGAGCCTTCTGAGGAAGGGTGACATACATTTTTTTTTTAATTAAAAGAAAAAGAACAACAACAACAAATTGTGCAAGATTTGACAGAATTTGAACTGCGATCCAGGTCTCTGGCTGTAAAGAGCAACACACCATAGAGAAGAGGAAGGAGTGCAGAAGTGGCTCTAGAAGTCTTTACTCTCCCCGCTGTCATGTATCTGGTGTATTCTGGTTCAATTCTTTAGCAGGCCAAAGGCTAAACTAAATTGCCAATAGTCTCCAGGCCACAACAAGACAGGTGAGAATGGCCTAGCCATATCCTCTTATGCATCAAGGAGAGGCCATGTACCATTCAAGAATACATTTACAGTGGGGTGAACTTTTCATGACCAGCCACACTGATTTTAAAGTTACTATTTTACAGTTGTGGTGCAAAGTAGCTGTACTACCATGCAGAATGTAACCCTGTATTTTCTAGTGTAGTTATAATAATAAAATACTAACTGTAAATAAAAATATAAAATACCTCTAGTAGAAAGAGAAGAGAGAAGGAAGCACAACAGGGTACAGAGTAGAGTACTGAGATTACAAAATGTTGTAGTATTTCTGTAGTCCAAGGGGCATATCACAACCAAAAACTTGATGCATGTAGGATATAAAAAGCATAGTAGACATGCATAGAAATTCCATCAATGCCCAAATCCTTTCAGGAAGATTTGACAAAACAAAAAGCTCAGTATATACCGATAAGTTTTGCTGTTTCACAACATACAGATTTACCACATTTTCTTTACTGGACATAAGACCAAGAGCAGAATCCAGTGGGAGAGCTGGGGCACCAGCTCTAAGGGAGCACTAGGATGCCCCTCATCTCCCTTCCCCTGGTGTCCATGCCACGAGAAGTACAACGTCTGGCCATAGCAGCTGGACAGGTGCAGCCTCACACCCAGCAGTGTTTCTGGGGATAGGAGGGTGAGTGAGGTGAGTGAAATGGCACTCTCCCCAGGGAGTCTTTGCCACAGCATTCATAGCATTGTGTCCAACAGCATAACTGGGGGAGCGTGAGGAAGAAACAAACAGGGCAGCTCCCGGGGAGCCTGCATTGCAAAGCTGCTGCAGTCGGCCCACACTGCTACAACTGCAGCTGCTTTCAGTGTGTGGAAAGGTGTGCAGGCAAGACACCACAGGGCCCACCCTCTCCGTTTCCCTCCTTCCAGTGGTTGGCATATTACCTTTCCCCATGGGTGCTGAATCATCATCCAAAAGCAAAGCTACAATATACCTTTTTACAACTTTTTTGTTTCATTAGAAGTACAGTACAGCAACACGCCTTCAGCAGCACACACAGCAAAAGACTTGCAAAATCCCATTGGAGTTATGCTGTAGGTCAAAATTTTAGGCCACTACTTTCATTACTTAATATCTAGGATACTGCGTAGTTTGCTAATCAATTCTATAGAGCTTCTGCAGCACAAGTTTTCTGTCTTTTTAAAACACAGCTTTCAGATACAATAATAGATTGAATTGCCTGATCTCTGTGAATAGGTGACTATTAAACTTTTGTCATGGGGATTTCTTTGTACGACATGCACATTGTAATCTAAATCTCTATTTAGTGGTGAAAATCTAGCTAGGCTATCTGGTTTAATACATTCTGGCACACTCTGACTCTGAATAATCCAGGAATGAGAGGCTGATCTAAGCTGTTTGCTTTTATAAGCTCCGGATGTGACTGCTCTGAAATTCCAGCAGATTGGCAACTCTTCTCTACCAAGGTACAGCTTTATGTCTGACCTTGATCCAGTGTGTTGGAGGCTGACAAGAATACAGTGTACTGTATTGTTAAAACAGAATGCATAGCCTCAGGACCACCCCTGCTCTCCTCCCAACGCCCCCCCCCCCCCCCCCCCCCCACAAAAACCAAAAACAAAACCTATTACATGTACTTGTAGGTACTTTTTCCAACTTCAGCAATGCTCGTTAAGTATACAGTGCAGTGAGATTAGCAGCCCCCAGACTGATAGTTCCCACAGTTTTCAAGTACTTTTGGAAATCTTGAAAATGAGATGAGCTGGTCAATTTTGGGTCTGCTCTTAGAAGTCTTGACAATAGAGGAATGGGGATAAGCAGTCAGGATACACACTGTTTCCTATCATTTCCAGGCTTTGAGAGTGGTCCTTTGACAGCTGCTTGCACTTCATGATTTCTGACAAGGTTAGAGAATACAACTAAGTCACAAAATAGACATTGGGTTTATGCATTTAAACAATATGCAGTTAACTAGAGTTTGTTACAAAATAAGCAATAGGGACTGTCTGTGTGTTATGCAGTTAGATGGATTATATACTTAGAGTGTACAGTACTCAAACATTTGAGTGTTATTCTAACCAACTAAACATACTAGATAAGGCCAGAAAGACTAAAAAGATATGAATCCAGAGCTTCTTCCAAAACAGGGAAAAGTATACTTTGCAGCATATTCACTAAGGCGACAGATTAGAAATGTTTCTATTTCCACAATACCTAAACAAACTCAAGTTACATCAGACAGGGAAAATATCACAATAAAACACCACATGCGAGGTGATGCCCACCACCATATTCTCCTCTTGTAAGATTTTTTCTGGGGTGAGAGTTGGAGTTTGATTCTCCACAAGCTCTCTAGAAATTACTATATGCAAGAGGGAAGGTCAATGGTGCTCCTCTACCCACTCTTTCTATGAATGACACTCCCTGTTCATTCTTCCTGCAAGACAAAATGCAGCCCCAAATTCAGAACTGTGTCTACATGGAAAACTTACTAGGCATGTCTACATGTGAATATTATTGCAATGCAATAAGCTCTGGCACAGTTTGTGTCCAAGTTGATTGCTTGCAGGTGCAGTGTTTACATATGTGCCTTGGACCACAGCATGTTGAGCTGGGGCGAGGCAGCCCTGGCTGGCAAGGAGTCTGGGTCATCAGCCTGCCAGTCCAGGACTGCTCCCTCCCAGCTCAACATGCTGCAGAGGGGCTGGCTGGGGCGCAAGGGTGCTTCATTGTGGGGCTAGCCAGCAGACAGCCCTTCCACTGAAGCACCCTAGCACCCCAGCCAGCTGGAGCAGTGTCTATAAATGCATTGTGGTGGAGCAAATAACTGCCAAAGGATAGTACTTTTATCTGGCAGTTCTGACCTATGGCAGAGTTAATTAGTTTGCTCTGGTCTAATAGCTCCACACATGTAGACTGGCAATGCTTAACTGCAAAGCTAATTAAACAACTGTAGTTAGCATCTCATGTAGATACACCCACTATGTCCTACAGTGTCTTCAAAACACACTTCTCAACTACAAACAGTACAAACGCCTCCATGTGGCAATATAAATAGATCAATTACCATGGGGTGGGCTAATTGGCATTGTCACTCCATAGAGATAACTAGCCTTCCTGCACTGTTTGTCATATATGGCTATGTTGTTTCTGCTACTGACATTGCCCTACATGCCATAGCCACCGAGTTTGCTCAAGTATTTTGTTATGCCTCTGCCCTATCTGAACATGCCCTAGCTATCCACTGGCAGGCCAGAGTCCCCTCCCATTTGCCTTGACATGACTTAATTAGACCAGATCCTGCTCCCTCTTACTAAACCAGACAGACTGAAAGATAAAGAGATCCAGGGGGCTGGCAGTTCATAAAGGGCATCATAGTATTGGAAGCTCAACAAGAAGCTGTTCCAACATAATGGAAACAAAAAATGTCAGGAGGCCAAAACAGCCACATAAGGAGCTTCTTGGTGACTCAAAATCAAAAGGAAAATATGTGGAGGCAATGAAAAGAATGGCGAGTCACTAAGGAAGCATATGAGAAAACAGCTAAATGTAAAAAGGGAGAAAGTCAGGAAGGCAAATTAAAAAAAAAATGCACCTGGTGAAGGAAGTTAAAGACAACAAGAAGGAATTCCTATAACTGTGTTGGACAGAAAAGAAGGAACAAAGAAGCTATGGGTCCACTACTAAATTGCCAGGAAGAACTATTAACAGAAGACTCAAACCAGGCAGAGCTGGTTAACTGCTACTTTAATTTGGACCTAGCCAAAAAAAACCAAAATGTTGCAACAAGACAGCTAACAAAAGTGATACAAACAAAGAAGAGGAACTGAGGTTCCTGACAACTAAATACAATATCCAGGAGCTTTTGATTAATTTGAATAAATTTTAGCTTGATTAATTTAAGGTTAAGTTCATCCCAGGGTGCTGAAGGAACTGGCAAAAGGGATCTTGGAGTCTTTGTCAATTATATTTATGTAGTAGTGGGAGACAGGTGAGGTTCCAGAGGATGGGAAGAAGGCTAACATAGTGCCCAGATTCAAAAAAGTCTAGAAGGAGGACCCAGGGAATTTATATACTAGTCAGCCTGACTTCAATACCTGGGAAGTTACTGGAGCAATAATAAATAAGTCAATGTAAACATCTGGAGCAGCACTATAAAACTGGCACTCTATGGGTCACGTGTGGCCTGCAAGGGGCTGCATGGGATCTCCAGCCTACAGCTAGCTCAGGGGTACCCTACTGTCCTGGTCCTCCAGGAAGTGCTACATTCAAAATTAAAGTTCTCCCCTTTCTGAGAAAGCCAGGCAACTGGTTTGGACACGCCGTCAGCTGAGGTGCACACCAAACACCAATATGGTATGCGTTAGTACAGAGGTGTAGCAAAGTAGGTTCACTCCATAGCAGCAGCATGCCCATTGTGGTGACAGCTGCTTTTGAAGCTTCCCACAAAGACATTTATATACTTACAGCAGGACAGTTCCATTGTGTCCAAGTCCAATCTCATTCTGTTCTCCAACGCTAAAATAAGATGGGCTCAGAATTGGGGAGTCCTTTTGCATGGGCTCAGCTGTCCCACTGGCTCTATCCTGACCTAAGGCCCTTCTCCCCTTTCCCCTCATTCATCATGAACACACACCAAAGTGATGGCACAACCTTAGTCTCTGCTTTCTAGTTGCACCCTCCCAGTAGCTTATTCACTCGTGATCTTGCAGGTGATATACAACCAATCCCATACCTTTGTTCTGGAATGGTGTGCCCTCTGTACCAATGTGACTCATTCTTCTTGCCTTCTGGAGGGATGGTTACTACCGCTATGAG
>NW_005841961.1:224671-226067 GCF_000455745.1 Alligator sinensis | reverse complement strand
CCCCCAGCCACTCTAGCTCCACGTTTGTTTTAAACCAAAATGGGAGCTCTGAAGGAGATTTATTATCAAAAGCATTAGTGACCATGGACCAAGGTCAGTAGGTTGCACCCAGGTTATCTTAAGTGCTGGTTTTGTGAACTCCTGTGGGATGTTCTCTCCATAAAGAGCAAAGATAAAATATTGAGGGAAAAGCATTTTTAGGAAATAAAGTCAAATGGCTAGGCGCTGAGATTGAATTATTTCATGAAGCAAACATTGGAATGAAAGCCTCAATTTCAATTTCAGAAAAAATGAAACTATACTAAGGCTGCTAATCTGAATAAATTGAGAGTAATGAGATGCTCCTCACTGAATTGAGTGGAAGTGAAAATTTTCCTATAGTAGAAACAACATATTATTCCAGGTAAGTTGTATTGAAAGCTGAAAGAGAAGAGTTACAGAAAAATCTTACAAAACTGAGTGGGCAATAAATTGATCATTGAAATTCAGCATAGATAAATGCAAAGTAATGCATGGGAGGAAAAATAAGCCTAAATATATAAACACAGTGATTGATGTGCTCTCAGTTAGCTATTCCTTTTCAGGAAAGAACTCTCAATCACTGTAGATCAGTGGTTTTCAACCTTTTTTCATTTGCAGACCATTAAAACATTTTGAATACAGAGAAGGGCTGCAAAGAAGATCAGGATGGTTTCCACTCTATGGGCATGTCCACAAATGCAAGCACGTGCGCTTGCAGCAGCTCAAATAGAAGCAGTGCAAGTTTGAGCCGGGGCTTTTTGCTTCAGTGCACATGCTTGGACATGCACTTTGGTGTGGAGCAAATTGTGCCACTTGGGGCAAAATAACCCTGCCTGGCTCCTCCTGGATCTGAAGCCAGGGGGAGCCAGAGCCCAGGGCCAGCACCTGTTCTGTCCCTGGCAGTATAAAAAGCTGCCTTGTCCTGGCCTCAGCAGTATAAAAAGCCACCCTGGCAAGTAGCTCAGGGCTACTATCTCTCAGGAGCTTCTGGGGCCTGGCCAATTGGTACCTGGGGACACTACCCCTTGTGCCAGCTGGACTGCTGCAGCAGCCCTGAGAGTTCCCTGCACCCTCTACCCACTGCATTAGTCTGGCAGTAGGGGCTGCTGCCTGGCTGTGACCTGCTGTGCACCTGCCAGACCCAGATGGAGACCACACAGCCAGTAGAGGCATCTGCCCCTCTAGGCCAGCTGTCAGTGGACTGCGGTTGCAGGGTTGGCTTCTATGCAGCACTACTGCCATGTGTGTCCCCTGCCCGGCCATCTGGGCAGCTATCACCCAGAAGATGTTCATAGATTCATAGATGTTAGGGCCGGAAGGGACCTCAATAGATCATCGAGTCCGACCCCCTGCATAGGCAGGAAAGAGGGCTGGG
>NW_005841961.1:211340-224597 GCF_000455745.1 Alligator sinensis | reverse complement strand
CCCTGGGGGCACCTTGGTGAATAAATACTCACCAATTCCCTTCTGTGCCCCCTTGATGAACTTATAGGCAGCCACAAGGTCGCCTCTCAACCTTCTCTTGCGGAGGCTGAAAAGGTCCAGTTTCTCTAGTCTCTCCTCGTAGGGCTTGGTCTGCAGGCCCTTAACCATACGAGTTCTGAGTGTGGTGGCCTGCTTTGAACTGTCAAAAAATGTCTTCCTGGCCCCATTTGGCCAGGAGGTCAGCCACAGCCAGCTGGGTCCAAGGTGCCAGCTCTGAGCAGGCAGGGTCCTGCCACTGGCCTCCCTAGCAGGAATTCTGGTGTTCCCTATTGGAAAACTGAAAAATCCCTGATAAAAAAAAATCCCAAAGTCACTCTGTAAAATACCCCCAAATCCATGTTCCTCCACAAGTAAAACAAAAGAACACAGTTAAGAGAGAGTGAGACAGAGACAGCGATCAGTTGGACAATGTTTTATTGATATATCTTAGTGTTAAAGCAAGTCTCTTATCATCAAAATAAAGTGAACTGTAAATACATGTTTCATGAATACATATTTTGCTGCCCTCCCACAGGGCGATGGCCCCCACACAAGGATTTTGGCCCCCCAACAGGGGGTTCAGCCCCTACACAAGGGATATGGCACCCACACAAGGGGTTTGGCCCCCCAACAGAGGATTCAGCCCCCACACAAGGGCTACACCCCCCCAAAAGGGGTTTGATCACTTAAAAAAAAACAAACCCAGAAAAAGAACAGAAAAAAAAAAGGGAAAAAAAAGCCTTTGCAGAGCCCCCCCAGGCAGTACAGGACAGCGGGGGCAGGAGGGCCCAGGCTAGGGCTGTCCTTCTGCCCGGCACTGTGCAGGCAGGACCCCAGTCACCTGACGGCAGTTGGTAAGTGCCAAGTTTTTTTTTTGGTTGTTTTTTTTTAAATTATGTGGGGGGGGAATGGGGTGGCAGCCAGGGCAGGGGTTGGGGGGGCTGGGCCATCAGGGTCCCCCCGCATGGTCCCCTCCCCCTTCCTCCAGCACCCCAACCCCTTACTCACCAGCACCGGAGCCCTATGCTGAAACATGAGGCCTGGCAGGCTGCGTGTTTCAGCACCAGGGCGAGGGGCCAACCATAGAGACACTCTGGCTCCAAGGAGGATGCAGCTTCCGGTTGCCTCAGGGCACAATCCGGGATGATGCCCTGCTCTGCTTTTTTAAACTTCAGGTTTTTTAGACCTCTGGATATCCAGGGGTCTAATTTTCTCCCCACGCTGCAAACTTGCACTGATGACCAGGTCACAAAGTCCTTGGATGTGGGCGTTGAGGTGGATGTTTAAAGGGTTACATGGGATGCTGTGCAATATTATTGTTCTGGCCAGGTCCCCTCTATGCAGCATTGGTCAGACCACAGTTGGAGTACGGCTTCTAGTTCTGGGCGCCGCACTTCAAGAGGGATGTGGCTAACCTTGAGAGGGTCCAGATGTTTTACTACCCTCCTAGTGAGAGCATTCTTCCTAATATCAAATCTAAACTTCCCTTGCTGCAAGTTGAGACAGTTGCTCCTTGTTCTGTTATCTCCCACCACAGAGAAAAGTCTAGCTCCATCCACTTTTGAACCCCGCTTCAGGTGGTTGAAGGCTGCTATTAAGTCCCCTCAATCTCCTCGATTAAATAAGCCCAGTTCCCTCAGTCTTTCCTTATAAGTCATGTGCCCCGGCCTCCTCACCATTTTTGTTGCCCTCCTCTGAACTTTTTCCAATTTGTCCACATCCTTTCTGTAGTGGAGGACCCAGAACTGAACACAGTACTGCAGATGTGGCCTCACCAGTGCTGAATAGAGGGGAATAATCACTTCCCTTGACCTACTAGCAACACACCTACCAATGCAGTCCAGTATCCTGTTAGCCTTCTTGGCAACAAGGGCACACTGCTGGCTCATATTCAGCTTATTGTCCACTGTAACCCCCAGGGCCTTTTCTGCCGAGCTGCTGTCCAGCCAGTCAGTCCCCAGCCTGTACTAGTGCATGGGATTGCTCCATCCTAAGTGCAGGACTTTGCACTTGTCCTTGTTGAACCTCATGAGATTCCTTTTCTCCAATTGATCTAAATCACTCTGAATCCTAGCCCTACCCTCCAGTGTGTCTATTACTCCCCCTGCTTGGTGTCATCTGCAAGCTTGCTGAGGGTGCACTTTATGCCATCTTCCAGGTCACTGATGAACATATTGAACAAAACCAGCCCCAGAACTGACCCCTGGGGCAATCCACTTGATACCAGCTGCCAACTAGACATGGAGCATTGATTACTACCCTCTGAGCCCAATGCTTCAGCCAGTTTTCTATCCACCTTACAGTCCATTCATCCAGCTCATACTTCCTTAGCTTGCCTGTGAGAATATTGTGGGAGACTGTATCAAAAACCTTGATAAAAATCAAGGTACACCACTCCTGCCAGTCTCCCTGTATCCACAGAGCCAGTCTTCTCATCATAGAAGACAATCAGGTTGGTCAGGCATGACTTGCCCTTGGTGAAGCTGACTCTTCCTAATCACCTTCTTTTCCTCCAAATGCTTAGAAATGGCTTCTTTGAGGATCTGCTCCATGATTTTTCCAGGGACTGAGGCAAGGCTGACTCGTCTGTAGTGCCCTGGATCCTTCTTTTTCTCTTTCTTAAATATGGGCACTATGTTTATCCTTTTCCAGTCATCTGGGACCTCTCCTGATCACCATGAGTTTTCAAAGATGATGAAGAATGGCTCTGCAATCACATCAGCCAACTACTTCAGCACCCTCAGGTGCATCCCATCCAGCCCCATAGACTTGTATACACCCAGCTTTTCTAGGTAGTTCCTAACCTGTGTTATCAACACTGAGGGCTGCTCACCTCCTCCCAAACTGTGCTGCCCAGTGCAGTAGTCTGGGAGCTGACCTTGCCTGTGAAGACTGAAGCAAAAGTGGCATTGAGCCTTTTCTGCATCCTCTGTCACAAGGTTGCTTCCTCCATTCAGTAAGGGACCCACACTTTCCCTGATCATCCTCTTGCTACTAACATACTTGTAGAAACCCTTCTTGTTACCCTTCACATCCCATGCTAGCTGCAACTCCAATTGCACTTTAGCCTTCCTGATTTCATCCCTGCGTGCCCAAGCAATGTTTTTATATTCTTTCCTAGTTAATTGTCCAGGTTTCCACTTCTTATAAGCTTCCTTTTTATTATTTAGTATACTGAAGAGTTTTCTGCTAAGCCAAGCTGGTTTTCTGCCATACTTGCTAGTCTTCCTGTGCATTGGGATGGTTTATTTCTGTACTCTCAGTAAGGCTTCTTTAAAGTACAGCCAGCTCTCCTGGACTCCTCTCTCCCTCAGACTGACTTCCCAGGGGATCCTACCAATGAGTTCCCTGAGCGAGCTGAAGTCTGCTTTTCTAAAGTCCAGGGTCCTTACTCTGTTGCTCCCCATCCTTCCTTTTCTCAGAATCCTGAAGTCTATCATTTCTTGGTCACCGCTGCCCAAGTTGTCATCCACGATTACATTCCCCACCAATTCATTCATTTGTGAGCAGCAGGTCAAGAAGAGCATAGCCCCTACTTGGCCACTTCAGCACTTGCACCAGGAAGTTGTCCCTAGTACTCTCCAAAAGCTTCCTGGTGTGCGGGCCGGGAGCGGTCCGAGGCTTTCGGGGGCGCGCAGCGGGCTGTGGCCGGGAGCCCGCAACGGTAGGGCGGGTACTTTTGCACGACGGACTAGAATTAGGCACGGACTCGTAGCGGTTAATTAAAGATTGTTTTACTTACACTGTAGGTGGTCGCGGTGCAGGCAGGAAAAACTTTCTTGAGTTGCAGTTACAGACAAACACAAGTGGAGTTTGCTAGGCTCCACCGAAGACACACGCACGGAGTTTGCTAGGCTCCGCAAAACAAACACGACAGAGCTCTGGATACCCTTGACGAGTGCGCAAAACCGTAGATACGTCTTAAGAATTTAGCGAACAAGACGGGAAGAGGTTGGTGGTTGATCAGGCCGCCAAACCGCTCTGAGACGCACACAAAGTTTCTATTACTCTGCCGCGTGCTCAGAGGCCCCACGAGATGGTTGTGGAGTCCTCTATCAACTTGGGCGGAAACTGCTCAAACCTCTTATACGACTAGCAAGCCAATCGCTAGCCACCACGTGGGAATAATTTAGAAACAGCCAATAGTGGGAAACAAATTTACATACCGGTGGCGGGAACTCCTTTGCACCGGGGTTTTCTCTATGCAGCTGAGAATTGCACTGTGCAAAGAAAGCTCCATGTGGCAGGAAATAATTCTGCAGTGCTGAAGCGCGCACACAATCATTGGATCATGACACCTGGATTGCCTGTGCACTGCTGCATTGTCCTCCCAGCAGATGTCAGGGTGATTGAAGTCCCCATGAGAACCAGAGCTTCCTCTAGCTGTTTGAAGAAAGCATCATCTACCACTTCCTCCTGGTCTGGTGGTCTACAACAGACCCCCACCACGACATCACCCTTGTTGTTCTCCCCTCTGAGCCTAACCCAGAGACTTTCAACAGGCCTATCTCCAGCTTCATACTGAGCTCTAAGCAATGATATGGCTCTTTAACATAAAGTCCTCTTTAGGCAACTTATTAGAAGTTACTTACGACCTTGGCTACAAGTCTCCAGCTTTTATGCTGGTGAAGAAAATCCTGGAGTACAGAACAAGTAAAACCATGTAGAGTGATCGCTTCTGAGTTTGCAGGAGACAAACTTACCAGCACACTTATAAGCTGGGAAACTCCCTTCTTGAGAGTACGGTGGCAGAAAGAGATCTTGGAGTCATTATTGACTCCAAGATGAACATGAGCCAACAATGCGAGGTCACGGTCGGCAGGGCTAACCGTACCTTGTCGCGCATCCACAGATGCATCTCAAGCAGGGCCAAGGAGGTGATCCTCCCCCTCTATGCGACACTGGTCAGGCTGCAGTTGGAGTACTGCATCCAGTTCTGGGCGCTGCACTTCAGGAGGGATGTGGACAGCATTGAGAGGGTCCAGAGGAGGGCCACCCGCATGATCCAGGGACAGCAGGGCAGACCCTATGAAGAGAGGCTAAAGGACCTTAAACTGTTCAGCTTTCACAAGAGAAGGCTGAGGGGGGACCTGGTGGCCATCTATAAACTCACCAGGGGGGACCAGCAGGGTTTGGGAAAGATCCTGTTCCCCCTAGCGCCCCCCGGGATAACAAGGAATAACGGCCACAAATTGTTAGAGTGTAAGTTTAGACTAGACATCCAAAGGCACTACTTCACAGTCAGGGCGGCTAAGATCTGGAACCAACTTCCAAGGGAAATGGTGATGGCTCCTACCCTGGGGGTCTTTAAGTGGAGGCTTGATATCTACCTGGCTGGGGTCATTTTAGCCCAGTTCTCTCTCCGGCCCAGGGCAGGGGGTCAGACTTGATGATCTACAAGATCCCTTCCAACCCTACTTCTATGAATCTGTGAACTCTAGCTCTGAGATGTAAACAGCCCCATTCATTTTAATAGATGCTAACTTTGGCTTTGTCTGGGCTGAAGACTGCAATAGTGTTAAGATATCCTCCTTTTTGTAGGGCAAATTAGTCTGCGTTGAGCTCTGTACTGCCACAGTACATACATGTACAGTGTGATGAACTTAAACCACAAAAATAGCCAATTTTCATCATGTGTACAAGTGCTCTTAAGTGTTAACTGCTCTTTCACTGCCTGAAGGATGCAAATAGAAGTAAAAGTGTGCTTGCTGAAATGGGAAGGATATGAAAGATTTGAGTGTCACAGGATAGTAGGGTCCTTGCCTTACCTTTCCACCCTTGACCTCATCTTGGATAGAGCCTGCCTTTGTTCCAGTGCCTGTCATGCAGTTTTGGTTCAGATGAGTTGGTGATTTGGGAAGGGAGGCTGCTCACCACTCATGAGGATGTTACCTGGAGTGCAGCTGTCTCTTGCTCTGTAGTCCTCTTATTTCTTTAGTCCAAAACACAGTCTGTAAGCACCAAAATATCCCTGTCTTTGGAGTTCTCATCTCTATCAGCAGGATATGGCTGTGCCCTGCCTCTCTAGGTGGGCTCTGTCCTAGGTGCCTATTGGGCTTCTGCCTCCTTGCTCTGAATTCCTTAACTATCAATGGTCTTCCTGCTTTGAAGCTCCTGGAGGGACCTCCTCTTCACTCCTTATTAGTCCCCCACTCCTCCAGGAAGTAAATAAAAATCAGGCACTTCTAGCCCTCTAAATAAAAGATACTTCCTTTTGAAGCATGTTGTCCCTTTAAGGCTAGGATTTTCCCAGGCCTTTCTCTGTCTGACCAGCACAGACACCCTTAAGCATCTCTCTCAGCTCTAGCTTTTCCTCTTAATTCCCATAACTATTTTATCAGCCCTGGAACAGCTGCTAATCAATCTGCCCAGGTGTCCCTCCTTAACCAGGTGGTCCTGAGGCTGTTTCCCACTCTCTGCTTGTTAATCCCCTAATCCAGGGGTTCTCAAATTTTGTGAAACCGCAACCCCATAATATAATGTATAAATTTATGCAACCCCCTCCCCCCATGTTTAAAGCTATTGATTAAAACCACGGGTTCTCAACCTTGGCTGGTGTACCCCCAGCAGTTGATTGATGAGCAGGGGAGGGGAGAGGTGTCCCCCGGTGGGAGGTTGACAAGTGTGGGGGAGGGAGTCACTTGCGCAGTGTGGCAGTGAAAGCAGAAGCACCAGTGGCACATGGCAGCAGAAGTGGTGCGAAGTGCTAGATGGTGGGAGGGAAAAGAAGTTTGCAACCCCCTTTTAGTTGCTCCCCCCACAGTTTGAGAACCCCTGCCCTAATCTACCCTACAGGGTTGTTTGTCTTGCCCTCCCCTCCTCATATTCTGCTCCCTGCCACAGAGAGGGACTGAAGTGGAGTATAGACCACTGGGCAAACATAAAATTGGGGGTCCTCTCTAGATGTGCACTGATATAGTGGTTGCATACTGGAATGGCACCAATAAAAGGAAAAGGCACCATTATCAGCTATCTGCTATTTTTGGCCAGTGTAGCAGATTAATAATATCACCAATAAATGCCATGTGCAAGTGGCCAGGAATACAGCTGGGCAGTGTGGAGAGCAGTGTCCTGCCAATAAGTCTGTGGAGGAATAGGGGAATGGGGGAGGGAAGGGACTTTGGGGAGCAGATCGAGGCCCCCATGGTGAGGGAGGGAATGGGGCATGGGTAGGGGCTGGGGCAGATGCAGGCACCGCTCAGCCAAGTAAATGCACGGGCAGTTAGTCCTGGGATGGCAGGGGGTACAGAAGGGGAGTGGCTCCCCACTGCTGTGTGCACCCTGGAGGAGGCATGAGGGGATGTGCTCCCCAGATTTGTGCATGGGGTAAGGGTGGGCTGCCCACTGTAGGCTAGGGGCCAGGGGCTGCACCAGCTTTTTCTCCAGGAGGAGGCTGAGCCAAGCAGCGATGGGGCTTGCAGGGGTGGCTATGGGGAATTTTCGAATGGCCATAGCCCCCTGAGCTCCACCTAGTGCCACCCCTGTTTGGGGCTCCCTCTGCAGCCTTTCCCTCAGAAGCCCCATGCAGAGCGCTCTAAGCAGAAAGTGCCTGCTAGCCTTTATCCTCGTGGCAGGGGAGAGGTGCAGCTGTAATGCATTCTATGGATACTGCTAATAGGGCCAGACACAGTCAGGGGTCAACCAGATGACCACCTGGGGCCTGGACTGAAAGGGGGCCCAAAAGTGGTAATTATCAAATTATTATCATTATCTCTGGCAACAGAGGGCCCTGTATTTAAAGTTTGCCCAGGGCTGCCAGGAATTTAAGTATGATGCTGACTGCTAAGGCAACATATCTTAGGGTGCTTTAGTATGAGCATTGAATGAAACAGACCTAAGGAGAGTGTGAATGTGCATATGAGCACTTCCACTTAAACTACTCCAGTTCTCGAAGTACTCCAGTTGCAGTGTAGGTTTACAAGAACCTGGTTTGAATAAGGGAAGTGGCTGAGAGAAACTGAGGAATGGTAAATATACACTTCCATTTATCACCTGGGTGTATGCTGGGTGATCCTGGAGCACACTTAATTGGACACTGCTAAGGCATGAAACCTTTGGTTAAGGGCTCAGGACATGACACACACGCACGCACAGTAGGAACATGTATACAGACAATTACTGGTATAGGAAGACCTGATATTTCAGGAAGACTTATGTGAGCCACTACACATGATTAGGAGCATCAAGTAGTTCAAGGATGCCCAAGATCTGTGTTAAATCCAGAAAAAGGTGGAAAGAAGTATCCAGTTTTATGCTAAGCTACTAGAAAGTAGGAACAACTAATAATCAAACAGGCATTAGAGTCTCATGACATTATTTATAGTGACATAATTTGATTACTGATCACCATCCATTAACATGATTAAATCAGATGAAAATGAAAGAAAAAAAAAAACTACTTTTGTAAACAAGAATCTTATTTTAATTTGACAAGAAAGCTAGAATGTGCTCTGGACAACACCTGCCCCTGATTAGAACACTTTGCTAAGAAGTGGAAGACAAAGGTTCAAGTCCCTTCCGAGATTTGAACATGGATTTCCCACTCCATTGGCTAGTACCCTAGCTGTTAGTCCCTTGAGCTAAAAGGTTAGAGGACCCTCCATTCTTTCGCCTTTGGGCCATTATCCATATCCCCATGGAACCCTCTTCTGCCAAAAGTAGAAATATAATGCAAAATCTGCACAAGTACCAAAACTTGTATTTATACAACCACATGTGTGTTATTTAAGTGTATAAGGGTAAACAGGATATGTCCCTGTGGGTTCAAAACTAAGTGATTCAAGAGAATTAGCAACTCTTTCCTGTTGTATTAACAATCTATTCACTATACAAACTTAAACTGTAAAGCAGTATTTGACTGTTTCGGGCAAAATTGGATGAGGTTTGTAAAATTATTAAGTTTGAGATTTCCCTCCCAAACTGCAAGATTGAAGAGTGAAGTAGAAATAGCCCAAAAACTAATCAGGAAAGAGGAATCACAGAATCAGTGCAGCATGCTTCTACCTGTCCACCGGCACCCCTTGGAACTAGTACGACATAACCAAGGATCATGAGACTGGAGATTCATTAGAGGGTTGGGGAAAGAAGTAGCTGCTTTACTCTTCCATTAACAACAAAATAGTTTTAATTCTCTTTCTGTACCATTTACTTGGAGGGGTCAGAATGCACTTCCCTCTCAGAAGGGCAAGTGGCAGGCCAGGATGGGTGTTAGATACATTGAGAATTAACAGAAGCAGCAGACAGGCTTCATTTGTGCCAGAAAAAACAATCAATGTGTTTGGGACCAAATTTTTTTTTAGGACTACTTCATTAGAGAGTTGTACATAGTCACTTCTGCCATACTGTGGTATGGAAGGGGAGAAAGCATGTTGATCAGCAATAGTGCTAGCTTGGAGCTGTCACACCCTTAGCACTCCACCTGCACAGCTATACCTTGCCACTAAGTGCCTGGTGAGCAGAGGCAGGACTAGGAGCTGTAGCTGTGAGTTGCCAACAGAGGTCTAGTGAGTCAGCACAGGCTTCTATCCGTGGTCTACAGGTAACAGAGAGAGAGAGAGATCCTGGGATACTGGAAAACTTCAGCTTGGGTGGCACATCCATGGGGAGTAGCCACACCTTAATGAAACAGGAGCTGGGTAGCATAGATCAGAAATGATCCTTCCCTGGAGTGGCATTAACTTTGAACCACATAATCAAGTACTTGGAACCATTTTAAAGGTTTTAATATGCAGAAATCCAGGGGTTAAGAACTCCAGGAGTGGCCCAAAATTACCGTGAACAAGGCCTTGACAAAATCTGCATGCAGAATTCTTGTCCTATCACTTTTCACAGTTTTCCAACATTAGAAATGAAGACAAGACCACTATTTCTATGAGTATTTATTGGTTCTCTTAAGATGGATATGCTCTTACTTTAAGTGCAAACAGATAATCCTATTTTACTGTTTGAACAAACAAGAGATAAGAACACAGTCAATTGCATTTATAGAATAAGAGTCAAGTTTTGATCTCACCACTTGCATACAAAGCTCAATGACACTAGGATCAACTGCATCTACACATGAGGACAGAATTTGGCTTTGCCATGTAAGACGTGTTACAGTAGAAAAATGAGCTTAAACAGCTCTCATGTTAAAGCCATTTTCATTCATTAAGGAGACGCAGGGATTTGGGAAACTAAAGAAAACTTAGGATTTCCCAAAGTTTGCTATACTAAATTGAAATGATGCAACTGAAGAGTTCATCCAGTTGCCAGAACAAGTCAGTTGTTAAAATAACTGGAAAAAAAAAACAAAACAAAAAAAAAAAACCAAACACTCTCTCCACAGTTCCACTCTCTTTATTTAAACACCTTAGTTTCCACTTTTCAGCATAAAAGTTATTCAACCTTAAATATATTTGGGCCATTAAAATCCCTTGCTTAATTAAATCAGTTTGATTAGATATGTGGAAAGGAAACTGATAAATGGAACAGCACAAAATCTGCCTTCAGTTATATCCAGGATTCCTGGGATTCTAGTGGTACACCCAAGAGCAGGATTTAGTCTATAATAAATTCAGCAACTCAGTTCTGTCAGTTGGAAGCCTTGATGCTCTGGTGAAGAATATAAGGATAATGGAGGAAACTTATTTCTGCCTATTTGTAACCAGACCTTCCCCCTTCCCTCATTTTTAGACATAATCAGGCATACTACCATAGCAACTTGACAGAAGGCACCCTCTTTGCCATCTGTCAATAAAGTGGAGGGAGAGACAGGATAAGCAGATCTCATTTGCATAGGCAATACCAACACCTCCAAGGTGATCATTTTTGGACATCTGGGTTACAAATTAAAAATTTGAAGTCTTGGCTGTCAAGGCACTGAAAAGTTATCCTTACTGCATGACTAGACATAGCAGATTTGTACTCCGCTTGCCCTGTGAAACCATACCCATGTCAAATTGCTGGAAAGAGGGTCAAGAGGCAAGTGCTCCTATTTAGTAAACAGCTGTTTATCTACATGCCATTTGAACACTGTATCCCTAACAAAAGGCCTAAATGGGCAGAGAGTCACAATAAAGCTCAGCAGATCCCATTGAGATAGTCTCTCATCATCCAAGCACTATTAAAATCAAAATTGCCAATAAATGGGCAGAACTTCAGACCTGAGCTTGGAAACAGCAGTGAGGTTGATAAATGATACAGTGACAACAATAGGAAAGTTCCTCCCAAGCAGTTAAATACCTATTATTTGAAATTACTACAAGCTGCCACTTTAGCGGAGTCTCAAAAATTTGGACTCTGCATTGTACTTGGAGACTGTGGTGCTGAGAGGCAATACAGAAGCAGCAGCAGCAAGCTGCATCCTGTGCAGAGCAGTAGAATTTTAAGTCACTAGACTGGGGTGGTAGGAAGTGGAATAGCAGCAGTAGCAAGACAAAAAAAAGTAATAGATTTGGCAGAAGCAGCAAGAAAGCGGCAGCAAGGCAAGAGAGATAGAGATCTGATGCAGAAATGGCAGCAAGGCATCTTTTCAAAGCCAGGCAACACTCTATCCTTGCTTCACCCCCAGAGCTGGGGGGTGATGAACCCACCTGAATGCACACCCAGGCTTTAGTACTTTGCCAGTCTAACAATGAGGTGCAGAGGAAAAGGGAAGTGGCATATGTTCATCACATTACAAGCAGGTAAGGAGCACCAGGAAAAGGATGACTGCAAAAAAAATGCCCTGAAGGGTGCTTTACTGTTTGCAAGCCATTGATCCACTGTTGCTGCTTTTTCCTAAAGGAACAGTGCTCCTCCCCTGAATAAGCTGTCATTCTATATACAGACTGTGCTTGTGTGTGGGGAAACTATTATCATCTAGTGCCTGTGGGGGAGCAGAGGACAATACTAGCTAGGCTTTGGCATCTGGGGATTTCCTCACTGAAACCTCTGCTGAAATTGGATGTTTCTATTTGAAGGAGGCTCTCAAGACCCTGCCCTTCAGAGGCTGTGGAGGGCGCCAGTTATCCACCAGGGGGCAAAAAGGTTCATTCTCAGCATTCATGGAAAGGCTCCGCAGCTTTGCCATCTACAAAAACCCAAAATAAAAAAGGTTTGCATGGAAACATGGAACATATTTGGGGCAAATCTAGACCATAACGTCTCAACCTGGTGATTAGGGAAGAGTTTTCCTAGGAAAAGTCATAGGAGAAGAGAGCTGAAGCCTCACAGCTTGAGAAGCCCTTGTGGATCTTTACATATGGCAAGTCACTTAGCAGAGGATACTGCTTCTGGCTGCTTCTTTGGGCTACTCATAACCCTCATACAGTCTTTACAGTGTACATAGGATGATCATGCCTTGTGTAACTCTGGTGCTTCAGTCAAGTTGTTTGCCATGAGACTACCCACCATGAAAGAGGTAGAGGCCAGTGTATATAGGATGACACTACTTGTGTAAATATCATACTCGCACAATTAGCAATGAAGTGTGCACCAATTGGATTATTAATCTGAATTAGTGATGAACCCAATCATTTTTACTAACACTTCCAGTGAAGGGATGAAATGCCATTGAATTGGCTACAGACTGGTTCCAGTTTGTGCAAGATCTGTCCAAGGAGGCATAAAAGGAGGTAGCTACTTGACTAGATGGGGTAGATAATTCTGGCCTTGTATCTCAATACATTTAACCAGGATTTAGCATAATCACCTGGTTTCTGCATTGAGGCTCTTGCAGGGGTTTCTGGAGGAAGAATTTGTTTTGTAAATTTAGAGAACTACAAAGACCCTTGTGGCCAGCATGCAATTTTAGAGACCATTTCAAATTTCCAAAGTTTGGGTTTAGTCCAATATGGAAAAAGAACCCCACAACAATAGCTTGGGGAACATCCTCTTTAGAAAAGAAACAGTTTAAGCTTTTTCCACATGCTCCTAATTCTGTCAACTTATCTTACTGCAGAAGTATCTAGGCTAGTGGCTGGGTATAGGCTGTAGCCTTGTTGGTTTAAGGACATAGGCAGACTAAGGGTATGTGTACCCAAAAGTTTGCAAGGAAGAATTTTTCCAACCATTTGAGTTAGTCTAAAAAGATACCAGATTTACCCAAGGAACCTCATCTGCCTAAGCTACCGACTCACAGTAGCCAAGATACTGAAGATGTATCTATTGTTATTAGAGTATAGCTTTTGGTTTTGTAAAGCCTATGTGAAATAATGCATCTGAGCCATATCCAGAACCATTCTTGCCAACGGTCAG
>NW_005841961.1:209032-211309 GCF_000455745.1 Alligator sinensis | reverse complement strand
GGAAAGAGAAGCTAGCACCCTTCGAGGTGGTGCAGATCCCATTCCTCTTATTCCTCAGCCTGCACTTATTCCCCACCACATTGTCATGCCACCAAAACCCAAAACCTTCATTCCCTGGTTGTCTCCTGGCACCCTGTGATACCCTCCTACCCCCAAACTATTTACCTTCACTAAATATGGAGCTCCCTGGCCTCTAAGTGACCTGATCTTTCCTACCAACATGGCCTAGGAAGCCAGAAGCTGGAACCAAGAGTTTTCAGAGGCAGCTCAGGGTTATGGTCTCAGGGGCCACCCATTCAAGTCAGAGAAAGATGGAACTGGGGCATGTGAGCAAAGTGGACGTGCGAGATGCTGTGCCCATAGAAGACTGAAGTCCCATGAAACACTTTTAGGGTCCCAGTCATGCTCTAATCAAGAGAATCGATAAGGTTTTTCCAACAGAAGGACTCAATCAAAAGTTCCCACCCCCACCACTCTATGTCAACTCTGAGTTGACTCATGCAGTACTTCATACAGCTCTAATGGACCTTTTCCTTACTGGAAGAGCAGTCAGGATGTGTCATGTACATCATCTGCCTAAGTGTCATGAAAGTGAGTGAATCTCTAGCTGCAGTTTACCTGATCTGGGCTGACAACAATAGGCTCCCTTAGAAGAATCCAGGTGATACACTCTTCACAAGGAGGTGTAGTGAAGGAGCCCTCATAGGTCCAGTAGTCCCGAGACTTGGGGAAAAGGATTGATGGATCAAAGTGATGGAAAGGAGCCTCTTTCCCCTTAGAGAGAGAAGACAGAAGTCTCTTCAGTAACCAATGGAGATCCCAATCTTTCTCAAATGGGGAGTCAAGTTACCAAAGGAAAAAAAAACCCCAAAAAACCCAACCCATCTGTATACAAGGAGAATGTCTCCATCTGCTGTCACACAACTGCTCTGTAATTGTGGCTATGCAAATAAGTGATGTTTCTTGGTTCAGCTGGCACATTTTAGTGGTGTGCCCTAACCACCAAGCTACTGGGCAAACTTGAACAGTCATTGCCTTAAGAACTATTTTCACACACCCCCCCCCCAAATGATTATCAAAACTATGCTTTTAGTGAAGAGAATCTGGACAGTGTCAGCAGTCAGGGTAGTGGTGCTCAAGTTTCCAGGCTTTCCTCCTTTGACAGCTTCTGTTTTCTGCTCCTGGGCACAAGGTGGGGTGGCACAGGCAAGGGAGCATTGAGGACCTGGGACTCTGTACAGTACAGAAGCACCAGCATGGTGAGGAGTGGGGTGGGTGGGCAGGAAAGAGAAGAGATAATATGCAGCATGGGGGTGGGGGTGGAGGCAGGGACCACAGTGCAGTGCTGCACACAGACAACCAGCCACTTATGAAGTTGGATAGCCCTGCACTAACCCATCCTATAACTACATCAGCACTTACAGCTGTTTGCTTACAGACATGCAGCTCCCCAATAACTCATGGCACTTCACAAAGTTCCATGAGCTACAGCAACCCCTCTTCCCCCCACTGGACCCATAAATGTTCACTGCTGGGGTGGGGGAAATTGAGGTCCGCTTTGGAGCCAATCTAGGAGAAGCTGCAGGTCTGTAATCTCTCTCCACTAGTCCTGCTGCCCCCCCCCCCCCCCTTCCCAGTGCTAGCTTCAGGATGGGGTTTCAGTTTGGGGGTTGCACAGCCTGCACTAGAAGGTGGTGGGGGGCTCCAATCAACCCCCTCCTGCACTGCTTGGGAAAACCTCAGACCAGAGCTCCCTTCCCTCCCATCCCATTCTGCAGACAATCCTGGAGCCAGAGCTCAGCAGCATCAGTCCAGCCCTACTTGTGCACAGGGATAGACAGAAATTAATGAAGGAGCACTAGATGATGGTTCATGTGATCGGTCACTTTTTAAAAGCACTCTGCAACCATGCACTTCTGTTAAGGCACAGCTGTGGAATGCTTTCAAGGGACCAATCATGCAACAAATATCATGTCAGTCAGTGCCCTTTTTTCAAAATCATTGTTACATAGCATCTCGCATTTTATTTTCTCAGTTCAAGATCCAGTCTCTCTGCTTGTCTCGAATGGTTTCTTTCAGAAGAGCTACAACCCCAGTTTCCAGTTTGTGACAGAAGTAGTAACTAGATTCCACTATCCAAAACTGAGTAGTTATTTTTTAGTTCATACTAAAACAAAGTATAACATCTGATGGCTAAAACAATGCATCAGATGCCACATCAGAATGGAGAAATTTGGGGGGGGGGGGGGGGGGGAAGCCGCGACACCATCTACGTTG
>NW_005841961.1:198672-208714 GCF_000455745.1 Alligator sinensis | reverse complement strand
GGGGGGGGGGGGGGGGAGGTTGGAGACAGAGTTAATATCATACGTACACTGAAGTGTGAATTGTTTAAGCGTAGAAGAGAAAGGATCCTGAACTGGGTCATGGACTACTAATTTAGGCAAACATCCAGGGAGTACATTTCATTCTACTATGAAAAGAAAAAAAGCCCGATACTGTAACATTTCTACAAACCCCCTGCCATAGGAGTTCTGCCTCCGAAATGGGAATGGAACTAGTTTCTTAGACAATGAAACAGTCTGAAAAACACTTTAACCTAGGGATAGCGATGACATTTGTGCTGATATGAAAGAGCTGGAAGTCTCCAGCCGCTCCTTTTCATAAACAAACTCCATCTTAAAACTGGTTAGATTGGCTGCCCCTAGGATTATTGAGAGATTGTTCCGAAGGAACCCACTGATCTGATGGTTAAAAGCCTTCTAAGTTTCAGGCTAAATTTATTTCATGGGTGACTTGCATGCATTTGTTGTTATGCCAATATTATCCTTTTGTTTAATCAGCTCATCTCCCTCCCCCACTCCCCATTTGCTTCCTAGATTGTACATCAGAGGGCAATTTCAATACTGGCTACCTGACAGCCGATGAATCCAAAGCCATCATGAAAACCATTAGGGGAGGAAAAGAGGAATTAAGTGTCCACCTGAAGAGAAGAGACTCCAGTCCATGTTCCCCAGAATGGTTTAGCTGCTTACACATTGTTGCAACAGTGCAAAGCTGCTAGACAACCAAATCCCGTTTCTGATATAGTTCTGCTACTATCCAGTTAACCTACTGTAAAGCCATTTACTGTTACCTTTGTCTTAACAGTATCTATTTCTTCAAGAATTCTCTTCAGCTCTGGTTTGGGAGTATTCCCCACCTGTAAATACAGAAAGCACAAGAAGGTAGTTATGCCAGATTATTTTTCTTCATCTCTCAGCTACACAAACAAATGAAATGGACACATCCCTTTAACTGGTTTAGCTGGCAACATTCTCAGAAATCTCATACCAAACAGAATGTTTCTAGGATGGAGGGAAGATCCTGACTGTGGTCTTGTATTATAGGTTGACCTCCCTCTGCCCACACCAAAAATCACAAGTCTCAGTTGGATCATACAAGTCAACATGCAGGATCATTAATGCCATATTCTGTGTATGGGTTCTGTAGGAAAGCTAATGTGTTTCAGAAGAGGATAGCAATTCATGGGAAGGCTTGGGCAGCAGTCTAGACAAGCAAGTTGAAATATTGCACTGTCATAGCATAAATAAGACCTCCAGGGTGATCAACTCCAGTACTGTGCTATTACAGGCACCCACATCACATAGCCCCTTTTGTACATTTATGAAGCCAATTCATCCAAGCCTTCCTCTTACAATCCTTATATAAAGCCAGCCAATGAAGCTTGGCAAAAGAGACTACAGCCTTAGGTTTCTTCTCCCAAGTCCACCACAATTTGGCTGGTCAATATTCAAAATTATCTCAGCAAGTAGGCTGCTGAAGTGTGACCCTTAAGGTGCTTTTTCCAGAAGCTTTAGCAGATGAAATAAGATTAGATGCGGTTTAAAACAGCCAGCACTCTTGATGCCTCATTCTTATTAAGGGGCACAAAAAAAAAAAAAAAACCAAATAAGGAAGAAAAAAAAAATAAAATAAAAATCAACTATAGAAGTTTAACATACTTGTTCTGATGGACTTGCACCAAACAACTTCTTACTGAATTCCTCCAATATCTTATTGATATTAGACAATCAAATACAATGCTGCTGTTTGTCTATTAACATGGAGGACTAACATGAACCAAACCTTGGATCAAATTTCAGATTGGGAGAAGTTTGAGTCTGGGCCAAATCCAGAGTTTATAATCCATCTCTACAATGGCTTGAACAGAAACCTTTCATGTCAACAATGAGAAGGTTTTGAGGATGATCCCCAATATAAAAAGCGTAAAAGATGAGGCCTAACTAATTGATATTAATGATAAAAGCACTGCCTATCTTATCAAGGAAAAATAAAAAGATGAGAAGCTACGTGAATACTGGTGGTAGCTATGGGATAAGCTGCCATGAACAGTGGAAGCAGTGACCCTTCTGGTCATCTTTATTCATCAGGTCAGACATAGTAGAGGAAAGGCTCAATAGCCTCTCACCATGAATAGCAGACATCCATCAGTTCTATCAAAAATGGCCATGTAAAAGGGCCAAGAGATGTTGCAAGTGTTTCATGCTGCTTATTTGCAAGTTTTAGCCTCCAGGGAAGTTTAAGGCAGCTCCCTGACATACAAGTCAGTCAGCAAGTAACAAAGCAAAGCTGACTGCTCCTGGGCAGAAGTGTCATTGATGCTGCACTTGCAAAGCAGAAGGAAGTGCTCCCAGGAAGTGCTCCCTCAGTTCATATCACAAGCCAAGGTCTGTGGTATAGATGCAGCACGTGTGACTTGTTCAAGCCTACTAAAAAAAAGAGTCAGGGATGAGGCTCAAAGTGTTAAGGGTGCATGTGCATTAAGTTACAAAAGAAGCCCAAACCTCAAAAAAACAAAACAAAACAAAAACCCTCAGCCTATGCACCATTCTAAACATCTTCCCAATGTGATACAACACACAATTTTCCCTAAATTTTCAAAAGAATAAAGCATGTATAATACTACCAAGAATAAACTTACTTGCAGAAAAATGCCCACCACAGCTACTCCATCACGTTGTTTCAAAGCTCCAGCAAAATTACCGTGTTTTGGATTCCAGTGCACCATGTGAAGCTGAGGACCAAGGGAAGCTGAATTTTATTAATGCTGCCAATGACAATCCTGCTTTCCTCATGCATCCCACTGAACTTTGAATGTATGGAGAATGCAGGACTTGGCATAAACAGAAAATATATATAAAAAGTACATCCTATCCCTTCTGCAAAATTCCTCCTTGTGCTTTGTGCAACAACTACTTGTCAGTCATTTGGCTACATTAAAAATGTATGGAGATTGACAAAACAGAAAGCTTGCTTCAAACCAGTCAGATAACGTAAAAGAATTATTTATACATGCATCATGCACTGTTTGAATTACCCATTGATGTATTTAGTCTCAACCAGATTTTCAGGGTTGAATTTTTCCCAATTAAGGGGTGCTTTACAAATTACTGTGCTACAGCTCTTTATTCACCTCCCTACAATAAACTAGTAGAAAAACAGAGCTCCAAAAAATAAATTTAAATATAAATACAATAAAATAAAAATAACCACACTATTTTACTTTCAGGACATCTTTCAACAGGTTTTTATTTCTTTTTCCAGAGGCACTCTAGACCCACTTCTCTTTGTATAGTTGAGAAAACCACCACCACCATTCTGGAATGTCAAAATACGCAACAGGGTCATCAAAGATATGGCCTGCAGAACTTTATTATCTGGCCTGATGTGCTGTGTGTGGGTCTCTGAATGAACCTGCATGCCGCACAAGGCCTGTGCTGTACTGGCCCCATGTGCAGCATGAGGGCCAGTCCAGGTCACAGTGTGGTCCTTGGACCAGCAGCATATGTGCCTCATCTGGCATGCAGGTCTACAGTCCCCAATTAGCCCATGCTATTCATTCAGCACATAGGGCCTGAGGAGTGTGACACCCTGATGCATAGAATATTTTACTAGTGTTTATTTCTACTATTGACTTTCTAATGAAAATGACAAACAGCACAGGGATTCAAGATTCCCTTTCCCCAGAGCAGTGTCCTAATCATTGGGCCCCACACTGCTTGTTCTTCTAGGACTCTTGCATTCTTGTCAATGCACTGATCAAGAAATTGGGCCAGAATGGGGTTCTCAGCTAGTCAACTGTATAACCCTGTGGCTAGAGCACTCTTCCAGGAGGTGAAAGTGTAGATTTGCATCCATTTATACTAAGGACTGCCTCAAAGTCAAGTTATGTGCTTAACATGCAGCCCTTGGTCAAATGCCCGAATTCTGGAGAAGCATGGCTAAACAGACACCTCTGTGCTTAGTGTTGCCCATCCCTTGGTGCAATCAGTTACCTTTAGAGATGTTCAGACATCTGCCTTCCTTTTAAGAGCTTATGAACCACTTCCCTTTGCTAACACTGCAGAGAGCCTAGGCACCCAATACAGCCTATTTGGATTGCCATCTTGGGGCCAGACACTTCAATTTTTAGGCACTGGAATAGGTAAGTGGAAGCTTAAGGAGCCATTCTGGGTGCTGTCCAAGGTCTCAAAATTGTGCACTAGTCAAGTCTTTGCTTGGTAGAAACAAAACAACGCATATCCTCCGCTTACAAATAGGAAGGGGTGCATGTGCATGCACATGTGGCTGATGCTACTAAACATGGAATCCACAAGGAAAAAAATAAAGTCACTCATAGCACCATTCACATGATTATGGGCTAGTCTATGATAAAATGCATTCTGTCTGCCAACATTTTCTTTGCATGAGAGGCAGATAGCTCTGCTCTTGTGGTTGAGAAGTCAGAACACTGACATACCACTGAATACCCTTCATACAAATTAAAATAAAAGTAGCATTTCCATGACAGGGAAGCATAAGGCCCAAGCTGTTTCCCCAGCAAAGAAAGAAAGAAAATGGAACATGTTCCAATACCAATGAACTGGTAACTTAACCCTACAACAAATGTTGAATCAAACCCAACAATTAGGGCCAAACTCCTTGAATTAGAGTACTTTGGCACATTCATATTAAAACAAACCATTTCCTGAAATGGCAATCAGATGCTAAACAATTAGCATCTGAAGGATTCCAATAGCCAGTTAAACCAACATAAACAGATCATTTCTCACATCTGGAAAAAAATTGGAACACTTATAACAGCTGTGTTTTCTGAAAAACAGCAAGCAAATCTTGAAGCATTGATTATTTTTCAGGCTAGGGTGCATTTAAAGAAATTATGATATTGCTAACGTGGCATTTTGTTTGTCCCCCGGAAATCTCTTTGTACAAATGATTTACATTTGTACATTTGATATACACAGAAGTAACAGATTTCATTAAACAACTATGAGACAGCCATTCAACAAACAGAAATAAAATGCTTCTGAGATTAGAATTATTCTATGAGGGATGGGGTAGGGAAGAGAAGGAAAATGGAAAAAAAAAAAAAAAAAAAAGATCCTACCTCTGCTGCATGTTTCACTCCATCAATAATATGCTCCGAGCCATGATCATCAGAAGAACCCCAGTGAAAGTGAAGCTGGCGTAGCCTGTAGGCTCCTTGGACTGGCCCACCTCTTAGCACTGCAATTGAGAACATCAACATCAGACTTTTATAAGAAGTTCTACTGCACAGTGGTTACACACCTTTATTGTCTAAAAGGGCCCAAGCCTTATGAGAACAATAAACAAGTGTCAAGCACTCCTTAACAATCCCATTACAAAAAAAAAAAAATATCCACTATCTCACAGGTGGGCCTGGCAACATTACAGGTAAGAATTACACATCTGGATCTGGGCAGAACCAAAGGGGTATGGAAAGAAAAGTCAGCTTCTATGCGTGTGTCCTCTCAGACATGTAATACTGCAGGCTATTTGTAAGCAATGCCAGTAGTAGTCACCAAGACAAGTAATTCTGTTTTACACCTCTGTGCCATCACCATTTTTTAAAAAAGCATCTGGCACAAGGGAAGACTGTCTAGCCTCATGCCAAAATACTTCTCTCATCCAAAATAGAGGATAACTTCTCCCTAAACTGATTTTCAATGAAGTACCAAGGGAAAAAACAAAAAAGAACAACTAAGAGCACCTGTAATCCATAAACAGAATTCCAATCCTCCCAAAAGGAGGAAGGGATTTTTCTATTTTGCTGGCAGCATGGCATAAAATAGAAGCCACCAAAAAGTCCATGTCATGACAATATAAACAGTAACTCTAAGGGCTAAAAGCATCTCTTTCAGGCCATCATCAGCTGTAAGAACATAATTTTAAGATAAATTTTCCAGGTTGTGGGGTAATGAACTCCCAAGGATCAACTATAAAGAGCCCAGAACAAGTATTCAAAGACCAAGTTCAGGTAGGAAAACATGGCTCAAAAATCTGGTTCATGAACAGGGATATTTATTGTTTTGTGTTAGGGCTTACAGCTTAAAGGCAAGAGCCAGCAAGACATGGCATTGTTGAATGTTGCCACACCTACCTTTCAAGTACCTGGCCACAGCAGAAGATTCCACAGTCCTAAACTAGGCACCTAAAAATCCCTGTAGAGTGCCTGGGAAAGAGGTACTTTCCCCAGATTCACAACAGCCAGCACAGGGAGGCAGGAACCTGCCCAAGGAAATACTCTGCTTAAATCCCATCCCTCAGGAGCTCAGTTCCATACCTTAGACCAGGCGTGCTCAACCTCCGACACATAGACCGTGCAGCATGGCATCCAGTCTTGCACAGCTCCCCAAGGGTCAGGAGAAACTTGGTGACACGAAACCAGTTGCAACTAAGCCGCTACCTGCTTCGCTGACAAATGCCCAGGCCCCACAGGGCCGGGCCACACCTCCCTACTCCCCGCCCCCAGCAGGATTGGGACTTGGCCCCTTTCTCCCTCATGGGCTCAGCCCATGGCCCCTCCCCCTCAAAGGCCCAGATCAGGACCAGGCTGGGCTGCTGCCTGACCCTCTCCCCAAAACACAGCTGGATCACGCCCCACCCTGCATGCTGGATCAGGTATAGTGGCCAGATACAGCCCACTGATGGACAGAGCACCATTCATCTAGCCCCAGGCTGCTATTCACAGCCTTATACCAAGGATAGCACCCAGAACCCTCTCCTACAGCTCATATTCTGTACTGTATTCCCAAAGGGAAGCCTGGCTAAATTCTCTTTTAAAAACAGACAGTGGTGGTGCTGTCAGTATACTGTTACACATCAGTTGGAACAAGTGGGAGGCACAGATTCAATGCTCTCCTCACCCTTAGGCAATTAAAACCCACTTTACCCTACTCTCAGGGGAGCGCTCTCCCCACCAGCGTAGTGCTGCCATGCATGGAACAAAGCAGACAATTTCCACCATCCAGTTGAAACCGCTCCAACGTGCAACAAGAATTCTGTGGTCCAATGAATCTCAAAACAGTAGTGAGAGGGAGAAAGGCTAGATTAGCAATCTGAGCATTTATATAGGAAAGGGAAACTTGGTTCCAGGCCTTGCTCTGAAGGCTATTTATGAATTTTAAATGAGACCGTCACTATGATATACAAAAATAGTCTTCAGAGCACAGGTCCATGAAAGGGACGGAACAGCAAGAGGTGCTTATTGAAATGTAGACCATTGCAGCAGCTGGTGCCAGGAAGGGTAGAGCTGGGTACATCCCACCTACCAAGTCCACTGACACACACAAGCCCCAGAAGTTCACTAGCAAAGCTATTCCAGGCTCATTCCTGGCAGCTACTCAGAAGCCCTCAGAAACCAAGGGCTCAAAAGAGCTTAGAGCAGCCTCCAGTCTCGAGTCTGCAGGCACTCTACAGACCTGGAAGGGATTGATGTACAATCCTGACTGGCAGTTTTGGGTTTTTTTTATTGGAAAAATATGGGAAATATAGTTATGAGGTTACAGTTTGTCAGTTGATTATTCTTAAAAATGCAAATAAAATAAGATGCGTTTCAAGCCATCCCACCCAACAACTGCTTAAGCACATTTCCAAAGTTTATCAGAATTTTGCTGAATTCACAGTGTAAATGAAGTTCTCTTCTCTCTCTCCAAGAAAAGGTTCAAAGAAAAATTTCTTTCCCCCCCCCCAAAAAAAAGGTTAAAAAAAAAAAAAAAAAAAAAAAAAAAAAACCAAACCTCTCAGAAATAAGGGGTTTGGGGAGGAACTAAGCTTCTTTAGATTTGTTAGTACACCCCAATACCAACTTAAAGTAACAGGCATACTGTGTTGCAAGTTTGGGCCCCTTTTTGAGCAGATACCAGTATTGGATAGACTCCAAATTCATGCTCATTCATGACTGAAAGCAAGACTAATACCCATGCCTCCCGAGGGAGAAAGCTGATAACCCACTCCATGACTGCAGCCCCAAAAGACTTGGAATAAGGTTTGACCTCCAACAATAGCTTGTAAGTTCAAAGTTAACATTGATACAATTCTTAAATCCTCCTGTGCCTAAACACTGTTGGTCTCAATTAACACTTGATATCATGCATACTGGATTACCTAGGGATTAAAGGATGTGCTAACTACAGAGGGAAGGTTTACTAGTTGGCATACATCCTAGTCATTGGGGTACATAAGCAAACACTGTGCTGGATTCAGCTGTGCAATTCTCGTAACTCTTACTGACTTTATAATACATAAATAAATCATCACAAATAAATTTTCAGTTTTAGAAAGCCTTTCATCAGGAGCTATCAACATATCATCTCCATTTCATATTTACACATAGGAAAGTTGAGGCAGAGGTTAAGACCCAGATCTTCAACGCTATTTAGGCATCTTGTTCATTTACTTGCAAGAGCAATCAATAGCAAACATTGGAAAGTTACTTAAAACAGTTTTCTAGCTGCTGCCCTATAGAATAAATTATGGGGACAACACTGTAATGGTTTGTTAATTTCTTTAATGCAAGTGGTTTTTTTAGCAGGTGGGGACAGGGCTGGTAACAGAGTAAAAAGTTTGAGGGGGATTAGATTAAAATAAGATCCTGTGTTTAATTTAGGTTAACTGCAAAAGGAAACCTATCAGGGCTGAAACTGTTAGTTATTCTTTACTATTTCTATGGCCACAGAACCCAGCATGTCCACTTGTTCATCGTAAATTGGTAAATGTTTGTGTCAGAGGAAGTGCTGGCCTAAGCATTTAAGAGCAGAACTAATATAAATAGTTTACGTACATGCTACTTCCAAAAAATAAATAAATTGCTAACAAGTGCTTTGATGAGGAAATAGAAGACAACTTGCAGGGAATGTGTCTGAACTGTGAAGCTCTAAAACTCCTATCCTATAGCCATCAGGACATCAATGGCAGAAGGGTGGGAAGTATAACTGGTAAGCAAATTTGCATTTGGGATATCCAGGGAACAGAGGGGGTGCATCTTTGTCCAAAAACCTACTGAGCAACTCTCCACGAATAGCCGAAGTGTTTATTTTTTTTATTATTTATTTAAAGAAGCTCCCAGAAGTTTGAATGTTAAAAATATTCCTGGCAAAGATGGGACAAAAACAGGTTGTGCACTAAAAAGGTGCAAGATAAGATGAACATACTTTTTTGCATATTGTTTGCAATATATTGCATGGTCTTGAAATCTTTCCATCACATACCAGTTGTGTGTGGCTGGAAAGGGCCATAAATATGAATATGGTCACAATTATTCAAATACAATGCAAATATTATTGTTACTATAGCTTACAAGATATCAAAGTGTTCACTTGTGGCATCATAGTTACTCAACATGTATATCTTGTGTCATCAATGCAAGTGTTACTTTTTTTACAAAAAGAATGAATACATAAGTCTTGCCCCAACTTAAAAATGTAGATTGAAAAAAACAAAAACAAACAAACAAGCAAACAACTAGAGGCAGAACATTGGGGCTTGTCCCAGTGGTTTTGTTATTACACTGGGCGTAACCCAAACCAAATCTGCATTGCAAATAGATTTGGTAAGACAGACAGAGCAGTAGGCATAGAATACTCTGCCTTTTGAGCTTTCAGTTATTTACTTTTTCCAAAATCAGCAACTTGTGAACACCTAGTCAAAACTGCACTGTTGCAAAAGCTTTTTTACTCTATGGCTGACTGCACATACTGTTAAACAACAAGTCTGATACTAGTGTCCAAGGACTGCAGACAGACATGGGCCCCTTTATTAGACACTGTACAAAACAGAGATGGACACTATCCTAAATAGTTTACAATCCATATCAGAGAAGAGACAGCACCAGGTGGATACAGCAAAGTAGAAGCCCAAGGAAATAAAGATAGTTGGCATGGTAAGCAGTAGTTAGTAAGGTCTTTCAACATACTGCAGCTACATTTCTTTAATGAAGCAGCTTATCAAGAATAGAATGCCAATGCAAATGCCACCAAAAGTAATCCAAGGGGGGGTGGGGGGGGG
>NW_005841961.1:197183-198597 GCF_000455745.1 Alligator sinensis | reverse complement strand
GGGGGGGGGGGAAGACCCAACATATTAGCAAGCAATGGTAAGCAAAGCAAATGGTATCTAATAAAAAGGAGAAATTAATCAAAATTCCTTCGGTCTTGAAAATTCTTAGCATGATAAAAGTATTGAAAGGCTGACTGCTGTTGCCAGTCTATATGTATAACTGTGCACAAAAATAAAACAGCTTTGAAAGTGTGGAAGTTATGAAGTATTTAATCAGAACAGTGCTGCAACATTTTCCATTTTTTCTGTTTTAACTAGATAATGAAGCCATTTTAGGGAGTTTGGTCATTAAATTTCATGTGGGAACAACCTACAGTATCACTGCAAAATTTCAGTTGTAAAGGAAACTGAAGCTAAAAGCCTCTAGTACTTAAACAGTAATGGGCTCTCTCATATTATAGATGCTTACATTTTATATACATATAAAAATGTATGTAATGTCCCTCTTAAAGATAAGACTGTACACACACACGTAATGTCTTTAAGAGAGACATTACATACTCAACAATTTGTGTGCAGTTCCAACAAGGTTTTTGGGTGATTAGACTAGCAATACTGATAGTGCAATGCTTCTTTAACAAATCTCAATCATAAGTTTATCAGCCCTTTCTTTTGATATTTGAAGTCTCCTTTACACCTAAAATATTTGTAGTAAACGCATAACCTTTACTGGGCAAAGGGCAGGCTCTACATCAAGTTTTGCCTAATAAGGACTGCAAGACTTTGTACTATCGATAGAGCTTTTTTTTTGTTTTTTGTTTTTTTTTTAAATAAAGGAAAGACTATACTTTTTGGATATGGTTATAAGGTTGGAAACTGTTGGGTATTGCTCTACATGTAATAGAGTTGTACAGTTCCATAAAGCTCTTTCACGGAAATATGTAAGCAAAACATCAGGTCGCCAAACCCAAAATGGGTGACTGTTCAAGTATTTGAATCCTCTGGAAGAATGGTCTTTGACTCCATGCTGCTTCTCTGAGACAGTACAATAAGACAGAGAAGAAAGCCTGAACAAGCCATGTAATATAGTCCCAAAGAAAGGACTAGAGAGAATCTTTAATCTGAAAGAAAGTTAAAAGCAGTAGTTTCACGTTTGTCAGTTCCTTCTTTGTTGAAGGAAATCTCTCAACCTTCCTTGATCAGAAGTTGGATATGAACTGCTCAAGGATATTTTAGCAGGGGGTTGAGCCAGATGACCTTTGAGGTCTCTTCAAACCCCTTTGTTTTTTTGTTTTTTTAAAAGCAAGTAGGACCTTACACATGCTTGTGAACAAACAGAATTATGTTGAAGATCTGACTATCAATTTCTTTTAACAATCGAGGAAGCCCCACATTTTTACTAGCTGCTCAGATCAAGTGGTTACACTGTTGTCAGTATGAGATCCAGCTTCCAAGGAGAACAACCGTCTGCCTG
>NW_005841961.1:196391-197152 GCF_000455745.1 Alligator sinensis | reverse complement strand
AAATAAGAGGTGCTCACTAATTTCTTCTTGCTGCTCAAGAAGAAACAACAATACAGGAAGTAGCACCCAGAGTTTCCTAAAAAAAAAAAACTGACTGATAACTTGCATGTGGAGGTGGAACCTTTGCTACTGATAATTACAAAGTACCTGCACTGATTGAGAATCCAGGCTCTGCCATTCCCAATCTGTAATAGAAAGACATCAGTACACAGCAATCAACCTCCTGATTGCCACAAACTAGGCTTTTCTTTATAGTGGTGGAAGCCAAGTATCATCCAAATAGAAAATTTCTATTAGAGATGAACTGAAGCAAGAAATTGCAGAACTTAAAAAAAATTAGCTGCAGTAGGATATCATAACTACAATGGAAATGATCCAACTGAAAGTAGAAATGAGCTAGTCAGTGGCTTAATTAAGACTGAACAATTATTTCAGTTTTCTATCCTGCTTGTAACCTACAAGAGTCCAGAGGGGAGAAGTTGGGCTGTTTCAGCAAAAACAACGCAAAGCTTCACCATATTTTAAAACTTATTTGACTGATAGTTCAACAGCAGAGATGAGTTCTGCTAGTGAACTTAGACAAAAAAAGAGGTTTTCTAGCAGCCAGTTTAAGTGATCTACCAATGCTGCTGACGCTGCCAGATTTCCACCAAGAAAAAAGCAGTGAGTGATTCCAACTTGATGCAAGCCTTTTACATATATGGCTTGGAGCCAGATAAGCTGGCCACAACTGAGCTAAAAGCTAGGAGAGGAAAGAGGAA
>NW_005841961.1:195028-196360 GCF_000455745.1 Alligator sinensis | reverse complement strand
CTGCTGAACTGGAAAGTATGCAGAAAGTTTAAAGGCAGTGACATCAGGAGATACCCAAGTTACCATAGCACATGCTAGCTTCTAAGCCAAAAGGCAATAAAACCAGTCATGTGGTGAGGCAGCTAAGCAATTTGCTCAAGTACCTCTGCACAGAGCTGCCTTGGGCTGTTTACCTGAAGAGGTCCCAGGGAGACTTGGGTGAGGACTACTGAGACACACTGCTCCACAGCCCATTTGCATGAGATGGGCTGGATTTGCGTTTGCAGGAACGAGCAAAGCTTTACCCCATAAAGACCTTCCCATGGCACATCTCAAGATCCTTTAGGTGAGAGTCACTTGTCTCCCACAGAGTCTGAAAAATGTGGGCTTCAAGCATAACAAGGCAGGGTGCGGATGCCATATAGGCCCTGTTACACATTCAAATTCAAGTTGGACAGAGATCAGCTACGGAGCGGTCAGTTTCCAGCACTAACTTTAAAAAAAAAAAAAAGAAGAAGAAGAAACGTTCTGTGCTCCAAGTCAAATTGAGTCTAAATCCACAAGTCAGTCCTGAACGGTAAGTGGCCCTACAACTGGCAAGCTTCCTCCACCCCCACCAGGGGCTTCAGATATTTCTGAAGTCTTTTGGCAGGTGTCCTACCTGGAGGCCCAAGCTTGGGGTTTGGATGCCCCCAAGTTTCTCCTGCCCTCAGCCATATGACCTCAGGAACAAGCTAGGGAGAAGCTTCCCATTTCTATAAAATGGGCATTAAGCCTAAGCACTTTGGCAGGTACTAAACCATGCCAGAAGAAGTTATCCCCAGGAGGCTTAAGGAAGACTGCCTTCTTGGACCCAAGTTCATGGCGTTTCCCCTGCCAGGTAAGTATTTTTGGACAAAAAGAAAACTAGAGCCCCACTCCGCAGCAGGCTGGCTCTTATGGCTCGGGTCACCCTGGTCCTGTGATGTCTACAGGGCAGGGGCGGCTGCTGCCAGCGCCCTGCACCTCTTGCAGAGTCACCATGCGTGAAGGACGTGGCCCCTGTGGTCCATCTCACTTAGTGGCGCGTGGGCCCAGTGCGTTGGGGTATGGATGTAGCGTGTAGCAGGGGCCTGCCCGCTCCCAGCAGTCACAACCCCCCTCCCCACACCGATACGGAGGACTCACGCCCGGCCCCGACCCCGGCCCCGGGCCGACCTGAGCGGTCGAAGGTGTCGTCGAAGACCACGCGGCAGGTGCGCCCGTTGTTGAGGATGCTCTTGGCCGCGCCCGGGTCGTAGCTGGCGAACCAGGGCGGCAGCGCGGGGTCGTGCTGCGCCTCCTCGCTGCGGATCTCCACCGGGGACTGCCGCT
>NW_005841961.1:191454-194923 GCF_000455745.1 Alligator sinensis | reverse complement strand
CCGGGCGCCCGCCCCCGCACCCGCCCTTTTGTAGCCCCGCGGCCGGGCCGGGGGCGGGTCCCGAGCCCGCCCGCTTCAAATGGGCGCAGGTGCCGGTGCCACCACCCCCGTCGCCGGGGCGTCTCTGTGCGCCGGCCGTGAGCCCCGGGCCGGCTGCGCACAGCTCGGCTCCAGCTGCAGCCCGGCCGGGGGCGGACAGTCCCTGTGCTCGGCCCGTGTGCGGGGCTGCACCCCGCCTCCGTGTTATCACGCTGGACCGCGTGGAGGCTTATGGACACGGGAGGTGAGTCCTGGCAAGTCGGGCTGCTCTGCCAGGCGAGACCAGAGAGGAACAAAACTAAAGGAGATGCGTTTCTCCCCACTCGCAGCACAAATCTGCGTGTGAACTCGGGTCCCAGCATAGCCACTCGGCAGGGCTCGCTGGTGCAATCTCAAGTGCGGAGTCCCGCAGCCCCAGCGCTGCTTCCTAGGAGGAGGAGTGTGGCTAAGCTGCAAGCCCCTCACGGGCACGGCGGTGCCAGCTGTCAACGCCCCGCAGCCCAGAATTCCTGGCTGTCAGACTAGATGCAGATGCAGCCTTGACTTGGATCAGTTCGTTCCTAGTTCAATAAGCAGAGCTGTGTGCGTAAAGCTCCAGGTATCCTTGCTGGTGCAGCCTGGACACCCAGAGCCTGAACCACAGCCACCATTCAGAAAACGAACCTTACTGCTTGCTCCCTGAGAGTAACAGATCCCCCTCTTCTAGTATGGTAATGAAATGGGGCACAGCAGAGGGCTAACTGGGTAAAAGTGTCCAGATCTCTGTCAGGTGATAGAGGAAGGCAGAGGTAACAACTAAGGGTGATGGAGGGTTGCATTTGCTGATTTTTAATTGGTTTTGCAATTAAGAGTGTGATTAGAAACTGCTATAAGCAAGGGTATCCCTTTTGAAGGTGAACAGTGTAGCCAGCACCCCTCATTCTCTTCAACAGACTCGCTTTCCTTGCTGAGGAGCTTCTACTCAACTCCCAATGTAATTTCAGGCCACTCTGAGGTACAGTAGATACACACATTATTGCAAGATAGCTGCAGGAGAGGTGCCATGAGCAACATAGAGATCTTTACATGACCATCATTGACCTGACTAAGGCCTTTGATTCAATCAGCAGAGAGGCCCTATGGCCTATCCCAATGAATTTAGATGCCCATCAAAATTTGTTACCATCATGACACTTCTTCACAATTACATGACAGCAATTATCTTAAGCAATGGCTCAGAAACAGACCTCTTTAGTATTAGAATCAGAGTCAAACAAGGATGTGTGATTACACCAACACTGTTTTCCATATGTATTACAGCTATTCTGCATCTCGTTGCTGATAGGCTTCCACCTGGATTGCATGGACAACAATTTCTTCAACATCAAGTTGCATTCCAAATCCAAAATAACCAATACCTCCATTACTGATCTTCAATATGCTGATAATTGCATTGCATGTGCCCACTCAATTTAGTGCTCCAGGGCACTCTTGGTTGCTTCTGTGAAGCATATGAAGTGCCTGGACCCACTGCCAACTTCATGATATTTTCCCAACCCACCCCAAATCAACCAGCAGCTCTTCCACATATTTCAGTTAGAGGGTAATCCCAACATTTCCCCTACTTTCCTAAAAATAAACAGATGACAATATTCAGACTACATAAAATCTGCCAGGGCTGCCTTTAGACATCTTTGAAATCATGTTTTTGGATGATCATGACATCAAGACCGAAAACAACTTCTCATCTACCAGGCTGTTTTTATTCTTACCCTGTTATCTAGCTGTGATAGTTGGACAGCATATCAGAAACACCTGAAAGCCTTAGAATGTTACCATCAGCAGTGACTTGGATAAATCCTCCAAATCAATTAGAAGGACAGGTGGACCAACACCAGCACCCTCGCTCAAGAAGACACCACCAGCATTGAAGCCATGCTTACACAGCACCAGCTTTATTGGATAGCATATGTCCTAATGTTGCCTAACAACTGGCTCCCAAAACAGGTCCTGTACTTTTAACTCACCAGTGGTCACTGCTCTAGAGGAAGGCCAATCCAAAGAAATGTAATATCAGCATTAGTACCCGGGAGACTCAAAAACTGAATTGTCCCCAGTGGAACCATGAGAAACAACAAAGCATCAATCTTTCACTATGGAGACAGATAGATGAGAGGCAAAGGGAAGAGCAATGACCCAACATCACCAGGATCTACTCCTTCCTTCCAGAACTATTTGCCATGTATGCAGTCGAACATGCAGATCTTAGATCAACCTTGTTGATTGTCTACAGACTCATTGATAACCAGGGATCCTGGTTTTCTCTGATAAAAAAATCCCAAATTTTTGGATTAAAAAAGTAACCCAAAGTCACATTTTTCTGTGATTAAAATGTGTGTGTGTGTGTATGTGTATATATATATATATATATATACATACACACACACACACACACACACACATATAGTGGTGTTTAGTGTGTGTGTGTGTGTGTGTGTATGTATGTATATATGTGTGTGTATATATATATATATATATAGTGGTGTGGATTTTGGGTTACTTTTTTAAATCTTAAAATTGGGGATTTTTTTTTAATCAGAGAAAACCAGGATCCCTGCTGATAACTTCCTTATTTACTGGAAGATTGCCATTCCCATATTGAGGGACTGCTGACATGAGTGCATCCAGCTCTATGTATGGCTTCATCTGGAAGCTTGTATTGGTGCAGCACCCCTTACTTACCAATTACTTTATATTAGCACTCTATAATCTCCCCTGGTTGTTCACTGGCTTCAAGTAACAATTTTAATAGTTTTATGCTAAATGGTCTTCAAATCTGTCTACCTAGGAGGCCCCCCTTTCTCCATGCAGCATTGTTATCATTCACAGAGACACCTGAGTTTGGAGTCTAATTCAACTTAAATGGGATGGAACTTTCTCCAAGGGGACCTTAATTTCCTTTACTTCTTATGGTACAAAACAGCCCAAATCTGTTGACCTTCAGGGCATCTAGTAACTCCTTTGTCTCAAGTATTTGGAAGGCAGGCAGCAGAGGAAGAAGGGCTCTTCTGTGGAAATATTTATCAATCTGGTTTACATGTATGATGCATTTCTCTGGGAAGCTGTGCTAAGTATACTGGCTTCTTGTAAATTTGTATTTGAAATATGCTTTAGCTGATGTTGTATTTGATTGATATCTAGTGCTATTTGGCAGATGCTTTTTTATTACTACAGGTTTCCATCGATTTATGTGGGTTCTTTATATGAGAATTCGCTCTTATGCAATGAGCATATTTAGACCCATAATTCATTATATGCAAGGTAAATTCACTCTTATGCGATCAGCATAGATACCCCCCCTGTCCAAGCAGGTAAATCTGTGGTGGGGAGGGGAAAGGGCCACAGCCCCACTCACCCCAGCCCTGGCTGCAGTGGCTCCCCCGGGCGGCCA
>NW_005841961.1:173810-191342 GCF_000455745.1 Alligator sinensis | reverse complement strand
CAGCTGGTGCCAGCTGCTCCTGGGGCCACTGTATGTGGGGCTGGCGTGAGCACTGCTCTGTTCCCTCTGCTTTGCTGCCTTGTGCAGCCCCAGGAGCAGCACCTCTCCCTCCGCACCTTCTCTAGTCCCAGCTTCACTCGCTCCCTCTCTCCCCCACTGCCATGGGAACCTATCCCTATTCGTTAATTGTAAAGGGGGTTCACTTTATGTGAATTCGATTTATGTGCCATTCTCCAGGAACGCAAGTACAGCATAAATCGAGGGAAACCTGTACTTACAAATCTTAATACAAAAACCCAAACATTTTTAATCCCAGACACTGACAGCAGATGCATGGTGTACTTATCTATAAGCCTCTGGGAAAAAAAATCTTCCCAAAATATTTGGCTCAGTCATGTTCTCTGGAAGAAAGTTCTATAGCTTCATTGTTCCTCATGTTGAAAAGTGTTCCATTCTGCTTTAAATGTATTATGTCTTACTGTCAACTGCCCTACTGTTTTTTATATGATGGAATTATGAGCAGTATAAAAGGGGATTAAAAAGATACCATAGAAAAGGCATTGCCCACAGGTTCTACACCATTTTTCTTTTGGACAAAGGATACTTTCCATTAGGTATCTTTGTATGTCTAAGAATAGGTGAGGATTATGCATGTTTTTGAAAATAGAAATATCCCCAATAGAAAACAGATTAGTAGGATAAATGTCAAAACATATTTTACAGTAAGTTAAGACATGATGAATTAGAAATGATGATGAATTAGACATGATGAATTAGAAATCAGTCTTAAAGACTCTTTCAGACATGACATAGTTCAAACACAGAAAAAGCAAATGCTTCACAAAATAAGCAATTTTTCCACAGTTCAGTGCAAGATAAAATTGAATTTGATATACACTACTTAAGAGGCTGTTCCAAGCATAGGGAGTATCAAGACAAGGAATTTGGAGTAAAACAGAGAGACAAAAAGGGTTGATTTTTCAAAGCACTGAAAATCCAAGGGACTTGAATTCTTGAGTCACTTTTGTGGATGTAGGGCTGCTAAGTGACTTTAGGGATATATTACCTGTATTTGAGTATGTAAAAAGGTAGGCAGAATATTCAGAATCACTTCAGCAGGTTATGAACCTAACTGCCATTGATAAGTTAGTAGGGCTTGGATGCCTAACCTGATTAGGCAGTTTTGTAACCAGCAGTTAGGTGTCTATCTTTGCCATTAGGCACTTTGAATATCTGGCATTTAGGCACTTCTGAAGATGTGAGAATGGTAGGAGAGTGGATCTGCAGCTATGAAGACCAATGGTCAAACATTCTGTGTGGTTGGTGGTAATGTGGGCTTTGGGTACACAGTTGCTCCAGCCTATAGAACAGTGATTATCAAGTTTTTAGGTTCAAGGTACTCCTTGTTAGACTCAAGGCAGCCCTCTTAGTTTTCACTTGTTATTTGACTATGGAAAAAATAAGAGCCAATTTTCTGTTGCTATGAGCTCAGAAAGCTCACAACAGGTAATATGTTATTAATACTATTTGAAATCTCTGTGTTTATCTTGTGAATCATGTTTGTACCCCTAAAAATGCTAACTTTGTGTGGCATCCACAGCACCCTTGACAGGATCTCAAGGCACCTTAAGGTACCGTGGCACTGCTACACAGCCTTTGGTGGGTGTGCTCATGTTTCATACCCTACTGTTATATAGTAGGATTCCGTTCCTGTCAGCCCTTGCATAGCTCCCCTGCAGAGTCCCTTTATTTGGACATTGCTCAGGGGACCAGAATTAGCATTAAGTCACTGACTGAGTAGCAGACTAACACGTCTATATTTTGCCTCCCGTTGTGATTTAAAATGCATCATAAATATACAGTCCCTATACAGAAACATGGAAGAGAACCTGGAGTCTAATTTAGACAACAATGCTAATGCAAGAAGAAAAAGGACAGACTTGGCCATGAGATCAAAGCCTGAAGGTTGTATTTCCTTCTCATACATGTTGTTTAGGTACTACAGTTCAGCGAGATATGTCCCTCATGTAAGACTAGTCACTATCAGTAGGAGAGCTAGATTAGAACTGGTGAGAAAATAATGGGTAGCTCACCCTCGTTTGGCCAACCTGAACAAGACACAGGGGAAACACATATATAGCTATAGATATATATTATTATAATACAATTTAGCACAACATAATTATGGAAATCATTTTCCCAGCCAGATTTGTGCTTGCATCTCTATCAAAATAAACAAATGCATATGTGTAAAAGATACTTTTAATATTCTGCGCTATTCACCTTTCTCACAGAGATAAGTGAGCCCTAGCAGAACAACTGCTCAGACCATTTAGTCTCTGGCTACAGAAACTTCCCACATCAGCATTTGATTGAGAACACAAGAGTCTATGAAGATGTTATTTAGATTCATAGATTCATAGATGCTAGGGTCGGAAGGGACCTCAATAGATCATTGAGTCCGACCCCCCTGCGTAGGCAGGAAAGAGGGCTGGGTCTAGATGACCCCAGCTAGATACTCATCTGACCTCCTCTTGAAGACCCCCAGGGTAGGGGAGAGCACCACCTCCCTTGGAAGCCTCTTCCAGACCTTGGCCACTCTAACTGTGAAGAAGTTCTTCCTAATGTCTAGTCTAAATCTGCTCTCTGCTAGCTTGTGGCCATTATTTCTTGTAACCCCCAGGGGTGCCTTGGTGAATAAACTTTCTGTCCCCCCGTGACGAATTTATAGCCAGCCATAAGGTTGCCTCTCAACCTTCTCTTGCGGAGGCTAAAAAGGTCCAGGTTCTCTAGTCTCTCCTTGTAGGGCTTGGCCTGCAAGCCCTTAACCATATGAGTGGCCCTTCTCTGGACCCTCTCCAGGTTATCCACATCCCTCTTGAAGTGCGGTGCTCAGAATTGCACGCAGTATTCCAACTGCCGTCTGACCAGCGCCCGATAGAGGGGAAGTATCACCTCCTTGGATCTATTCGTCATGCATCTGCTGATGCATGATAAAGTGCCATTAGCTTTTCTGATGGCTTCGTCACACTGCCGATTCATGTTCATCTTGGAGTCCACTAGGACTCCAAGATCCCTTTCTGCTTCCGTGCCACCAAGCAGGTCATTTCCCAGCACAGTAGGTGTGCTGGACATTTTTCCTGCCTAGGTGCAGCACTTTGCATTTCTCCTTGTTGAATTGCATTCTGTTGTTTTCTGCCCATTTGTCCAACCTGTCCAGGTCTGGTTGCAGCTGTTCCCTGCCCTCTGGTGTGTCCACTTCTCCCCACAGTTTTGTGTCATCCGCAAACTTGGACAGAGTACGCTTCACTCCCTCGTCCAAGTCGCTGATGAAGACATTAAAGAGTATCGGTCCAAGGACCGAGCCCTGCGGGACCCCACTGCCCACACCCTTCCAGGTCGAAACCGACCCATCCACTACGACTCTCTGGGTGCGACCCTCTAGCCAATTCGCCACCCACTGGACTGTGTAGTCATCCAAGTCACAGCCTCTTAGCTTGTTCACCAGTATGGGGTGGGATACCGTATCGAAGGCCTTCCTGAAATCTAAGTATACGACATCCATTTATTTAGCTTATCTGGAGAGTCAAATTACAGTCTATGAAGGTTTATAACATGGGACAGTGTTACTCATTCCAGTTTCTTGCTTAGATTATGTGCAAGCAATGACCTAGGAATCCTTATATTATTTTCCATTGTCCTTTTGCTAAAAATGCATGATACCTTCATTTCATATGTTCTACACTGCTTTAGTCCTCTGCTAAGAATTTGTTTTGGCTTGGTGATGCCTTTAATGACGCTATTACACAAGAATTATTTACTCCTAGCACCATTAGACTAGACAGATCTGCTCATGACAGGAGTTTCCTCTATGTTCCCTTGGCCGAACAAAATCAAGAAAAAATGGGCATTGACTGAAATAAAACCTCACTATTGAGAAAAGAGAAATAAAATTTCAAAAGGGAATCACAAGAACAATTGTATCCTCTTATACAGGGATGTCAAATATATGGTCTGTGCAAAGTGTCATCTGGCTCCTAGAGGGGTAGAGATTTGGGGCCAGGATGAGCAACGGAGACATTAACCCCTGGAGATCCCTGAGTGAACACTGGTTCAAGCACCCACAGTAACTAATGCTGCCACTGCTCAGCTCACCCCACCCCACCACTGAAGGTGGATCTGAATCTGACTGGAGAGGAGCCCTGTGATCTGGATCTGACCTGCTAAGGCAAACAATTTTGACCCCCCTGCTCTAATATGTTTAGCTGGTATCATATAACTTCATTTGTTTTTTAGCCCATCTTTATAAAACAGATAACTGTTGCAATTTAATTAGTAAATCACAGAGATATTAATACCTTAGAAGTGGTTCCTTCCTCACCTACCGAGAGACAGGAATGTTTATGAGATCATCAAGTCCTATCTGGAGCCCACAACTTTCGGTGATCATAAAGACAGCTTTAGCAGTCTGGTGTATTGTGGACTTAAAGGGATATTTAAATTATTTCAGATACAAAAATAACATGTTCTAGAAATAAAGCAGAACTTTTAAGGAAAAATAGTTTTTACTCTTTCAAACCAACTCTTATGGACATCTTGTTTCATTTTATTTTTTAATATCCTTTGTTATAAATGCCTATCACCACAGGAAAACCCTTCAAATTTTAGTTTCCAACAGGCGTGTTTACACAAGATGCTACTGTGAGTGGTTACTGCACATTTATTTAGTACTTGTATAAGCAAGCACTAAATAAAGGTGCAGTAACCAGAGTTACTGCACAGTAGTGCTGGTGAACACCTTTTAAGTGATGCTATTGCACAGTAGCCTAATCTTACTGTGCAGTAGTGTCTGGGCATGTTTTTTGCCATGCAATGCTACTGTGCAGTAGTATCAGGTGCCAGTGACATGTCCCTGATTTCACTGCATAAGCAAAATGAGTTCTTTGAGAACCACAGCAAATCCTCGGTATGGAATTATATGCAAGTCATAAATGTAGGCTTATTACTACGTTAAGTGGAATCAGTCATTAGTAGTAAGTTGTTTTGTATTGTACAGCTTTAAATTTATTTTTGTTACTCATTTGCCTTTATTTTTATTTAGAAATCATGTTGGCAAAATAGAGTATTGATACATTTACCTGGATCAAAAAATAAATCATAGTAAAATGGCTTTGGAACAATGCAATATTTCCCTTCTTATTCAGATACTGGCACAAAAATGTGTTGATAGCTAAGAAACTGTAGGTCACTTCTGGAATGGAGGAGGCAATCTAGTTATGAAAGATGCAGAGAAAGCTGGAGTATTTAATGCTTTTTTTACTTCAGTCTTTACAAATACGGGCAGCTACCAGATGACAAGCACAGTTGGCTGCAAAGATAGGGAAGGAGACACATAGCCTACAGTAACTGAAAGAACAGGTTATGGATTACTTAGAGAAGCTAGATGCTTTGAGTCAGCAGGACCAGATAAGATGCACCCTAGGGGTGCGTCCAGACATGTGTGGACACTTGGTTCTCCGGGGACAAGGTGCACCACTGCTACTTTTCCCTGGGAACAGCTGTGCCATGCTTTGGCATGCAGCAAACTGGCCCAGGTGAGGTAGGGAAGGCTGGGGTCAGCATTAAGCTGGCTTCAGCAACCTTACCTGGGGTCTTGGGGGGCCTTCTGGGGCTGCAGCCGTGGTAATTCTCCTGTGCAGAGTCTGGCCAGCATCTACAGCACAGCTCTGGGAGGCTTGGCTCCACTTTTCAGCAGCATGCACTGGCTTAGCATGTGTGGCCCTGGGGGGGTTTTCCTGCAGGTTTTTTGACCCCTAGTTATGTCTCCCATTAAATTCTCATTAACAAAGAAAGGAAATACAGACTAGAGGAAAGTACTCTAAGGTAAAAAACTGGTTGGATCACCATGCTCAACAAATAGTCATCAGTGGCTGAATGTCTAACTGGGAGGAGGTGTCAAGTAGGGTTCCCCAAAGGTCTGTCCTGGATCTGGTATTATTTCATATATTCATTAATGATTTGGACAATGGGATTGAATCCATGCTTAGCAAATTTGCAGATGACACCATGCTGGATAGAGTTGCAGACACTCTGAAGGGTTGTACTAGGATCTAGAATGATCTGGAGAGGCTGGGAAAATGGTCTGAAATCAACCAGATGAAATTCAGCAAGGACAAGTGTGAAGTCCTGCACTTGAGATGAAATAATTGTGTGCACAAAAAAAAAGACTGGGGAATGACTGGCTAGGTTGCAGTACTGCAGAAAAGGGGTTACACTGGACCAAAAGCTGAATATGAGCCAACAGTGCACTCTTGTTGCAAAAAAAGACAACACTATACTGGATTGTATAACAGGAGTGTCACTTGCTGTGATGGGACCCTGAGTTGGTCAAGGTCATGAGGGTCCTGCTGACGGCAAAGCCGCAGTTTGTCCCTGGCTCTGGCGAGGGACAACCCAAGCTGGGCTTGTCTGCCCCGAGCAGGAGTTAGCGTGGGAGTTAGCGCAGGAGGGTGAGCAGGAGGGCCCGAGGTTCTGCCAGTACACCCTAGGGAAGCTAGTCCCATCAGTAGCCAGCCTACCAGTGGCACAATGCGGATGGGCACACATCGCACCCCGAGGGTCTTCTTGGAGTCTGTGGCCTCCCCTTCTGGCACCTCACAGACTTCCACCCAGACGGAACCCATGGTTCCAGGCTCCACACAGACAGAGCCTCTGGCTCTCCGCTGTGGGGGCTGCCTGGCACGTTTCCAGGCATGTCAGACCATGAGCATGGCCATCTCCCCTTGTGAGGTTTGCTCCACTTTGGAGTCTCTGGGGTGCCAGATAGAGAAGCTCCAGGCCACAGTCCAGAGACTGCGTGACATCAGGGATGGCGAGCAGGAGATAGACTCCTACTGCCAGGCCCTTCACCTGCTGGAGGTGGAAGGTAGACCAAGGTCACCTTCCAGGACAAGGGAGGACTTGGGGATCTCCCATATTGTCCAGCCAGGGGATTGGACCAAGGTCAAGGGGCCCAAGGCCCACCGCACCAAGGTCCCCTCCCTTCTGGGGCTGTGCAACAGGTACAAACCTCTTGCAGCCCCAGTAGAGCCTGAAGAGATACCAGCTCCTGCAGGCAAGGGAGGATTACCCACCCCTACTCTCCCTAAAATGAAACGCAGAGTGGTCATCATGGGAGACTCCCTCCTGAGTGGTACTGAGGAGGCAATCTGCCACCCCAACTCCCTAACTCAGGAAGTCTGCTACTTCCCGGGGGCCTGCATTTGGGACATAGCAGAGAGGATCCCAAAGATTATCCAGCCCTCCGACCACTACCCTATGCTCCTTAGCCATGTGGGCACGAATGACACAGCTCGGAGCAAACCCAGCTGGGTCATGAGAGACTACAGGGCTCTGGAAGTGGGGCTCAGGGGATTGGGGGCGCAGGTGGTCTTTTCCTCGCTCCTCTTGGTTGTGGTTCATGGGCCAAGGAGTAAGAGATGGGTCAAGGTAGTCAACCAAAGACTGTGGTGCTGGTGTCGTTGTGAAGGCTTTGGCTTCCACAACCACAGTCCACTCTTTGGTGAGAGAGGCAGTGGTCTGCTGGGGAGAGAGGGCCACGGGGAAGGAGGCTCTTCTCAGCCAGACTGGCTGACCTGCTCGACCGGGCTTTAAACTAAGCCTGGCGGGGGTGGGGGGGGATTACCGCCACTGCAAACCCACTGGGCAACCTTTGTAAATCCAGCAGGCTAAGGCACTTAAGGGAACCCACCCCTACCCTAGCCACGGAATGATCTGTGGGGAAGCCAAGGGCCCCCAATGGGACACTTGCCTGCCTGTACACCAATGCCGGGAGCTTGGGGAATAAGCAGGAGGAACTGGTCCTCCTGCTAAACAAGACTGACTACAACATCATAGGGATAACGGAGACCTGGTGAGACTCCACCTTATATTGCGCCACAGGTATAGATGGCTATACCCTGTACAGGCAAGATCGTGCAAATAAAAGGGATGGAGGTGTAGCTCTCTATGTCAAGAGAGCTACATGTCCCTGCAAATTGACATTGGTACCCAGGAAGGATGACTGGAGTCTCTCTGGGTTAAAATACATGGGGAAAGTGGCGCAGGCAACATTATGGTAGGAATCTACTATAGACCTCCTAACTAGAAACAAAAGCTGGACCAGGAATTTGCCAGGGAACTGACTGAGACTAGATGCTCTCAGTGCATGGTTGTCATGAGAGACTTTAACTACCCGGACATCTCATGGGGTGAACACTCGGCTAAATCCAGTCGGTCACAAAACTTCCTCATGTGCATGGATGAGCTCTACCCGACTCAAGAAGTCTATGGGCCAATGAGAGGTAAAGCATTGCTGGACCTGGTACTAGCCAAAGGGGATGACCTAGTCAGTGACCTAAGAATCGATGGAAAGCTAGGTGAAAGCGACTATGAGCTGATCGATCCATTGCAAAGCTGGCAAGTCAGACAGCAATGCAGGAGTCCTCGACTTCAGGAAAGCTGACTTTGACAAGCTCAGGAGGTTCATTGTCAAGGCCCTAAGGGACCATGACTTGACAGGGAGAGGAGTCCAAGAGGAGTGGTTGCTCCTCAAGGGAGCGATCCTGACACCACAAGGGATGGCCATCACATCTCAGAAGAAGGCTAGCAAAAGGGCACAGCAACCCCCTTGGCTCAGCAGGGAACTTGAGGACCTCCTGCACCTCAAAAGAGAGACTTATAAAGGATGGAAGGCTGGAATTACCACCAAGGAGGAGTACTCAGCACTGGTCTGTACCTGCAGGGAGTGAATCAGGAAAGTCAAGGCTGTAACCGAGCCCTGTCTGGCTTCACACATCAAGGATAACAAAAAGTCCTTTTTCAGATATGTAGGGAGTCGGAAAAAAAGCAAGGGTAACATTGGACCCGTGCTGAACCAAACGGGACAGCTGATAACTGACACCCAGGAAAAGGCCAATCTGCTTAATGGGTACTTCACATCGATCTTTCATCAGTCCAATGGGACTGCCCTGCCTAGCAAGATGTGGGACAGCCAGAGTGAGGGCATATTTATACCCAGTATCGGTGTTGATCTAGTAAAGGATCACTTTGAGAGGCTGAACACCTTCAAGTCAGTTGGTCCTGACAGATTACACCCTAGAGTATTCAAATAGCTGGCGGGTGTCATAGCTCAACCATTGGCAAAAATATTTTAAAACTTGTGGCACTCGGGTGAAGTACCTGAAGACTGGGAGAAGGTCAATGTGGTACCCATCCTCAAGAAAGGGCAGAAAGTAGATCCCGGGAATTACAGGCCAATCAACTGGACCTCAATCCCTGGTAAGATTCTGGAGAAAATTATCAAGGAGACCCTTCTGGATAAGCTGACTGAGGGCAACATCCTGAGGGATAGCCAGCACAGGTTTGTTGCAGGTAGGTCTTGCCTGACCAATCTCATCTCCTATGACCAGATGACATATCACCTGGACAAGGGAGAAGAGATTGATGTCATATATCTGGACTTTAAAAAAGCCTTCAATCTGGTGTCCCATGACCTCCTCATGGAAAAATTGGCCAACTGTGCCCTCAGCTACACCACAATTTGATGGCTGGGAAATTGGCTCCGAGGTCAGACACAGACAGTAGTGGTTGATGGTAGCGAGTCATTATGGCACTCTGTGACCAGTGGCGTCCCCCAAGGCTCTGTCCTTGGACCGGTTCTCTTTAACATCTTTATCAACAATGTGGACATTGGTGTCAGAAGCACACTGGCTAAGTTTGCCGATGACACTAAACTTTGGGGCATAGTGTCCACACCTGTGAACAGGCTAGTGATCCAGGCTGACTTGAATAAACTTAGTGAGAGGACACAAACCTGATGAGGTTCAATACAGATAAATGTAAGGAACTCTGCCTCGGGGAAAACCCCCCCGCAGCATACTAATAGGCTCAGCATCATGGCTGAAAGAGACTTGGGGGTCATGACTGACCACAAGATGAACATGAGCCACTAATGCAATGTTGCAGCTGGTAAAGCAAACAAAACTCTGTCTTGCATCCATAGATGCTTCTCAAGTAAATCTCAGGATGTCATCCTTCCCCTGTACTCGGCCTTGGTGAGACCACAGCTGGAGTACTGCATCCAATTCTGGGCTCCACCATGCAATGTCAAGAAGCTTGAGAGAGTCCAGAGGAGAGCCACGCACATGATCAGAGGGCAAGAGAACAGATCTTATGAAGAGAGGCTGAGAGCCATGGGACTCTTCAGCCTGGAAAAGCGCAGGCTCAGGGGGGACCTGGTGGCTGCTTATAAGTACATAAGGGGTGTACATCAGGATCTGGGAGAAAGTCTGTTCACCAGAGCACCCCAAGGAAAAACAAGGAGCAAAGGTCATAAACTCCTCCAAGACCATTTTAGGCTGGACTTAAGAAAACATTTCTTTACTGTCCAAGCCCTCAAGACCTGGAATAGACTCCCTCCAGAAGTGGTGCAGGCACCTACTCTGGACTCATTCAAGAAACGTTTGGATGTTTATCTTGATGGGATCCTTTGACCCCAGCTGACTTCCTGCCCCTGGGCCTGGACTTGATGATCTTTGACGTCCCTTCCAGCCCTAACATTTATGAAATCTATGAAATCTAAATAAATGTTTAAAGTCTATTACCTCCTAACACTTTTCACTCTGCTCCTTTGCTCCAGCCTTTTCAGTTGCTGTCCCCACGTGGCAGAATCCATCTGTTTCCACTCTCTGGGGCTTCACACCAGCAGGCTTCCAAGGACTACAGGGGCACATCCAGATGAGTGCGCATGTGTTGTATGTGGTACTGCAAACCACACATGGCACATATACAGGCATTCACCACGCTGCTAATTTGCAGTGCAGCAGGGTTTTTTGATACCAGGAGATCCCAGTGTCAAAGAAACCTGCATCTGAAAAAAGTGGTGTGGCAAGTGTAGATGTGGCGGCAAGCATACACCACCTGAAACCAGAGCCTGGCTGGCTGGAGCCACACACTGGCTACCACCCAGGATCCATGATCTGGATCACCGCCATTGGAGCCCTGGGAGTCCCCCAGGACCCTAGCTAAGGCTGCTGGGGCCAGCCCAGGTGGTGGCCCCAGCCTCCCCTACACCACCTAGGGCAACTTGCCATGTGCCAGAATGCATGTGCATGAGCTTTCCCCAGGGACAAGTAGCAACAGCACAACTATATGATACTGCTGTTTATCCCCAGGGAACTGCTGGTACAGTTGTCTGGACGCACCCCAACATGCTGCAGGCTTGTGAGCACTAACACAAGCATGAACAGGAACATGCATACTACAACTTCCTGACTTGTGTCTTCTCCCCACACACACCAGCTTGTAGGAAGATCCAGAGTTCTCAGGTAAGGGATCTTTTCAGGACCATCCAGAGGATGGAGTGCCATTAGCCAGGCCACACTCTGCCCCTCTGCATTCCAACCATTACCCCTGAAGAACAAAACCCATCCAAAGAAACCCTTTCAACATATACTTTCCAAACAAACAATACAGCCATATAATCATCACACTTCCAAATGAAGGAACATGATTCTTTCACTCTATTCAGCACTGGTGAGGCCTCACCAAGAATACTGTGTCCTGTTTTAGATCCCACATTTTGACAAGGTTGTGGGCAGATTGGAAAGAGTCCAGCAGAGATCAACAAAAAATTATTAGAGGCCTGGGATGCAAGACTGAGGCTAAAAGAATTAGCGTAATTTAGCCTGGACAAGAGAAGACTAAAGGGGGATCTGATAACAGTCTTCAGATATCTGAAGGGCATTTATAGAAAGGTTGGATATGGGTTTGTCTTTGTGACTGTATTGGACAGGACTAGAAGCAAAGAACTCAAGCTGCAGCCAAGGACATTTAGGTTGGAGATCAGGAGGAACATTCTGAGTTATTGTTGGAAATAAAGCAGCACTTTTATTTTAAAGAAAAATACCTTTTACTTTTTCAAACCAAGAAAGGGTGGTCAAGCATTGGAACAGGCTACCTAGAGAAACTATGGAATCTCTATCCCTGGAATTTTTTCAAGAGCAGGTTGGAAAGACACTTGTCTGGGATGGTTCAGTCAGGGACGTTCCTGCCTTGAGCTGGGGTTGCATTAGGTAATGTTGTGACGTCCCTTCCAACCCTATTTTTCTTCGATCCGATGTCCATATCTACTTTCTCTTGGGTGATAACATATTAGGCAGATGATGAAATTAAGTAACTCCAGTAAATCACTGAAATGTCCAAAGTTCAAGTTTTAAGCATTCACAAGTCCAGTGCAACAATATGTTTGCTAAATGTCTCAGGTGTTCCTATCCATCAAGGACCCTGAGATCGTAAAGACATATCGTAAAAAGACTGTTTTTGATTACTATCAAATTACTTTAGAATTCCTATGTGTTTGGATACATAAACCCCATCCTATAAGTGCCATAACACATTAGTGATAGTATCCTTACAACTTGACAGGGTGAAATGTTATTATACTCATCTCACAGATGTGGAATTTGGGCACAAAGAGTTTAGGGATGGAATTTGCAGTAGGGACTGGGATATCACTTAGGTCATTTTTGGAAATCCCACCCTAGGGAATTTTCCAAGGGATTCAAAAGAGAGAGGGAAAAGTAGGGAATACAATCCAGGTATTCTGAATTCCAGTCAAGTGCCTTAACCAAAATACCATGTGTGTCCCGTACCATTCCCCACCCCAAATAGTAACTTAACATGGTGGCACTACAGTAGTTTAGTAGCAAGTTAAGAACTCCTTTATCTAACTTTTGCTAAAAAGACAAAATGGAAAAGTGGAAATAGGAGAGAAAATGTGCAGAAAAAATCAAACTATACATACTATACAAGTAGTATGGTCACAAACTACTTCAAGATCATTTCAGGCTGGACATAAGGAAGAACTTCTTTACTGTCCGAGCCCCCAAGGTCTGGAACAGCCTGCCACCGGAGGTGGTTCAAGCGCCTTCATTGAACACCTTCAAGATGAAACTGGATGCTTATCTTGCTGGGATCCTATGACCCCAGCTGACTTCCTGCCCTTTGGGCGGGGGGCTGGACTCGATGATCTTCCGAGGTCCCTTCCAGCCCTGATGTCTATGGAAAAAAAAAAAAAAAACTGAACAAAGACATATTATAGCAGCATTGCTAGTAAATAAATCCAAAGAATGTTTGTGAGGTTGTCATCTGTAATTTCCCTTTCAGAAAGAAATATGTACAACTATGCATCATAATATTTTTTTTTATTTATTTAATTTATATGCCACTCTCCCTCAAAAAGGCTCTTAGGGACTTATAATAAAAACAAGATAAATTATAGAAACATACAATATTAAAATGAAGTAATTAAAGATCTCTTGCCAAAGTGCCCTGAACAATATCCCAGAACTTAACTTATCCACTAAATGCTGCTGTAGCAAAGGGTCTAAGAGTCCAGAAGATGTCCAGGCTTAGGATCTGACAGGCTTCTGGGAGTAGGGCATTCCAAAACTGAAAAGCAAATACTAAGGATAACCCGGTACATTATTTTGCCAAACAAACTTGATGCAGAGACAGAACTTTCAAGAGATGCCTCTCAGGTAACTTTAGGGACCATGATGGGACATAAGGTGGTTCCTTAGGTACATATTCCCTTTTTAGTTTAAGAGAGTCAGTTCAATAAAATATGACAAAAACAAATGACATTGTCTGCAAATTGTTTTTTAAAGGAATGTTACAAATATTGACTTCTAAATAAGTTACTGGCAGGCAGCTCAATTTTGTGCTCATATATGCAAATGAAAACATCAAAAGGGGGAAAATGCAAACACAGCAGATGCTAAGCTGTTCTTTTCCTACAGTACTACACTCATCCATAAAGAGAAATACTGTCAGACAGAAACACGCAAATCATGCACTCCTTTCCATTAACAAAAATAGATGGGGTGTAGCTTGGCTAAACATGGCAATTTTTGCCTATGGGCTCATTATATGCACACATTCTTGTTTGAAACTAGTTTATGAAGAACAAATTACAGGATTTCAGTATATTTCAAGAACTTGTTGGAATAAACAATGCATAGAGACTCCTTAGATGCCTAGTCAATAAGGAACTGTCCATTCACAAAGGGATTTTGCACATCATTTAGTTGAAAGATACAAGCAGAACAACCAGTGTTGATTAATATTGAATAAATGCAAGACACTTCTTGGTGGATTGACAGTCCATATGTAATTTCTTCTCTGCAGAGGTGTAGTAGGTAAAATCCTGCTCATCTTGCCCATGCAAGTTACTCAAATGAAGCCAATGAGAATACTTTTTTGAGTAAGGTAAGCAGGATTTGGAAGAATATAGATAGTGGCCAACATCTTAACTTTATCTGAATTATCTGTCAGTTAACTTCTGGGCTATAAACTAGAATATTACCAAGGCTGATTTAATTTAATTTATATCATTTGCCATCATAGTCTCTGTGGTCAACATGGTATTTAAGAATGGCTGGTTTGCAGAGAAGACCTGGCCATACTACCTGATGCCAGCAACTAGAAGCATAAAAGTTAGTATGATAGCTGTATAACTTTCAAGGATCCACTGAGAATAGGGTGATCTTTCCATGGTCAACCAGACTAGCATTAAGGCTAGTTTACATTGAAAATATAATGCTATAAAAATGCAAAATGAGCATACACATTCTTACATAGTAATACATAAATAATCCACCATTATTATTCCTTACTAATTAAAAAATTACACCTCATTTTATTTAAACAGCATGTGAGAGAAGCAAAAACAGAGTAGAAGTTTATTACAAAGGAATGAAATTGTGAAAATTTCAGTACAGGCAACCCCCACTTAGCATTAATTGGTTCCTGAAAAACTGAGCGTTAAGTGAAATGAGCATGAAGAGAAACCAAAAGTATTTGACAACCCAAGATGGCGACCACAATTGTTTTTAATGACCCAAAATGGTGACCAAGAGCGTTATAATGAAACTCGCTGAGCGCTAAGTAAAATCAGGTATAAATTTCAAATGAGCGTTATAGTGAAATAGCGCTAAGTGAAACAGCATTAAGAGGGGGTTGCCTTTATACTATATGCAGTGTACCTGGCAGTACAAGAAAAATCTGTCATACTGTGGTTTTGATTGAAGAATTTAATATACTAGGTGGCATGACACTGAAAAAGCCAGACTGTCATGTGCATTTCACTTCACTGAGATGCATGCCAGATATGAACGGTATGGTAGGCATGGATGGAAACCCCATCAACAGCCAGATCTATATCGAAGATCTGCCAAAGCAAAAAGAGCAGGATATGGAGGTAAGTTTTGCTGCATTTGTAACACAGATAATTTCTAGGTTTTCTTGATTTGATCAAAACAGAATGAAACACATTTAGCCAAAAATTAGGTGTACCTTTTATATGCTCTTTCATTTCAGTATCTAATTTATCACTTACATTATTTACTGTTTACTCTGTGAAAGGTAAAGTAACATGAGGACAAAAATTAGTTCATTTAGCATCAGCAGAGATAAAAGAGAGTTTTCCTTATGGAAATTTGTTAAAATGAACATACAATAAAGAAAGCATCACTATAAATGCTTCTGTTAAAACAGTTCAGCCTTATACAGCACACATTTTCTGGTTTTTTTAAGACACAGCTTTCAGATTTGATCCAAAAAAGTGCATAATCTCTCAAAGAAGGGGACATGTGTAGTTTTCTTATAAGAATTTTCCTGTATGATGTACATGCTGAAATCCAAATCTCCATTCAAGAATGAAAATCTGAGCTGGGCAATCTGGTTTCACGTACTCTGGCAGTCTCTCTTGGAATAATCCAGGAATGAAAAGCTGACCTAAGCTGTTTGCCTTTATAAACTCTGGACGTGTCTACTCTGAAATTCCAGCAGATTGGCAACTCTTCTCTACCAGTGCACAGCTTTATGTCTGACCTTGACTTCAAATGCTAGAAGCTGACAAGAATTCTCAATACCTGAGAACAGTTCTAACCAAGCACAAGATATACTTAGATGAACCCAGGAAGATTAAGAATATATAAAGCCAGCACACTGACTACATTACCCCTGCAGAAACATATTTACAGCATATTTGCTGATGCTACAGATTAGAAACATTTGCCTTTCCCAAAAATTTGAATGAAGAGAAAGTAAATTAACTCAAGGTAGGTCAGACACAGGGGATACCACAACAAAACCAAAATGAGACACATTTTGTGATGGACAACACTAAGCTCTGTTCCAGCTAAAGTCTTGAGGGGAGGCTTTTCCTACACAATCTCTATGCATTTTATAGACAACAGAATTATGATGAAAGGTCAAGGGCGATCCCCTAAACTGTTCTAGGAGAGATGCTCCTTACACGGCTTCTCAGTAAAACAATTGCGAACTCTCATCTGTCTCCAAGAGTTAGGCTGCAACAGTGGCGTCAGCTCAGAACCATTCATAATGGTAAGCACCTACAAGTATTGTTTGAAAGAACTGAAAAGAGTTCACTCCTTGTATGAGGAGGATGAGGAGGTGGTAGTGGCATACTACAAAGAACAGGAAACTTTGGTTCAATTTCCTCATCAGCCTAAGAAGATTCAAATGCATATCTTCTTGGAACATGCCTTATTTATTATTAGGTTATGTGCTAAGTTGGGTGAGAACACGCTCCACCTCTATATAGACACTTTACTGTGCGGTAGACTAATCTACTGCACAGTAAAGCATCACCATTTACACTTGTGCAGCAGTTACTGTGCAGTAAATTAGTCTACTGTATGGTTGGCTACTACCTGTAGATACAGGTTGTAGATTAACTGTGCAGTAGCTAGTGTGCAATAGTGCACATGTAGACAAATGACCAGGAGCAAGTTGCTTCTGGTCAGGCCAGGCAGCAGGGGGCAGGGGAACTGTCCCCTCCCTTGATCAGCTGTCTCCCAGCCCTGTGCTCCAATCAGCAGATTGGGGCATAGGGCTGGGAAGCAACTGCTTGGAGGAGTGACAGTTGCCGAACCCCACACCCTGATCGTCTAACAGCTCCCCTCATCTCCAGAACCCGGCCAGCCCCTGGTGCACTCTGACAGCCTGGGGTGGGCACCCAGGAGAGCCTGGAGCTCCCTCTGGCTGCTGTAGAGAGGCAGAGCAGAGCAGGAGTAGCCCTGCACTGAGCTGCTCCCATTGGGAGCAAATTTGCTCCCAATGGGTGCACATATAAATGCGCTTCCGAGGAAAGCTTACTCTGCCTTACTTTAAGACATTACTTCAAGGTGCAGTAAGCTTACAGTGCATTAATAGCATGTGTAGATGTGCCCACAGTGAAGCAAGATTCACAGTGCCTTAAGGAGAGCAAAAGGGAGCATGATTCTGAAGACAGCATGACTACGTAAATGAGTAGTTAGGCAATTTGTGTGGGGGGAGGGTTGGTCTCTGCCCCTACACTGTTCATGTATTTTAAATTAAACAGTTTCATAGTAGCTAGGGTCAGGAGGGACCTGAACAGATCATCTAGCCTGACCCCCTGCCACAGGCAGGAATGAATGCTGGGTT
>NW_005841961.1:166638-173751 GCF_000455745.1 Alligator sinensis | reverse complement strand
ATTGCCTTCTGATCTCTAACCTAAACCTATTCTCCATCACCTTTTTACCATTGTTCCTTGTCACCCCAGGTGGTGCTGGGGAGAAATGGGTTCTACCTATTTGCTGTTGATCTCCCCTGATGAGTTTGTACGCAGCCACCAGGTCCCCCCTCAGCCTCCTCTTGCTGAGGCTGAACAGGTTCAGGTCCTTCAGTCTCTCCTCATAGGGCCTGTCCTGCTGCCCTCTCACCAAGCGGGTGGCTCTCCTCTGAACCCTCTCCAGGCTGGCCACATCCCTCTTGAAGTGCGGCGCCCAGTACTGGACGCACTACTCCAACTGTGGCCTGACCAAAGTTGCATAGAGGGGGAGTATCAACTCTCTGGACTGGCTTGAGATGCACCTTTGGATGCATGGTCTGGCTGGCCTTGCTGGCTGTGGTCTGGCATTGGCGGCTCATGTTCATCTTGGAGTCAATAATGTCTCCAAGATCCTGTTCCGCCTCTGTGCTTTCAAGAGGGGAACTCCCCAGCCTGTATGTATGCTGTGGATTCCTTCTTCCAAGGTGCAGCACCCTGCATTTGTCTATGTTGAACCCCATCCTATTCTCATCTGCCCACTTTTGTAGTCTGTCTAAATCTATTTGCAGCCTCTCTCTCCCTCCAAGTGTGTCCACCTCGCCCCACATCTTAGTGTCATTTTAACAGAGTCCCGGCTGCAACTCTGTTACTAAGAAGGGTTGCCAGCTGAAGATGATTGACACAGCTGGGAAGAGAGAGACACCATGCCTGCAGGAGCCAATGAGGCTCCAGAAAGAGGGATAAGAAGCGGAAAAGACCCACCAGAAGTTGCCTTCGGGTACTTGCAGAGTGAGAGATGCGGGCAAGGATCTCTGCGGTGAGAGGCCCCAAAGAAGACCCCAAGGCAGGGGCTCACTGACGGCGGCAGACTTACCAGATAGACTCATTCCAGAAAACCCCAGCTTTGGTGGTGAGTCGCAGGGGATGGAGAAGCGGCACGGGGAGAAGCCGTGGCTTCCTGCCCAGGTGCAGAGTGGGTACGCGAGAAGAAAAGGGGGTGGAGGGGGGAACCCTCAACTCAGCCCTGAAGAGACAGAACCCTAACCCCTCACTGGAGGAACAGAGGGTTGGGGCCAAAGCGAAAGACTGAGGAGGAGCCGGGCTCTCCACGCCGGCACGAGATACAGCTGGGGAATCCCGGGGCCACAGTTAATCAGCTGCTAATGAGGTAATTAGTGGCTGATCACCAGAGCTACACATAAGACGTGCCGCCCGAGTAAGTTGGCAGGGATTGTCTCACTCACTGAGAAAGGAGGGGTCTCCCCTGAGGGCCCGCAAGCTGCCTCCCCTTGTAGGGCGGTCTTGGAAAAGAGTAACCCTGACTAAGGATAATAAAGCACCTTTACCCGATACCAGTTTGGCGTAGTCCTTCCTGTGGGTACCTGCACAGTTAACACCTCCTCCCCTCCCATTTGTTTGAAGATCAGAAGTCATGGCAGACGAATCCTGGGGACAGGGGGTACCCATAGTGGACACGCTGACAGTCATCAGCAAACTTGGACAGCGTGCTTTCCACCCCCTCGTCCAAGTCGCTGATGAAGATGTTAAACAGTGCGGGCCCGAGGACCGAGCCCTGGGGTACCCCACTGCTCACGTCTCACCGGGTTGAGTACAACCCGTCCACCAGTACTCTCTGGGTGCGCCCCATCAGCCAATTCTTTCCCAATCCAACTGTGTAGGCATCAATGTCACAGTCACTTAATTTATTGACGAGGGTGGGGTGAGAGACGGTGTCAAAGGCCTTCTTAAAGTCTAGAAAGACTACGTCCACAGCGATACCATCATCCAAGGCTTTAGTCACCTGGTCATAAAAAGCAACCAGGTAGGTCAGGCAGGACCTGCCTTTGATGAACCCATGCTGATTGCCCCTAAGCATGATCTCCCCTGCTGGCCCCCCATAGATGTGCTCCACGATGATTCTCTCCAAGATCTTCCCGAGCACCGAGGTGAGGCTTACAGGCCTATAGTTACCTGGGTCCTCCCTCCTCCCTTCCTTGAAAATTGGGATTAATCCCCTGGCACTTGGTTTCCAATCCCCCGGCACCTGGCCAGATGACCACGGATGCTCATACAGCCAGGCCAAGGGCTCCGCGATGACCCCTGCCAGCTCCCTCAACACCCTTGGGTGAAGGGCATCTGGATCGGCAGATTTAAAAATGTCTAGCCCTTCCAGAAGATCCCAAACTACATCTACACTGACTGAAGGCCTGACAGAGCTATCCCCGAGATTGTCCCTACCTCTGGTAGGTGGGATGTCCCGGTCCCTGTTCAAGAAAACAGAGGCAAAGAAACTGTTAAAAATATCAGCTTTCTTGTCTGGCATGGCCACCAGATTACCGTTTGTGTCTTGCAGGGGCCCTACATTGCCTGATGCCCTCTTCTGCTCCCAATGTACTTGAAAAATGACTTGTTGTTGTCCTTAATCCTGGACACTAGTCTGAGTTCCATCTCTGCCTTGGCCTTCCTAATAGCCCTCCTACACTTGTGGGCTGAGGACGAGTACTCCTCCTTGGTGATAGCTCCTCCCTTCCACTGGTTGTATGCCCCGCTTTTAGTCCTCAGGCTTTGCTGAATGCCCTTGCTGAGCCAACGGGGTTTCTGAGCACTCTTACCCCGCCTGCTTCTCTCAGGGACTGTTATCCTTTGGGCCTGGAGGATCGCCCCCTTAAGGTACAACCATCCCTCATGGACTCCCATCTTGTCTACCTTCGGGGCCCTCAGTGCCTCCCCCACTAGTCTCCTAAGATCATTGAAGTTGGCCCTTCTGAAGTCAAGGGCATCAGCCTTGGTGTAAGCCCCAACACCCTGCATTGGATAGTGAAATCCAGCAGGTGATGATTGCTATTGCCCAGGTGATCAAGGACCTGCAGTCCCCTCACCAGGTCATCCCCCATGGCCAGGACCAGATCCAGCAAGGCGTTATCCCTAGTGGGGCTGTGCACTTCCTGGATAAGGTGAAGGTCTTGTAATACAGCCAGGAACCTATGCGAGCGGTCAGACCTGGCTGTCTGCTCCTCCCAGAAAAAGTCTGGGTAGTTTAGGTCAGCCATGACAATAACATTTCTTGACCTAAGTGCCTCCATAAGCTGACTGGAGAAGTCCTGGTCCAGCTCTTCCCCCTGGTTGGGTGGTCTGTAGTAGACACCCACTGTAAGGTCCCTTTCACCACGCCCCCTCTTGTAGTTTGACCCATAGTGTCTCTGCCCGACCCTCCTCTACCCCGAAGCTAATTCTTGATGATGTGAGGTGCTCTTTGACAGACAGTGCAACCCCCCCACCTTTCCTCTCTGTCCTGTCTCTTCTATATAGGGTGCATCCCCGAATGCCCACTGCCCAGTCGTGGGTAGGGTCCCACCAGGTTTCTGTGAGCCCTACTAAGTCTGGGTTCTTACTCACAATCAGGAGGCATAGTTCCTCCTGCTTACTCCCCATACTATGAGCATTAGTGTAGAGGCACCTGAGGCCTCCTGAGGGTGCACGTGCCTCCCTCCTACTCCTAGGACAGTTGTGGCCCCCTACTCCCAGGACATTGATGCTTACCTCGGCTTCCCTTCCTCGTCACCCTGTGTGCTTGATTATTTGTTACAAAACAGAATTAACCAGCAGAATCATGATGCTTGCTTGTTTTTTTCTGGCACTGGAAATCTTTCCTTGCTGGCTGCACTGGGCCTCCCAGCTTTAACAGAAGGGGTAGAGGGTACCACAAACTTTACTATCTTATTGCCTGATTAGGCCATTCAGCTAGAAAGTGAGATATGTGGGGTAGAAGACAGCCTAAGATTGAGGTCTCTCCTTGTTGGATGAGTGTTTTAACTGCTATGCAATTTCTACAATGCAGCTGCTTCTACTCCCCTACAGTTTGAATGAAGCTGGTTGTGCAATCCAGTGTGCACTGGGTGAACTCCAAGCACATTTATCAGATTAGGCCCTTCAGGGATTTAGGTGCTGCTCCTTCTATGTTTTAGGTCCAAAAAGGGATGAAGTGAGAACTAGGGATCTAGCTGCTTGGATTGAAGCAGTTAAGGGCATAGGCAAAACTGTAGGTGCCTACAGAACCTTCAGGTCCAAAAAAGGCACTTACTGCATCAAGCACCTACAACAGCAGGGGTATCAAACATATGGTGTATCAGCTGGATCTAGCCCATGAAGCAGCATGATCTGGCCTGTGGGTCTCAGACTGATGCCACATGCCACATGTAGAGCCAGTTTGGTATGTGGGCTGGACTTGGCACTGTGAGCACTGCCCACAGCACAGGGAGGCAACACAAGCCACATACTGCATGTAGTGCCCCACTAGATGGCCCTCTGGTATGATGGCCTGGAGCCTGATTCTGACTGTCCAGAGCCTGCATGCATGCAGTGTACACCCCAAGCCAGATCGCTGTAGTGCACAGCCCAGATCAAGGCCAGTACACACTGAGTGAGGGGGAGGGGGCTATCATAAGGGGCGTGCAGCATGCAGGGCCCCCTCAGTTTGGCCCCATGCATTGACTCCAATACAGCCAGATCCAGCCTGAGGACAAACCCAGAAACCCTCATTTGGCCTGTGGCATCACATTAGTTTGACACCCCTAACATATAGGATTAGGTGGTATCTGAGCAGGAATTTCTCGGGATTGCAGTTTTGGACTTAGATGCCTAACGTTCACCTAACTCCTAAATCCTTTTTTGTATCTGCTCGTGAATGAGACTAGTTTCTGAAGAGCAGCTCCGCTTCATCAAGCATTTTTTGACGCACAGAGAAAATAAAGCTTAATAATAAAAATGATGCTATCAGCTCTTAAACTGCATGTAGGCTGCACTACACTTTCACCTCCGATAGATTAGTATAAATGAGATATATGAATTTCTAAAACCCTTCATATACATATTGTTAACAAGGGCAATATTTCCAACTCTTTTATTTAAGCATATTTTCTCACCTTGTCCAGCTTACCAACAGGTATCACTTGGAGGCATGATTGATTCACCACTAGGTATTCAGAAACATGAGGCTATAAGATCTCTATGCAAAAAATACTAAATGTTTTACTTAGAGAAGCACATTAGGAAGTGGAAAATAAACCACAATGTCGTTTTCTTTGCAAATCCTCAAAACAAACAAATATAAAGATTTAAGATGTAGCTTGTAAATGTCTATCTCTAGCTTCAATAGACCAATTAATCATTTCATATTTGAAAAGTTAATGCTATTATCCATTACTCCAATTATCCAGGAGAAGAATTTGCCTGTAGATGTTAGGGTATGTCTACTCTACTGATGTGGTCATATTTAATTGAACTGGTTTCTGACACCACAGGTTGAATCTCGTCTATGAACCATATCTTTGGCACCTTGATTTAGACAACTTCTCTCCCTCCACCTCACACACACGTTGTGGTAAGAGGTTCTCATCTGGAAGTGTCTTGGCACTTGCTGCTGTCTGTTGGCTGCTCCAAAGAAAGTTAGTCTTGAATGTGTACCAGCTTATCAATGGACTTCTCTTTCTATGAGTACTAGACTAGGTTTCCAGGGCAGCTGCCATACACAGGGACAGTGGTGACTTCTTGTTGTAACTGCTATGATTGTGCAGCTGCAGCAACAGCTGTATTTTTCAACTCCCCTACCTTCCATGTTTGCACTCAAGGTAGTTGCCCCACCCTGATTATACCACTGGAGCTACTCACATGATGAACGTAAGTCCTTTTGTAAAAGTGCTTTTCAAATTGGACCAAAATTTGGATCAGACCCTTACAAGACTAAACCCTTAAAACATGAGCTGAAGGCACGTATGCAGGTAGCATAAAAATGAGTGAAATAACTTGATACAATATTCATGTTGAATCTTGGCTAGTTTTAAATTTAAGAGAGTCTAGCTACAACTGGGGGACTGTTCCAGAAAAGGGACATGTATTTTCTTAATTCTATGCTTCTGCCTAACTGAAGTTTGGTTCAGTACAACAACAAAGAGCATAGGGGCCCTCTTGTGATGAATCAGAGAAGAACTAGGAATCAGGCCTGAATACTGTAGTGTGAAGAGAGGAACCATCAATATAGTTTGTCCTGCCTATGGTAGGATTCTAGAACAAGCAGGAGCAAACCAAACAATGACACTGAGGGACTCCCTTCTACCAGCAGAGTGATACAATCCTCCAGAACTGAAATGGAGAAATAAAAATGAAATAACACCAAAATAAAAAAAGCAGCAGGGAAGAGGAACAACCTCCTAGGAAGTCTTAAGCCAATCAGTGCAAATACTTTAGAATAATACCCAATGCATTACTCATATTTAGTAGCTCATATTTACATTGACAGAAACCTGATCTATATGCTGGTATCTCCTTCTTGATTAGTCTTTTTCTTTGCATACATGCCTTTACTATTATTTTATGGGTTCCTGTAACTATACCCTTAGCTTAAGATACAACAGGCATTAATCACATACATGTCTTTCTCATAGTACTCAGCAGAAATTATAGAAAAGTTCACAAGGCATTAGGAACGGAAAATATTCTTTCAGAACTTACACCTCAGTACCTTTTCCTACAGCTGCCATGAAATCAGTGGTTTAATTATAGATCTTACACACATTGTTGGGCAACAAGTCAACAACTTTCCTGTGTTTATTTCAGGGGTAGTGGCATTTGTTTAGCTATAAATTCAGATATGCTCTATTGTGACTGAGAAAAAATATGTGCTTTGATGATGCTCTCTCTCTGAGCAGCTTAATTAAAGAGCAATCATACTCTAGAGAGTAAACGCTCATAAAATTAGGGATTTATAAATGGAAGTGAGAAGCTTAAAAAAAAAGGCAATAGGCAAAAGATTGTTAGCCAAAACAATGGTGGTGTGATGCTACATGGACAGAGAAAAGGGATATATATGGGTAAAGCTGTGTCCATGTAACGAATGAGTGTAACAAATGTATCCTTCGTTCTTGTTTCAGAAGGTCTGGACAAAGTACCACTGGAAATATAATAGGGAGTAATTCTACACTGGCAGGGGTGTTTGGACTAGATGACTTTTCCATCCATCGTTGTTGCCAGCTGTTTTATAACATGGTCAAATAAAACTGT